>NW_021604617.1:5867994-5941656 GCF_004785775.1 Grammomys surdaster
GAGAGAGAGAGAGAGAGAGAGAGAGAGAGTGTGTGTGTGTGTGTGTGTGTGTGTGTGTGCTGCCTGATCCTATGAGAAGCCTGTGTCTCCTCACCCTTCAAGTAAAATCACTTTGGGCCCCTGGAGAGCTGGGTGAAGATCTGGGGTTTTCAAGACCCAGGTTAAACTTTGGTAAAGCTGCAGAGTGAAGCCCACCATGGGTATGCTTCTTGGTTCCTTAAGAGCAGTGGTTCTCAATCTTTCTAACTCTGGGACCCTTTAACACAGCTCCTCATGTTGTGGTGACCTCCGACCATAAAATTATTTCATCGCTACTTCGTAACTGAGGCCTGTGTATCAAACGCTTCACCCACTGAGCCACCCCACCAACTCCACTATTTCCGGTGGATGAATACTTGCTTTCTGTTCACAGACTTGCTGTGGCTGCCAGCTAGATGCTGTATAGGAGAACGTGTTTCGTTGCTACCGCTATGGATCATAAATATCCAATATAGAAGGTAAATAAATATCTGATATGCAGGATATCTCATAGGTGACTCTTGTGGGGGTCGCGACTGCAAGGTTGAGAATCGCTGCTCTAGAGGGCACTGGCTGTCAGGACAGGACTCTTCCTCATTCGGCACCTCCCTTCCAGGCACAGGCCTTGCTTAAGATTATTCCTACCCTTTCCTGCAGTTTAAGGTTCCGGGCTGGACACCTTTCCTAAGGAGAAGCTGTAGTCCTGGAGGCCCAAGGAAGCTGCGGTCAGAATGCAGGTGGCAACAGACAGACAGACAGACAGACAGACAGGCAGGCAGCTGGTGACTCACTTGCTCTTTTCCTCCTCCAGCTGTGCTCGCAGTTTCTCCTCCTGTGGATCAGGCGTGGAGGGTGGGGCCGTGTTCTCTGAGATCCCTGGAGGGGGTAAGATGCCAGGAGTTACAGCAACCAAGAAAGGTAGAAGGAAAAAAAGGGGACGGGGCCGATGGCAAAGGTCAAGGGCATCCAAAGACAAAAGGGGTCCTGGGAGTTCTCCTGGGGGCCTCTGGGTGGCAGCCTCGGCTTGGCTTCAGAGCCGCCCTCCTCCTGTGCTCCTACCGGCCCTGGTATCTGTCACTGGAGGAGATCCCTACACTCCTGTTCTCTGGAGTCCACAGGGAAGAGGCAAATGGCACTTCTGCATTGGAGAAGGACTCCCTCCTGGACCAAAAGGAGAGCCTGGCTCGGCCATACACCTGTGTCTGCACCGCTGACTAAGCTCCTCTGTTGGCTCAGGACCTTGGTTCTTATTCTCCACCTCCACATAAGGCTGAGGTGTCAGGCTCATTGATGAAGGTGACAGGACTCTGCATCCTTTGTGATCAGTGACAGACCCAATGGCAATGATGCGCGAGCCCTTCTCTGAGACTGGCTAGTGGTGTGACCTGGCCTGGATGCTGAGTCCTCTGTGTGGGTACCTGGCTATAGGCTGGGGGGCGGCCCCAGAGCTCACTCCTAGTTCATCTGATAAATTTCCCAACCTTCCAGGGAGTCTGCAATTGCTCAGTGCTTCTTACTCACAGCGGAGGAACTCCTAGGCCCAGCAGAGTGAGGTCTTCCCACTACCTGTGCTGCTTCCACCCCTGCCCTGCCTCCAGTCCATGCCCCCATGCACTCACACCCCTCAGGCTACCCACCTCACCCCTACCCTGCCCCCCAGCATATACCATCGCTTGGCCACCCTCCCCCCAGGATGAAGGGGTCCCTGCCACCTCCCCTATCCCTGACCTCCCCACACCCCCCCCAGCCCATGTGCTTTCTGAACAAGAACAGGCTTAACCCTGACTACATCACTCCTGCATTCCTGACGAGTCTTAAGGAGGTTAATTTGCAAAGCCCTGTGGCTAACTTCCAGATTCTGGGTGCAACTCCCTATTTGTTTAGTGGCCAGGGTGCTGGACTCAAAACTCCTGGTAGAACATTTTTTTTTACTCATTATCATGTGTGTGGGAGGTGTGTATGTGTCACGACATGCACATAGAGGTGGGGACAACTTTTCGGGATCTAGTCTCTGCTTCCACTTTCACTCTGGTTCCAGGGATCAAATGCTTGGCCCACTTAACCACCCCATCAACCCCAGTATTTCTGGGAGACGAACATTTTGCTTTCTGTTCACAGATCTGCTGTGGCCGCAGCTCTGTGCTGTAGAGGAGAACGTGCTTCATGGGTCACAGCTATTTCCACCAACTTTGAGCAGAGACTGTCCCCACCAATGTCCCCTTTCATCAACACATAGGCTCTTTGGAGCAGTACAGAATGTCTTTTCTATTCTGAGGGACCTTTAGATATTCAATAACACCACACCACAGGAGTCTGGAGTCTCATTCAAAGGCTGACTGGCCCAGGTCCTTGTGTGTGCAGTTCGGTGACCTTGTTATTGTCTAATTATCGAATTTAAAAGGCGGAGACCTGGTATCATATCACATCTGGGGTGAGAGGTGCCGGGTGCAAAAGGGCTCTTTCCAGCTTTTAAATATGTAACTTCAGGCCAGGGAGATAGTTCGGTGGGTAAAGCACTTGCCATGAAGAATAAGGACTTGTGTTTGCGTCCCCTGAACCCAAGGGAAGCTGTATGCGGTAGTGTGATGTAGACCCAGTGCCCAGGCGACAGCTAAGGATGGGGGAGCACCTGGAGACTCACTGTCCTGCTAGCTTTGCATGCAGAGTGGTGAACAAAGGGAGGCACTGTCTCAAACAAGGTGGAAGGCAAAGATATCCAAGTTTGTCTTCCAATGTCTACCTCCACGTGTGTGTCATGGCAAACACCTGCCCACATTCTAACCCACACAAATCACACAGTGTGTATGTATGTGTGTGCAGTTGGGCATGGTGGCACACCCTTGTAATCCTGTCACTTGGAGGCTGAGGCAGAAGGATTAAAAGTCTGAGGCCATCTTGGGCTATGTCTTGAGATTCAGTCCAGCCGGGGATATAGGAGACCCTAGTTCAAACAAAACAACCCTCCAGAAACCCCAGATAATTCCCAGTCTGTATTTCTGTAGCAAGCGAGGTACTAATGCTGACCGTTGATTGAATGCCCTCATCCTAAGATGTTTTCCCCAGTTCACTAGGCACATGACGAGGTCCTCGATGCACCACAAAGACCTCAGAATAACCATGCAGGGACGGCTCTACCGCCTACCTCATCACAGACTTCCTGTCCATAAACAATACAGGTCACACGGCTGGGAAGGGGCAAAGCTGAGGTGTGAATTGTTTTTTTTTTTTTTTTTTTTTCTGGTTCCAAAGAGCCAAATGTTAATACCAGCTCACGGTCCTGGTATGTTCGGCCCTCTGTTCAGCTTGTGGTTGGTCCTAAGCCTTTCATGATTTTTACAAGTGGCTGTTCCTGTGTATCCTGTTTCAGCGGGCTGGCCCTTGATCCCAGCTGCAGTACTTCCGGCTTATTGGGAGTCTGGCCAAGTCATCCCTCTCTTCTGTCCTCCTCACTGCTACACTGACACATGGACACAGGTGCTAAGTGGTCGCTAGTCTGTCTTTTATCTCTGTGGAACCAATTTCCCTCTCTTACTTGCGTTAGGTGAGCAGGTCTGTCGTCTCAGCTGAAGATGATGCTGGCATCCTGTGGGAACATTTCATGTTCCAGTCTTCATTACCCACAATCCTCCGTGACCTCCAAGTCACAGGCGTAGAGAGCATCAGAGGTGGGACAAGCATCCCTTGTTTTCTGCTTCTTTCCCTGGAGCTTTGCTTAGAGGCTAGGTACAGGACACACTGGATTGCATGTTTATTTGATGGCCCTATCTCTGAAAAACGGCAGATGTGAACCACAGAAAGAGGGATTTAATGCCAAATGACAGTGGGCCTTTAAATGCTCAGGACACTTCGTTCCCTGGAGCTCCAGAGACACCCCATCTGCCTTGCAATCTGCGGACACAGAACTCTGCCTCATCCTTCCTGTCTCAACACTGTTGACCCTGCAGTAAGGGCACACGAGGGATTCAGTGGCAGCCTGGGTGATGATGCCTGGGGTACAGACCAGCAGAGAGGCTGCAGGAGGAGGGTGGAGGAAGGACTTTGGCTCTGTTTGGGAGTCAGCATCAAGGACTGTGAGGGTGAGAGGGGAAGCTGACTGGGACAGAGTCTCAACATGAATTCACAGCCCTTCTGCAGGAGGGAGGCTCCTTCCTTACCCACGGAGTGTGCTGGTTCCTGTGGGCATGCTGCAGGAGTGGGGGATGCCAGGAGACATAGGCAGAGGGATCATTCTCAGTGCGTCTGACACAAGAATAGGTTAGGTCAGCTATGGCTGGTGAGTCGTGGTCCAGGTCAATGTGTGTACCTCGTTCATCCCCGCCACCACAGTGGGCTCTGCTGTTTTGCTGTATGAGCTAAGGATCAACAGGGATAGGGGAAGTGTGCAATGCACACACACACGCACCTATGTCAGTGTTCGTGTCGAGACCAGAGGACAACTATGTAGAATTGGCTCTCTTGGGTTGTCAGACTTGCCCAGAAAGTGCTATTACCTACAGAGCCCTCTCCTAGCCCCTTAAGAGATGTGTATTTAGTGGTGACTGTTGGCCTACCCTATTCCAGAAGGCTTAATTCTAGCAACAAAGATGAACCTCAGTCAACAACAACAAAGTTAGGTCTATAATATAATACAACAGATTGAAAGGCAAAACTGGACAGAAAGCTGAGAGTGTCGTGGGTGGCCTTTTGGAGGAGGGGACAATAGGACAGAGACTTGTAGAACAGCCACACTAGGGGGTTCAGGAGACTAGGGAACTTGACAAGGCTCCTGGGAACCCTCCTCAGGTGCTGCACGCCGCACGCACGCACGCACGCACAGGCTTCGGATGGAGGCTGCGGTGCCCAGACGCTGACCGGCTCTTAGCAGGCTGGCTTCAAGAAATTAGGTGACAGAGTAGCAATGTGAAGGTCTCAGGCATGAACCTGCTTGGTGCCTATGGGGAACAATGAGAAGGCCTGTGTGCCTGCAGGAGCTGGCAAAGGACTGTAGGAGCTGAGTTCCGTGAGGAAACTGAGGCAGAGTGTGTTAGGCCCCTGTAGGCAGTGGTAAGGACTCTCTCTGGCATTGAGACTGTGAGAAGCTGAGAGGGTAACAGGGGTGGGGGTGGGGGTGGGGGTGGGAGAGTCCCTTGATCTAGGATTTTGTAGCTGATCTGAAATTGCAATGAAGAGCCTCTGATGTGGGGCGGTGGTGCCAGGATTCTCTAAGCTTGTTAAGAGGGCTGGGGCAAGGGACCTCCAGCAGCTGGGATGAAGGCACTGAAGGCACAGTGTCCCTGAGACACAAGCTACCCTCAGTGTCCCAGATGGGCCCTGAGGCCAAAGGTGATGTTTGTTTTGTAGACTGCTTTGTGACCCACCAGGAGACAGGAGACAGCCCCTGTGAAGAGGGGCCTGGGCTGAGCAGTCAGAAGGAGGCAAGTGAAAACAGACTGAGCAAGGACAGAGGGGGAGGAGAAAGGGGGCTTGGGCTTGCCCGCCTTTGTTCCCACTGGGACCCTAGCCATGGGCAGAACCGACAGTCACCTGACAGGAGGCACAGGGGGAGCCATCCTTTCAATGGAACAGTAGAACAGGAGGGGGCTAGCTCTGAGTGGCCTTTTGAGGCCACTGTGATGAACAGCCAGCTTCAAAGCAACACAGAGAAGCAGGAAGCAAGGGTTTAGTTTTACTCTGGCGGATGTCTATCTGGATGTCACACGAGGAGGCAGCCCCAAGCAGCTGAGGAGCATACTTCAAATCAGGAAGCCGGAGGCAGGGCGCTCAGTCCCCTCATTGCTGGGGAGGCTGGCCAAGACGGGGGCCCTTCTGCCTGAGCTCATTCTACTGGGGAGGTCTCTAGTCCTCGCTTCTGCTTCTCCGAGATCCTCTACTCCACCCTCTACACAGTTATCCGATGCCTGAACTGTACGAAATCTCATTTCTCTGGTTCGGTGGCTCTTGACTGAGGCGCTCATGGAAATCACTTACGGACTTTGTCAAAGCACAGCGGCAGCTGGGCCCCCGGTCCAGACCTGCTGAGTTCAGATTTGTTAGCATGTCCCCTGGAGATCCTGATGCCACCCCTTGTTAAGGAGCCAGCTAAGGCTTTGGACCGTCTTACTGCAAAAGCCTGCGTAAGAGTTTGGAGACTACAGGGCCTGCATAGGAGACGGTGTGTGGGACATAGTAAGCCCTCACAGCTCCGGCTTGCCCTGCAGATGTTTGAGGGCCACTGTGATAAGGGGGAATGGAGCTCAGGGATCTGTAGGAAGGAACACACTCTGTGAAGCCAGAACTGCCTGCAGTTGGCCTTTGTTAGGTGCTTGGTAGAATCTGTGTAATGATATGCACCACGTGGCTGTAACTAGTCAGACTCCCCAGGTGTCATCTCACAAAAATCTTCATACCTCCTGTTCACACAGACAGGAGACTTGGCCTAATCAAAGCCAGGGTCTCTTCCTCTGCAAGCGATCCAGTGATGAGGGGAGACACAGACAGCCTACTGAAGTCTGTATTGACTCACCCTAAGTGGGTCAAGGTGATGCTGTTTCCCTGGAATGACTTTCAGATCTGCAGCAGGGCCAAATCGAAGCCTCAGTAGCCAGGTCCTGGCTCGTAAGGACTGCCATTAACTAACCAAAATACAGCAACTTGTGCGGAGCTCCCACTGGGCATATGCAACAAACACTGGCTGTGAGCAGGTGTCTGCCGAGATCTAGGTCAGCCCATGGGACTCCCAGCAGCAATCTGTTCCGTCATCCTGACCATACTAGAGGTATGCAGACAGGCAACAACGACAGTTCTAACCATGTTGGGAAGCTGAGAGGGGCCCAATGGGCTTCTGTCGAGTATAGAGTGTGTAGCCTAACATAGCCACCACTTGGCCAGGGCCTCGCATGGGAGGAGGCAGTAGGCCCAGTTGTTCTCTCATACCAGACAGGGTATTGGAGCAATCAGGCATTTCCTTAGCTACCTGGTGGATCCTTTCAACACCCACTCTGGGTCTCTATGGACTAAACTGCCTTGTGGAGATGCAGATCACTGAGCCTCACGTTGTTTGAGGTGTGGAAGCATCTACTCTTATGGAGATTAATGGTGTCAGTGGCTCAGTCACCACTTGGTCAACAAGCTTCTGGCGTCCCAGTTAGACCATTTCCTGTGTGATGGCTCACATTTATTGTCAACTGAAGTCATCATACTGATGGGTCCTCAGCGCCATTATCCATCTTGGTGTTGGCTTTGTGGAGTGCTTTAGTAGCATGCCTGGACTTCGGCTATGGTGAGAAAGCCCGGGGCACATGCCTGGTCGTTCCTGGGACATGCTCATTTCTGCCCCACATTCCCTGCACACACTGTCTGTCATCCCCTCAGGGACAACAGATGACCTTTGAGAGGAGAAAGGTGACACTTTAATACAACCACAAATGTCTATCTCATGGAAAAATCACAGGCAAGACAGCCCCCCTTCTACCCTGGGCTCCTGCTGCCCCAAATCACATGCCTTACATGGTGTTCTTTCCATCCCTCATGCTCCCAGAGGAGGAGGTGGGCCACAGAGAGGGACAGTGGGCACAGGGTCAATCAGCATCATGGTGGAGATCCTTGGAATGCTCCATACATGGGAAAGATATTCCTTGTACTTGCTTGAGCTTAGCTTTGTGCTCACCCCTGCTCTCTCTGGCAGCCCTCTCTCCCACTCACATCTGTCCACAAACCTTTCTGACTCTTATCTTTCCATGTTCTCTCATCTACCCATGATCCTCTCTCCACACTCCTTCTATCTCCAAGCTCCTTCTCTCGAAGCAACGTGTCTCTTGTAACCCTCCTCCAGGCACAGGAGAGACGGCTCTGCGGCTTGGAGCACACTGCTCTCCCAGAGGACCTGAGTTCAGTCCTGGGCTTACAAAGATCTGAAACTCCAGACGCCCTCTGCTGGCCTCCTTGGACATTACACTCATGTACACATACTCTCACACAGACACACATACATGCATATAATTAAAAACAACAAAAATAAATCTTAAAATCTTCTTTCCTGCCCTCTCAGCTTCGTGGCTCCACTGTGACCACACGGCTGTCACGGTGACTTCCCAGAAGGGAATAAGTAGGGGATATCTTTAGGCCAGTTATCTCTTTTCTAGCTGGACCCAGCCAGCATGGCTGCTCTGTTGTCTAGACATGCAGGTCTTTGATCTGCTTGGTTTCCTTATGTCAGAGAGAGCGATTCAGACTTTCTCTCTATGGAGATCTGAATGACCCTGGCAGGGAGTGTTGGTCAATCCCTTGATTGGCTTAGTCGGGAAGGTTACTTTGGTTTATTTGGCAATAATTTATCACAGGAGCCACAGATGAGCTACAAGGTGGACCATGGTGCTGAACTGGCACATCAAGAGGGCGCAAGCTGGCTGACCTCTCTTGACTCTCATGCAACCTCAGACAAGGACCAGAGCAGATGTCCTGGGAGAAACTTTGAAAATAAAAAAACTACATTTTCCTCCAGACCACATCATTCTCTTAATTGGGAGTTCAGGGAGGGGTTGCGTGTATGGAGATGTGTTCCCTTCCATCAGAGCTAGCAAGTGGGGCTTGAAAGAGACCAACAGGAAGCTTGGTGGGTACCCCACAGTCCAAGTGTGCCCGAATGAGGAGTGAACACTGGCCTCGTGGGTGATTTCAGGTCACCAGTGTGCTGTTTCTGAATCTGGAAGAGATATACAGAGTGGGCTCTAAGGAGCCTGTGTCAGCTGGTTTCATTATACCCCTAGATCCTCTAGCACGCTCCAGAAGACCAAGGACATTTTAAACAAGGCTTCCTGGATGGAGCAGGACCTCAGTTAAAATGAACCAGAAGTAAGCCACAGCTTCCTGGGTTTGTGACGGGCCTGTTGCCCTTCCATTGCTTCTCAAGCTCATTTCTTTTTGCCTCTCCCCTTCACCCCAGGGATCTGGCTGGCATGGGCTTCTTTAGCCTGGTATCCTGCCTGGGATCAGTCAGCGGAGATCATTAGCAGGCACCTGAGGGGAGGGAGAAGACAGAAGGCAAGACAGCTGAGGAGATGTCTCTGCAGGGATTTGACTTGACTGTCACATTCAAGCTTCAGTTGTGTCAGATGGCCAAGGTTTTGACGCATCCCTCCCGGTCTCCATGTTCCAGTTACGGCTCACATATTTCTTGGTCCTACGGATGACAATACTTTCTGCTTTGATTGTACCCCTGGGGTGCTAGGTTGGCCCTTTTGGCTTTGCCACACTCACCTACACCTTTATGAACAGGCCTTTATTCAACTTACTTCACAATACCTAATATGAAGGCTACCATATACTTCTTGTCAAGACCCCAGTCAGGTCACATCATGTACATAGCTGTCCAAATAAGGCCATACCCTCAAGTCAAGGACTTGAGGTGGAGGACCTCCATAGACCCCAAATGAGGAAGATTCCTGTTACAGACATGTCACAACATTACCAGATAGGGGACACCTATGTCAACTGGCCTCCCTACTGAAAATCTCTTCTTGGGGTGATGGAGCTTTAATGGGTGGAGCAAGGAAGGGAATAAGAGTGAGAGCAGCTGACCACAGACACACAGACACACAGACACACAGACACGCCGGCCAGCTGGAGTTAAGACAGAGAAGTCTTCTCTTTGGAGACCCGTGGAAAAACATATGACTTTTTCTTTCTTTTTTTTTTTTTAAAGATTGGATTCTCTGTGTAACCCTGGCTGTCCTGGAACTCACTCTGTAGACCAGGCTGGCTTTAAACTTACAGAGATCTGACTACCTTTGCCTATCGTGTGCTGGAGTTAAAGGCGTGCACCACCAAACATTTAATTGGTTGTTTTTGTGATGAACAATGAATGACCAGTTGAATTGTGTGGTCACTCAGTTTCTGTTTGAGATGGAGAAGCCAAACATCCTGTAAGCATTTCAGACAGACAGACAGACAGACAGACAGACACACACACACACGCACACACACACACAGAGAGAGAGAGAGAGAGAGAGAGAGAGAGAGAGAGAGAGAGAGAGAGAGAGCAAGATAGTGACATTCACGTACCTACTCTTCTGCACCATTCAGCATGATGGGTGTGCTATCTGCACTGTTAGGGCCACACTAGGAATGACCACATGCTTGGAGGCAAAAAGGGGAACTGGTACCCGGATGTTTCCCCTTTAAGTAAGTGATCCTGACATAGTTACAGTGAGGATACTTAAGACAATCTGAATGGGCCTGGGATTCTTACTTTATTATCAAGGCAGCCATCATGGTGATTCGGAAAAACCAGTAATTTTTTGTTTGAGTTCTAAACCCTTGGAGTCTAATCTTTCATTGAGCCCTGGGATTACCAGAAACCATTTCAACAAAGCTCAATACATGGTATAAATAACTCTTTGTGCTACCTCTATTTTGAAAAAACAAAACAAAACAAAACTCCAAATCATTTAATAGAGTTGTTTCCATTCTTATTTCTTAATAGCCCATTACAGAGTTGGCGGGAGGCGCTGCGGCTCCCAGCATCCACTCTCCTCCACACCTCTCTAGAGATGTCGTAATTCTAATGCACACCGTCAGCCTTCTCTCCATGGCTCAGTTTCTCACTGGTATGTCTGATGCCCCTTAAGCATCACAGGCCACACTGCATCATCATGGGCAGCCCAGAGTAGGTGCGAAACAGAAGAGGAAGCAGAGCTGGGAGGGTAGGGAAGCAGGGCCAATCTCGGAGGAGTTGAAGACGTGGGTGCTACAGTCAGACCTCGTGAGAAATTTTCAAAGGTCTAATTAAACAACAACAACAAAACAAACAAGCAAACAAAACCTAAAACAAAACAAGCCAGAGCAGGGCTTCGGGGATTGTTCTGCTGGGTAAAGCATGTGTTATGTAAATGAGAAGACCTGAGTTCAAGTCTTCAGGCACATAAAACCAGATGTAGTAGCACACATCTTTAAACCCAACATCCCTGTGGTGAGATGGTGAGCAGAGACGGGAGAATTCCTGACAGCTTGGGGATGAGCCAGCCCAGGGAGTGCAGAAGCAAAGAAGAGACCTCCTCTCAAGCAAGGTTGCCTTCTGTCCTCTACACATGCAGTGTGGCACGTACTGTAGCATACAATTGCCTATTCACACACACAGGCACATACATAAACACACACATAAACACACATATACAAAGATTTTTTTAAAAAAAATCACAAAGCAACTTCTTTACCTGGAAAGAGGCTGCACAGGTGTCCCCTTCATAAACATTTGAGGGACCACATACCCGGACACATGTTTCAAACATGCAATGAAATGTAAACACCCCCTATGTATCACTAATAAATAGCACTGAGACACTGGGAATTACACAAAGGGACACCATTGCTGGAGCTCAACTCGGCTCCACAGTCTGCACACCTCAGCGGTTCCCTTTCTTCCAGTCACGACTGCGAGTCTGAGCTCTCACGTCCCTAAGCCAGATCTTGTACACGTGTTGTTGATTCTGGTTTTTTTCACTGGATGAATGCACCAGTCCGAGCTCGGCTGTCTGCTGCCCGACTGAGGCCCTCTGGGCTTCCTGTTTAGTTGGTTGGCTTGTTTGTCTGTCACTGTGAGAACAGTGCTGGGCTGAGTGTCTCCCTGGACTGGGCTTTCCACAACAGCTTCCTCATGGCTCCCTGAGTAGACATTAGTATTTTTGAAACACCAGCTAAAGAAAACATTTTGAGGCAAGGTCCCGTTATGTAGCCCTGGATGGCCTGGAACTTGCTCTGTGGTCCATATGAGCACAGAGAATACTGGTTTTCTGTTGACAGGCACCCAGCTTATCATCAGCTCCTTTGGGGGTGGAGTCTGAGAAAGGCTTTCCCAGATCCATGACACATGGGCGGAGCTTTCTCAGCCCTGGGTCTATCCATCACAGATGATGATGGTGATGATGGTGTGTGTGTGTGTGTGTGTGTGTGTGTGTGCGCACAGTGGAAGGAATAGACATAAAGAGGGTTCAGCTGTACAGTGTTCTAGGCCAGAAGCTGAAGTAAAGAAAAGAGGCTTGTGTTTTGTTTTCTAGGTGCTTGATTAAATGTCTTATTGATCCAAATGAGCACATATGAAGTCTGGATTAGCGGAAAGGATGGCATTGACAACTAGCAACTCCATCTGTGTGGAAGCACAAATGTCAGTGATCAGATGAGGGGACTCCACCAGCCTTGCCAGTAGTGCTGATAGCACGGAGCTACGGTGGTGAGTGGGCTGTACCTGCTGCCTGGACATCTGGTTCCTTTGTCCCCTGCCACCGTTGTCAGAGTTCTGTGTGATTTGCTGAGCACCTGCTGTGTCCATGCCTATCAGAGATACCCATCACTTGAAATGGAGGCCAGCTCATGGAGCGCATACTTTACTGTTTCCTGGGGACAAAGAAAGGGATGCTGAGGAGGGCTGACAGATCAAGGACTAGTAGATCACAGAAGTGTCGGTCATGCTTTTTGTCCTTCTGTTCCTGAGGTGAGATGGCCTTGTGTCAACTTGACTGGGCTAAGAGCGAAGGAATGTCCAGATAGTATGTAAAATAGCATTTCCTTGGGACTCTGTGAAGGTGTTCCCAAGTGGACTAGGAAAGGAAGGGCCATCTTCATCAGTGTGGGCCGTCATCATTGAATCCACTGAGGAAGTACTGGAGAGACATATAGGTCAGGCCAATTCGGACTCTGTGCTTTGATGGGGGCATCTGCCCTCTTCCCATGGTCATGAGAGCTTCTGGTTCTCAGATGTTAAAACTTAGGCCACAACTCACACCACTGATGTCCCTGCTTTTCAGCATTTGGATTTGGACTGGTACCATACCACCCTGAGTTTCTAAGCCTCCTGCTTGCAGGGGGACTGCTGATCACATGACCCTTCTGCCTTTGTAATCGGTTTGTCATAATTAACCTGTTCCTATGCACCAGCCTCTACCCTCTTGCTCTGCTTTCCTGAGAGCTGTGACCAGCACACAGGGTGAGAGCCCTGTCCCTTGAGAGACACTGCAGCTCAAGACTGGTGTTGGGCCAGACAGTCTTCATTCTCCACAGTCCTGGGAAGGACATCTGGATGAATGCAGGAGACCGAAGCCACAGCCTTCGACAGTGGGTAGGAAAGTGAGCTGGGGCCTTCTTGTTTCCAGCCTTCATCCTGAGCCTGGAAATTCGACTGTGGAAACCCAGTCACTCACTGTACTTCACCCTGTATTCTCACACATGATGGTGGGCTTGAATCCACCCAAGTTGTGAGACTTTGTAGCTGATCTCAAGAGAATTCCCTGACTACTTTTGGAACCTCTGAGATGCTGTATCATCTGGTGTCATATCATTTCCTTTAGAGTCTTTGAAATTCCAAGAAATCGACATCTCTACCACTTGTTTCTGAGAGGACAGATGCTCTGTAATTGATCCAAGCCCTCACTTGTGTCCACACTACAGTGGCATGTATCCCAAAGACAACTGCAGTCATAGAGGTCATGCCCTGTTGTTTGAGTCCAGAAGGAGCAAGAAAGCCATTAGTTGTGGCACGAGCCATCAGTGAATGCAGCTAACTCTCAGGGGCTGTGCTGGGTACTGGGCTATTAATTTGTACAAACATCTCATTTACAGATATTGGAATCCAGGCCCAGAGCCCCTTAGCTGCCTGGCACATTTGTAAGGCAAAACTGTAATGCTACAGATCTCACTGGTGGATCAACAGATGCTATGGGGACCCAGTGCTGTGTGCCCATCAATTGCCTCAATGTTGAAGAATATATTTTTTTTGTTTGTCATCTTGACACAAGCTAGAACCATCAGAGAAGAAGGACCTTTTAGATTTTTCTGTGAGCAACTCTGTGGGACATTTTCTTGATTGTTGATCGAGGTAGGAACATTCAGCACACGTGGGAGGTGCCACCCCTGGGCAGGTGGTTTGGGGTGGTTCAAGAAGCAGGTTGAACAAGTCATGGGGAGCAGGCCAGGAAGCAAAGGTCCTTCGTGGTGTCTGCTTCAGTTTCTGCCTCTAGGTTCCTAGCTTAAGCTCTTTCTCTGGCATCCCTTGATTGTGGACTGTGATCTATACGGTGAGAGAAACCATCCTCTTCCCAAGATGCATTGGATATCACAGTATCGGCAAAGCTAGCATAGAGATGCTCTGTGTAAGGTATGGGAAACAGAATTGTCACTCCCTAGAGGTATGAGCAGAGTATAAACAACTCAGGAAAAGGCGGTGTGAACTGTCTAACTTGAGAGTTTTCAACAAAGCAGAAGTTGTGCAAAATCTGCGGGACTTCCCACGGACACAAACTTAACAGCAAATAGGCCTGTTGTGCTGTCTGAACTGGTCTTGGGGGCCATCATGGGACCCTGCTGCTTGCATGCTGGTCCTGCCCACTGTCACTAGTGGTCCTGGGGGTACACTTAGTGTCTTGGTCTCTCAGAGTCCACTGTATCCACTACTGGGAAACCCCTCATCTCTATCTCAAGGCAATGGGTCTTCTCCGTGTCTGTGAGCTACTAGTCTCACACCTTCAGTCACACTGAGCACCCAGTGAAACCTGGGGAGTGTCTGGGCTCAGTTTGTCTCTGAGCTTCCTTTCAGATCTGTGGTACCCTGATGATCTTGATCAAATGGGGCAAGCAAAACATCTGCTCTCTGAAGAACAGGGAGCCACAAGAGGTCACTGCCGGAGTTTCTTAGGGGAGCAAAGCTCTTGAAGGAAGAGCTGAGGGAAGTCAGTCAGGTAGGGCCCAGCCCAGGGAGGCCTTTCAACTCCCTAAGGCCCTCTGAGGGTGCTGGGGAGTCGCCTTCAAGACCACACCAGGCTGGTGATGACGCAAGGGCTCCTTGTGTTGCTGAGGCTGGCAAGATAGGGATGGGACGGAGGGAACAGGACCTGGAGGAGTAGGGTTTAGGGGATCCCAGATGTCTTTAGAACCTGACAGTGGTGACTTTGGGTCTACTCATCACCGTAAATACAAAAGAAACGGTGGATAAAGCAACTCCACAGAACTGGCAGGCAGTTGTCTTCACAGGGTTGGGTCAAGGGAACATGCCAGGGCTAGTGCCCCCTCTGAGTGACTGCCTCCCTCCCTCCCTAAGAGGCTCACTGGGCTCTGGCATTTTTAAAGTTCTAATCGCAGCTCTTGTTAGAATTTTGATGGTGATCGGAATGTGACCTAGACCTTGAGAGAATACATGCTCCAGAGGAGAGGTGGGGCCTCGGTGGGCACAGTATCCTGGAAGACTCCCACTTTTATCAACCCCCTTCCCGTGGCTGTCAGAAAGCAGGGTACCTGGATCCTATTATCCTGGCTGCTCACATAAACACTTTCTGTGAGTTATGCGTTAATGTCAGACCTCTCGCTTTTATGGAGGGTCGATACAGGAATCATCTGGTTGAACAACACTGGGATGTCTTTTGTAAAACTGCAGCTGAAGACATCATTCAGTGTCACTTGGTGTCCTTTACGTGAGGATCCACACGATAAACTCTGCCTTGTGCTTAGTTTCAGGGAGAAATTCTATGTCTTCAGATAAATTAGTTAGTATGCTCCCTGCTGTCAGAAAATGGGAACTCAGGAATTCTGGGTGCTTCTTTTTGTTCTGCAGCTAGACAAGAGGGAACCGAATTTCCTGCCTGTGTGTGTAATTTGCCCAGCGGTGGGGTCCACAAGGATTTACTCTGTCCACTCCTTTTAAATGGACTTATTTTATGTTTCAAATGTCTCGTACTTTTTCTAGATGTGTGGGTCTGGAAGCCGTCTGGGGAAGCCTTCACTGGCCCACTGATGTGGCCTGTTTGCTGCTTATGTCGGCTGCCGGGGACATGAACCTGAATTCCTGTGCACCCAGTTTTCAAGGAGCTCACGTTTTTATGTGGAGGATAGCTTGGGAATTGTTAGTCATTATAAAATGAGGCTGGTGAGCTTAGAGATTCGCAAAACTGAAGAAAAACAAGGTCTGGGAGAAGAGGCCAGGGGAGTCTTCCTGAAGGGGGTCAAGGCTGAGCCAGCTTTGTGTGTGGAAGGGAGAAGGACACTGGTTCTGAAACGTCAAAGCTGACCTCTTCTTAGCATTTGTCTTTTTTTTTCCTAGTTAGACTAGGTACACTCAGAGGGCAGGCCTTAGCTCTGTGCCCCTAAACGGACCCCAGGATGTCAGGCAAATTGTCCAGGGTAGTGCAGTATGGCAGCTGGCCCAGCCTGAGCCAACCAGGCTCTCTGGTTTTTGCATCTATAACCACTTTGGGTCTTAGCTGTAATGTGAGGACCAGCAGGGCAGGCCAGCCCTGTGAGGCTCAGGCCTGGGGAACAGAGAGGACAGAGCAGCCTTGCCTGAACATGGGCATTGTTTCCCAGGCCTGAGGTAAAAATTGACCCTGGTTTGGCTGGTTTTCCCACCTCATTCCTTCTGATGAGCAGGTGATATGAAGGCTAGAGAATAAATAGTTATCCCTTGGGGATTTGTGAGCATTAAATAAGAAAATACAGAGAGACATGCTATGAAACTCCTCAAAGACACTGGATGGTTGCCTCAACTGATCCATCCATCCACCGCTGTATCATTCCGGGTAGCAAGGACAATACAGTTGTAGCCACACTCTCAACTCTCCGAGTAATGCTGTGTTAACGTAACACCATGGTGCTGAGTCGAAGCTGGTGTGTAGGACCCAGTACTCTTCTAAGGCATCAGTCATGTCTGTTGTAGCTGTTCTTTCAAGTGATCACTGACGTGTCTCTTCTAGGCCACCTTGGGTTTCTCAGGCTGCCATGTCCAGGTGGCTCACAGGGCTGGATGCTGTTTGTGCCTCATGCCAAAGTCTTCATAAGTTTTCTTGTCCACTGATTTGCTAAAGGACCAAGGCTGGGAGGAAGTTTGAGTTCCTCCATAGACTTTGGGCAGGTGATATAAATAGAGCCACGATCCGTATTTGTAGCCAGAAGAGGAAGGAGCAAACCTTGAGCATGCATGTGTGAACACGCCTACATACACAGCCGGCCTCATAGGGTGCTTGTCCGTATTGTCAATATGCCGGTACTATTGTGTTAGCAAAGGGCCCCAAAGCCCATGTTTAGAAGATTTGCCCATCCCTTTGATGTAAATTCTCCCACCATAGCTGACTGAGCTGTTGGAAAGCCAAAGCAACGTGCACTGTGCAGATCCCCGTCCACCCCCACAGAGGCACCGTAGCTGCAGATAACTTCAGAAGCACAGCTAATGATTAGCAAAGAATGAAATTTAAGTGTTTGTCACTTTCGCTTTAAAATATAATGCAACCTAAATTTACATGATTTGATTGTCAACATCAGCTGCATTGAGGTAACAGCACTCTATATTCTTGACACGTCCTCAGTCAGTTCCTGTGACATGGAATGAGCCAGCTCCAGGTTGCCCCTGGGTATGGCTTTCCTCCATGAAGGCAAGTCTCTCTTTCAAACAGTGCCTCTTATATCACCAGTAAATCTATTTTCTTTGGGATATGGAGTTGTTTTTGTATGAATTTCCTTGGACACTCATTTGCTTTTCCGTATAGAGATGTGTTCTCATGTAGGATGTCTGGGCCAACCTTTCCCGCTTAGCTCCCAGGGTACTCCCAACCAGTCACCCAACCACCCTCCATAGAAACCTAGGGACATATAGAAAGACTGATGCTACAGGCCTAAAAGTGAAGGATGAGGCACAGTGAAGAGGTGGAGGGAGCGGAAACTAAAGACAGAGAAGCAGACATTGGCCATCTGGTCACAGCCTAACTCTTGCACTAGAAACCCAAATGACTGGACATGACAGCAGACATACTAGGAATGTTACTTATCTTCCTGAAGCCCTCTGCTCTAGCTTTTGACGTGAGTGCCAGCTGTAGGGTGAGCATGGAGGAGAAAACCCCCTTCACAGACAAGAAGGCTTCCTGTACTGGGGTCAGGTGGGACCACAGATTTAGACAACCTCCTAAAGCACCTGGACAGCAACCAGAAGTTCCATCCCTAAAGCTAGGAACTACTAACACCTTGTCTCTAATTGGGATAATATGGTTTTAAAGTAAACAAGTCGTTCTGAAGCTCTTAATTAGATTTCTAGCCTGAGTGCCTTGCATTTGAAGTTCGCTGATGGCTTCAGGCACAGCTGGCCCTGCTGACCCTGACACCTGTGTAGTGTGGAAGGCCCCAGGGAGGCAGGCAGAAGGATTAAGGCACCGGATTTCTGAGAACATTCAGGAAGGCCCAGAGGGTGCTTGCCCCAGTAGGGAGGACCAGACCAGGGAGGGAGGTTCTGGGCTGGGGAGCACAGAGGACAGAGCAGCCGTGTCTGCCAGCCCATGCCCAAACATATTGGGCATGCTTTTCCAGGTCCAGGGTAAAAACCACCTCTTGAAAGAGTGGCATTTCTACTTTGGTGTTACCTCTAATAAGTCAACACTATGAAGGCTAGAGAAGACCCCTGGGTGAGGGACAGGTGGGATGACTCCAGTCCAGTGACATGCTCAGGGAGAGCAAGGGGTAGTGGGTACTGGATACTGGGTACTGGGTTTCTTTAATTGTGGGCACTACGGGACCCAGGCTATCACAAGGGGGAGCCCCTTGTTTGTAATATAAGTGGTTGAGTCCTAGCCAGCTGTAAAGAGAGGTGGTTTTTCCAGAGTTCTGTTTCACTAGCCTTCTGGAGAATGTCACTATCCTCCAGGCAATTTCACTGAGTACCAAATCAAAAGAGACACTTCTGGCATCTGTCTGCCACTGAAGGTGCAGGAGGAGGTCCCTTGGGATGTGACCATGTGGGTTTAGTGTTGACATTATCAATGCACTGAAGTGAGTCGACCATTGTTGTAGGCTGGGAATCAGAGGAATGTTCAGAGAGACCTGGGGTCATTGTCTCGTTCCAGCAAGCACTAGCCACATGACCACAGGATGTTCCTCCATCTGGATGAGCTATGACCTCTTGCAAATGTGGTGCTGAAGAAAAGAGCCAGTGTTCAGAAGACCAGAGACACTGACGGTGGGTCACTGTTTTTAACCATAGGTTGCTGTGTAGGATGTCCTGTCCCTAGAAGGCTCAGATCATCACTTCTGAGGAGTGTTCAGGCTACAATGGGGCAGGAAAATGTGGGAGGAGAAGGAAGCAGCTGAAAGGGTGGTTGCCAACATCCAGGTACAAGCACATGGGCTGGGGCATTGGTTTGCTCAGAGAAGGTACACAGACCCCAACCCTTGTCTTCCTTCAACTTTCACGGTGTTGAGGGATTGTTGTTTAGCTAGATTGGCTTGGGCCACTACTACCTTCATCCCGAGGGCTGTGTAGTGTACTCACCAATAGCTACTTGCTGTAGGTGCCGCTGACTGATGGTTTCTTTCAGCTGACCTGTCAGAGACACAAAGGAAAATCACCAGAGAGTTTCCAACAGGCTCCAAGAAGACTTCACCTTAGGAGAACCTGGCAAACCGAGATAGGAAAAAAAAAGTCCAGATTTGGGGAGACTCTGGCAGGCACAGCTTCATGTGAGAGCCCTTCGTCCTGGGATTTACTGGAGAGGAGAATGTGACGATGGGTGTTAGTATATCAGCATGCATCTCACCTTGGGGGTCAATCATCTTATGGTTTAATCATGTAAGCCTGTCATTCATAATCTTTGCTGGGGCCTTGGTCTCTTAAATAATTCCATTATTAATGAAGGAAGAGGGAGGCTATGGTCCTTTAATAACTCATAAGAACCTCTCTTCAATCCACTCCTTTTTAAAAAGCTATATGAAAACTTGATTGCAGGGTATAAGGCACATATAATTCTGGGTCATGTTAGTGAAGTTACAATGTATGTAGATTGAGGTCAACAAAAGTCACAGGGTCCTGTGGAACTGGGATCACAGTGTGACATTTATTCTGAGCTCTTCTTTGGCAGGAGACGTTTGCGATTGGAAAATGTTCAGTAGAGGGGCGAGGAGATGGCTCAGGTGGTAAAGTGCTCACTGAACAAATAGCAAACTCAGAACCTGCATAAAAAGCTAGGTGTTGTAACCCACCCCTGTCTATAATGCCAGCACTGGGGAGTCAGAGATAGGAGGCCCCTGAAGCAATCTGGTCAGCCGGTCTAGCTGAATCAGTAAGCTCCAGGTTCAGTGAGAGAGCTTGTCTCAAAAATATAAGGGGGAAAGTGACTGAGAGAGACACCCAACACCAAATTCTGACCTACACACACCCCCAACACACAGAGACACACACACACAGACACACACACACACACACACACACACAGACACAGAAAATATCCAGACAATGGTAACTGGGAGGTGATAGGTCAGAGGTCATGCTCTGAGAAGATTTTTGGGGTTACCTGGAGAAGCCGAAGAGGAGCTACAATGATAACTTCCTAGACAAAGCAGTGGTGTGTGGAGGCTTTATACTGTTTAACTTGGGAGTGGGAGTTTATGGGGGGTCAAGCCATAGGAAGGCCAGCCTCGGGGCTTGGAAGGCGGAGGAAACAGCTCACAAGGTGCAGTGCCCGCAAATAGATCGAGTGTTCTCAGGTAGCCCTACTCTCCCAGGACAGCAACAGGCATCTCTCAAAAGCACCAGGCAAGAGCATTCTGTGGGTTGTTAGGATTAAAATTCCCATCCTTGGAGGATTTGGGGCTCAGTGACTCTGGGCTTCAATCTATCTTGAAAATCCTAAGGCTTTTTTGGGGGGGCTTGAGACCTGGGCAGTTCTGGGGTTAGTGTGAGATAGAACACACTCGTTCTAGCGTGTCCCAAGTGGGAACTGCGGTGTGGACCCCGGGGGGGGGGGGAGCTGGCGAGCCTCACTGATCCTTTGTCTCATGGATTTCTTTTTGCACAGAAAGAACATTCTACAGCTCCATGGTGATGCTGAGTAGATAGCATGTTCACGGGAGACCTGTTCGCTCATGAAATCTAGATGATGCTGAGACTGGCGAGGATGGCGGAGCCCTTTCAGCCTGACTGCAACCTAAGAATCCACCCTAAAGAACGAGCTAGACCCCTTTCCCAGCCAGTGTCACGGAGAAAGCCTGTGAGAAGAAATTACTCATGTGGAGTCCACAGCTGCTTCACTTCCCTTTTCAGTGCTGGGGGCAGCACTGAGGAGGATAACTTCCGGTTGTCAGGGAGCAACCTTCACATCAGAGGGTGCCACACTCCCCCCAGCTCGACTGCCCCTTCAGGCAGTCACATCAACAGTTCTTCAGTGATCCCTGAGGTGGGGTGGAGCACTGCTTCCGGGTATGTGAGCACCTAGGGCAGTGGTCCTCAACCTTCCTAATGCTTCCACCCTTTAATACAGTTCTTTGTGCTGTGGCGATCTCCGGCCATAAAATTATTTGTGGTGCTACTGTGTAACCGTAATTTTGCTACTGTTGGGTATTGTAGTGTAAGTGGTATCTGTGACTCTAAATTGTAAAATGAAATCTGGTATAAGGGATATCTGATGTGTGACCCCTTTGAAAGGGTTGTTTAACCCCCGAGGGGGCGGAGAGCCACAGGTTGAGAACAGCTAACCTAGGATGAGGGCCTCAGGTATCTGTATGGCTGTGCATTGCCTTCTATACTGGAGAAGGCTGTATGCTGAGAGGGAGCTGAGGGCAGGTCTGAGCAGTAATTGCTCCCCAGTCTAAGCAGGGAAGTGGGAAACACTGGGGGTGTGTTGGGGGAGGGGAGCTGGGAGGAAACCTGGCTTCGAATGTTGCATTTTTCATGTGCATACAATGTTTTCTTCTCTTAAAGGAACATGATGCTTTAATTACAGAAAATGAAGATTAAAAAAAATGGTTTCTCATGTTATTCCTAAGCTGTAACTATCAAAGTAGCATTTCTTTAAGTTGTATTGTATTAGGTAGTTAAGTTTTAAAAGTAAGCAATGCTGACTTAAGTTTCATTAAAAAAAAAACCATTAAATAAAATTTAGCTTGGTAGTAGGACAGACCTTCCAGCAATTTCTGGAATGGCACGAAACATACTTCTGCTGCTTTGTACTATGTACTTATAGGAAGCCATATTCTCAACATGGGTAATTCTAAATCAAAATGTTGATCACTATGGAAAATGTTGAAGATACCCTCTTTATCCTGCAGTGTAAAACAGCCAGGTGAGACTAACTTCCCTATGTAAACAACAATTGCATCTGTCTCATTAGCACGCAAATTTGCTTTTGTCTTTAATAAATGGTAAAATACATGTATACCAGAATACATGTACACACACACACACACACACACACACACACACACATATGTGTGTATGTGTGTGTGTTTGTATCTTTGTGTTTGAGGGGTTGCGTATACACACGTGGGAGACATGTGAAAGCCAGAGGTAAGCTTTGAATGTCTGGTTCAAGTACTCTCTGACGTCATAAGAATCAGGGTCTATCACTGAACATGAAGCTCACTCACTGCTCTGGCTGGCCGGCCAGTGAGCCCCAGGGGTCTGCCCTGGCCAACCCCTGCATAATTATAGTTCTGCAGTAGTCCTCTACCTTGGAGTGCTGGGACTTCAAGCACACGCATTGGTTATCAACCCTGAACACATACATACAAATAACATTATATGGACTGAGTAGTTAGTATTAGGTATATATATGTGTGTGTGTGTGTGTCCATGTGCACAGATGTGCATTTAAATAAAAAGGGGCATGAATATGAAAGATGGGGGACATATGGGACAATTTCAAGGGAAGAACGGGAAGGGAGAAATGATATAAATCTCTCCAGTGTGCCCGGCAACGCCTTCTCTCAACCCTGTCCTTCTTCACCATAGCAGCCAGTATCCGGCCCAGTTTATCTCCAGTCCCCCTGCTTCCCATTACAATGATAGGCTTCCCAGTTCTGAGGGAAGCAGGCTTTAGCAACAGAGTAAGAAGGGTAAGGATTTCCTATAGGCCCTGGCTTGCTCCTGTAAATAAAAAGGGAAGATTGTACCAGGACTGTGAATTCTCTAAAATCCACACACATGCAAATGTACTCTTAGAATAAGGCACCCCTAAGGGGAAAAAAAATCGGGTCTTTATAATGCCACATAAATGATATGATAAAGGCGGTTGTAAAATGTAATTCCCGATGCTCAGTTTTGCTGAGTTGACTGACATCCTCCACCATATGGCATTCAGGGTGGGAGAGCCGTATCCCCAAACAAGCTTCCAAAAATAGCCTTATGGCTGACACCTAATTATGCTTGCCAGTAGAGGCATTCTTCAGGCAAAGATAGCGGTCTCTCTAATCGGCGGATCTTGCAGCTCCGTGGCTTTTGGCAGAGGAGGAGCTGAGGGGGATTGCAGAGTTCGCTCAGCATGAGGCTGGCTGTCATTACTACAGTGATAAAGTTGTGGGTTTTGGCCAGGATTCCTGGACATATTCCCTGCGTAGAGGTAGGGAAGAGATGAGACAGAAACAGAGAAGTCCCCGCCTAGGCAGGAGACAGCCTGAGAGGGAAGCACTGAACACCAATTGGGGCAAGACTCGGGAGCAGGGCATGGAGGAAAGAGAGGAGAGCCTTCTTCTAGGGACCACTTTGGCAGTTAGCAGTTTTTTTCTCTGTTGACTTACAATGCTATGTGCAAGAAATGCCTTTCTCCCTTTCTGAGCCCGTCAATGGAGTGTGTGGCCGTTGGGGCAGATGGGGTACTCTAAGCCTGTACCCCCTCACAGAAACGTTCTAGAGACGAGTGGCCTTGGGACACTCATAATCTGATCAGAGCACATGGAGGGTGAGTTGTCGGTGGCGTGGATGGGTTCTCTGAACTTGAGCAGTCCCTGGGAAAAGTGTTAGTACCATGGGGAAGCCAAACTGATTCTGGATCCTGACACTTGCTGTGTTTAGGAGGCAAGAGTTTCCTTATGCCTCATGCTTGGCTTTGCGTGTAAGCTAGCTTGAGAGCACTCACCAACTAAGTGGAAGCTGGTCCAAGGACCAGTTCACTTAAGATTCTAGCAGCAAGGCTTTGCAGGCTGCTCTTGGGAAGGACTCCCTTCCTTCCCTCACTTCCTGACTCCCTCCCTTTCTGTCTCCCTCCCTCTCTCCCTCCCTCCTTCCCTCTCTCCCTCCCTCCCTCTCCCCTTCTCTCCCTCCTTCTCTCCCTCCTTCTCTCCCTCCCTCCCCCTCTCCTTCTCTCCCTTCCTCCTCTCCCTCCCTCTCTTCATGCCTCCTTCCTTCTTTTCCTTCCTGTGGTTTTTTAGAGATAGTTTTTCACTGTGTAGCCTTGGCTGGCTGTTCCGGAACTCTCTCTGTAGTAGACCAGGTTGGCCCTGGAATCACTGAGATCTGCCTGACTCTGCCTTGTGAGTACTAGGTATGAGCCACCGAAACCCTGTTCCTCCAGGGAGTTTTGTGTTGCTATGCCACACTGATGATGCTTGCATTGCTACCAAGCCATGCATATTCATCACTTGTTATTGAGTGCTATGTCCAAAGCACCAGGTGACAGGGTAGTAGGACATGCCATTGTAGCCTAAGGAAGCCAGCACACGACAGGAGTCAGGGACTTGCTGGCCCACATGCCCTTTCTAAGATGCCAAACATGCGTGATGGGCTTGCTCTCTCTATCCTCTTTCATAAATATAACGAAGTGCCAGAGGCAGGCTAACTTTATACGTCAAAGAAGGTTTTAGCTCATTGTTTCACAGCTGAGGGTCCAAATAGAGCCATGCAGGTTCTGATGAGGGTCCCTCCTTGGTGACATCACCTCATGGCAGATGGGAGTGGTGGAAGAGAGTGGAGAAAGTCATACTGCCAAACAGGAAGCCAGAAAGAGGCTGGGATGCTACAGTCCTTTCTTGATAACCAGCCTCCTGAGCTCCTGGAGGCCTTCCACTGACCTCTTGCTCCTCTGGCTGCAGGCAAAGCTCAGCAGGTAAACGCCTGACCAAGGTTTGGATCCCCAGAGCCTACTTAAAAAAGCCAGGCATGCTGGGATATGCCTGTAACCCCCAGCCTTGGAGGTCTCTGAAGCTCACTGCCAGCACAGCCCAGGTGAGAGACTCTGTATCAAGAAAACAAAACGGGCAGATACCATAGTGAGCAAGAAAAAAAAAAACCAGCTGACTCCCATTTCAGGCCTTCACAGGTAGGTGTATATATACACTTATACACAAACATTTCCACCAAAAGAAGGTTCCACAGGAATCTCATATCCCACCCACTTCAGTGGCTGTTTTTCTAATATAGCACATGGGGCGGTTGGATGAAGCAAAGCTCTGTATCATTTTGTAGGTAGCTGGAGATGAGTTATGTAGTGTAACAGCTGCCTTCACAACTTAAACATTCCTTCATTCAGGAAGCGCCTAACTCAAAACAGCTTCAGGAAGTTCCTGAAACTGACCAGATTCACTAACACCCCCGCCCGTCTCTCCCCCCCTCCCCCGCCACAGTAAAGGAAGCTGAGCTGCCAAGAAGACTCACAGACAAGCAAATCTGCAAAGAAGACTCTGATACGGTGTCTTTGAGACATTTCAACCCCTGTAAGTAATTCCTCCAAATCATACTGAAGTTTGTCATCATATTGAAGTTTGTTTGGTCTATTATGGGTTTTGTATCTGGGGTGAGTAGATGTGTGTGTGTCCATTTGCATGTGTGTATGCATGCTTGTGTGTGTGTGTGCCTGTGTGTGTGTGTGTGTGCGCGTTAAGTTCCTTCAGAAAATGTTCTTCCATACAACAGTTCAAATCTCAACTTCTCAGTAAGTGCTTTACATCTGTAGGTTGGTCTCAATTTCATTATTATTTGAAAAGTGGAGTAGGTATTACTGCAGTGACATGTGTTTGACCACATCTGAAGATGCCTGGTATGTGTATATGGGGGTGTACAAATGGGTATATGTAATGTATCACCTAATTTTAGATATCAAGTTTCTTTAATATTTAGCATCAGGAAGTTCCTGAAACTAACAAGGAGCCTAGTGAATCTGGCTAAACGGAGACCACACAGTCTCCATGATGGACCCCTAAGGCCAAGCTGCGGATGCTAAGTCAATGGAAGAAGTTCGGGAGTGGGAGGGGCGATTTAAGAAAGGGAATAACTGAAGTAGATACAGAAAAGAGTGGGGGTGTCCAGGAGGACCTGTGCATGTGTGCTACAAAGACAGGTATGGTGCATACAGCAGAGAGGAGGAGGAGGGGCTGGCGGGATCCTGCAGGCAGATGCTAGATTCAGCTATCCAGCCGGTGTCCGGAGGAGACAAAAGAGAAGAGAGAGAGGGATGTATTGCATTCCTACTGGGGTGTGGGGTCCCAGAGAATCCAGGGACTCAGGAGCCAGGTAAAATGTCGTCTTCTGTCTGGGTATACCAGAGCTGAGCCTTACAAGCCTGAGAACTGGGGCATGGGAAGAATATATCATCTATGTTCCCTGCCTGGAAGGAGGGGCTTGCTCTGCAACAGGTCATGGTTGAGGTTCTGAATCCTTAACGTCGAGGAGGCCAGCTTCTCTGTAATAACAATGAAGATCTGAGATAACCATTAGATCCCTCCGAGCTGTTTGTAAAAATAATGGGCCTGGAATAATGGGCCTGGAATAAATTAAATTAAATGTGTAATCCTTAGATGGATTTCCAACAAACAGAAGTATGTAAATCCTTTGAAGGCTTACAATCGGACAATTCATCCTCTTCACTAACGTAGCTAATGTATAGCTCGTTGGGCTTGTTAGTGTGATTTTAAAGTCTGTTGAGGCAGGGACGCCATCTCTGCTCGGCACAGCCGTGGTCCAGGAAACACAGAAAGAACAGTGAGAAGGCTTTGCTGGCTTAGGCCCCAAGGCATGCTTCTGAAGTCTGGAAGCAGAGCAGAACTCTACAATGGTGAACTGAGCCGGAGCCTGGAGCCCGCCAGGCTTCTTGGCTCTGGAAGGAGGAAGGTAACTGGAAGTGCACTGTGCAAAACAGCAGTGAGAGCCAAGCTCACGGGTGAGACTGTGGGCTGAGGTGAGGCTTCTGCGACCAGCCTGGAGTGAAGGGGCCTGGGGGTTGGGAGAAACGCAACCCTCCTGAAGCTCTGTGCGCGCGTGTGTGTGTGTGTGGGGGGGCTCTGGCTCCCACCCCACTGCAAGCCCAAGGCTGGAGAAAGAGGGCGGAGGAAGGGAGGAAGCGAGGCATACCAGTCCAGCCTCCCTCAGGTTGCATGGCTGGGCATCTCTAAAACTGGAGGTGCCATGTCTGGGTAGCATAGTGAGGCAGTCCTCCTTACTATCTCTATCAGAGCTGGCTCTGGGCGGGGGGGGGGGGGGGCGGGGGCTGGAGGCTCTGTCAGCAGGGAGGAGTGGTCATAAAGAGAAAGCCAGGGCAGTGAGTTAGGTGTGTTTCAGGAAAGGGAGGAGGGCACAGAAAGGCTGATACAATATACATGCACAATGTTAGGAAGGAGAGCTGAGTGTATAGTTGCATCTTTTTTTTTTTTTTTTTTTGAGACAGGGTTTCTCTGTGTAGTCCTGGCTGTCCTGGAACTCACTCTGTAGACCAGGCTGGCCTCGAACTCAGAAATCCGCCTGCCTCTGCCTCCCAAGTGCTGGGATTAAAGGCGTGCGCCACCACCGCCCAGCGTATAGTTGCATCTTAAGTGGGCTACAAAAGAGAGATGCTTACTTGACTGACAGGCAGGATTTTATGAAGATAGAAGTCCAGAGAGCTGGGTTGATCTTCCTATACATACCTATAGGTGTATACACACGTATACAAATGTGCAATCATACTCATAGGCATTCATGTGTGCACATAAACTTTTTATTTTTTTCCCCCCCCCTCTCTCCCCCTCTCCTTTGATGGTTTAAAATCAGACAAATAAATAATGTTTGAACAAGCCCATGTCAAACCCAGAGTGTCTCTCCCTACTCCCTTCTCCCTCCACCCTTCCGCCTACACATCAGGATGTAGTTCTCAGCTACTGCTCCAGTGTCAGCCGCCATGCCGCCATGCTCCCTGCCATGATGTAAATGGACTAAGCCCCTGAAGTTGTAAACAGACCTCCAAGTGAATGCTTTCTCTTATCATAGTTGTCTTGTTCATGATGTCTCTTCACAGCAATAGAACAATGACTAAGACAATATATATGCATATGCATGTATGTGTGTTATGTATGAATGTATTATGTATATATTGTGTGTGTATGTATGTATGTATGTATGTATGTATGTATTTTTAGAGAGTCCCACTTAGCTCTCTAGCTGGCATGGAACTTGCTATGTAGACCAGGCTGCCCTTGAACCCACAGAAATTCACCTGTTTCTGTCTCCTGAGTGCTGGGATTGAAGGCATGTGCCACCATGGCTAGCTTTGCACATATGCGTTTTTATCTCCATGCCTCATGCCTCTTTCTTCTCTTACTCTTTTCTTCTCCCAGTAGGCGACCGTTCTAACAGGCTTGATGTATATCCTTTTATCACCTGTATCCTTACAATGTGTTTCAAAGTCTTCTGTGTGATTTTTAAGCTATGGAAGTAATGTCTGTGAAGCCCAGCTACTCGGTAGACTGAGGCAGGAAGCTGGCAAGGTCAAGGCCAGCTTGGGCAAGATAGTGAGACCATGTCTCAAAATAAAAAGTTACATTGAAAACAAAGATGCCTGGGTTCTGTTCCCAGCATTCCTTCTCCTCCATAACACAGGCAGACAGATGGACAGATGGACGGACAGATGGGCGTGCACACGTGTGTGCACGTACACACACACACACACACACACACACACACACTACTGTTAGGCTAACGAAACAGTCCTTTGAATGCTATGCTTCTGACACTTGTCCATACACCTCTGTGTCCACCTAATTCTCAGTTTCTAGCTGCTATAAACAGCCATGGTGCTCAGCACTGTATCTGTGTTGTTAAGTCTAGATAAGTGGATTGTCCTCATGTCCTTACTCCACTAACATGACCACACCTCTGGCGACCCTAGGCAGGAAGTGGTATACATGACGAGAGTTTCTTCTCAGCCTTGGCCTCTCTGTGTTGAGTGTGGGTCCTGGCATACTGTCTATACTCCCAAGACAGAGGCTTTAAGGTATGCTGAGGCTTCTCAAGGACACTGAGGATGGCATGTACTCTCACTGATGGTCATAATAGCCAGAGACTGGAAACAGCCTAGATGTCTAATGACCAAAGGACAAATGATAAAAATGTGGTATGCTTACACAGTGGACTATTATTCAGCTGTTAAGAAATGTGAAAGGAAGAATTTTGCAGGTCAATAGACAGAACTAGAGATAGGACCTTGAGTCCTGTAGTCCTGGCTCAGAAAGAAAAACATTTGCATGTTTTACCTCGCATATAGATGATAGCATTTGTGTGTCAGATATCTGTGTTTTGTTTAGGATATTCACAGTGGTTAGGCAGCTAGTCAGGTACCCAGGGAAATCTCCCAAGGAAAGGGAAATAAAACATAAAGGAGACGAAAGAGTGAGAGGATTACCAGGAGCACAAGAGGGAGGGACAGAGAAGGGGAGATGGGGAGGGGCAACGACTATCCCAGGCCTTTCGAAAAGCCGTATAGAAACCCACTCCTGCAGAAGCTTCCTAAAATATACACACACATAAAAGGAGTTTTCAATGAAGTCACCACAGAATGTGGAAACAATACCCCCAAGCAGACACCATATATCACCAAATAAAACCCCCTCTGTCAGGAACAGGTTACGTCATTTTGAGTTGTTGGCCAGAGAGGCCCCATAAACTCCCAAACATTACAGATTGTTGACAACACTATTGGTTGTGCTCCACTTGACTGCAAGATCGTATTGCTGAGGCCACTACATACCTGTATCATACGGAGGAATCAAGCTGGGGCTCACTCAGCTGCCTCACCCCTGCTCAGCCACCCCACCCTACTGACTAGTAAGAGCCTGAAGGGGCCGTGCACGGTGCCAGAGGGTAAGAATGGTTATCACCGTTACCTGTGGTGAAGGCCCAGCACAGACTGTCTGTCACAAGAGGGCCAAATGTTAGTGCACTCCTTTCTTTCTGAAAGGGATGGAATGCAGAGGCCGTCCCAGCAGCCAAGTGACCCTGAGGCCAGCCTCAGTGGCTCGGACAGCAGGCGGGTAGCTAACTGCAACCTGGGGCAGCGTCAGTGTACCTTTGTTTCCTCACCAGAAGAATGGGGACAACGGTATGTATGTGAGGCTTGAATCGGGGACCTTGTGTAAGATGCTTTAAATAGAGAAACAGGGTCTGGCACACTAAGATGTGTGAGCATCCAAGCTGAGATGGTTGGCAAGGAGGAAAGATGTGAGTGGAGGAGACAGTGGTGGCAGACAAGACTGAGGATTTAGTGTCTGACCACGAAAGACTGTGCATGTGTGTGTGCACATGTGTGAGTGAGCATGTGTGTGTGTGTGTGTGTGTGTGTGTGTGTGAAGGGAAGAGGGGGGAGGGGGGGAGAGAGAGTTAGAGGGAGACAGAGATGAGGTGGGAACTAAATGTAGGCAAGATGGAGACAGGACGGTAGGATGCTATGAGGAGACAGTTAAAGCATTTCAGTGGTTAAAGAATTTTCTGCACGCCTGTGAGGACCTGAGTTCCAGTCCCCAGAACCCCTAAAGATGACAGGTAAGAGTGGCTGACTTCCTGTAATTTCAGCTTCTGAGGCCAAGACAGGGGTCCCCAGAGCAGGCTGGCTGGCGAGACTAGCCATATTGGAGAGCTCTGGGTTTGACTGGATAGAAAAGCAATCTAGGGCGACTGCTGGCATCAACCTTGCACCTTCACACACACCCACCCACCCACACTTGTATATGAGTATTTCCCCCACGTGCAAATGTGCACACATGCATAGGCACACACACATGTAAAAAGGGAAAGAAAAACAATAGAGCCACACTAGGCTTAGCTGGGAGGGTACAGTTGTAATAACTATTGATGCTGCTTTTGCTCTTTTAAATCAGGAAAAGTAAAGGTGCAGAGAGGCTGCGAAAGGCGGGGGTGGTGTCCTAGGGAGAGGGTGTCAGATTTCAACAGAAGGCATGAAGAGGAAAAGGAAAATGAAGAAATGGATGGAGGGGCTGGGGAAGTGGCTCAGTGGTTAAGAGCATGTGTTGCTCTTCCAGAGGACCTGGGTTTGGTTCCCAGAACCCACAAGGTGTCTCACAAGCATCTGGAACTCCAGTTCCAGGGGATCTGAAGGATGCTCATCTAGCCTTGAAGGACATTGGGCATGTATGTGGCGGTGCACATACAAGAAAATCCTCATGCACATTATAAGTGTTGCAGCTCAGAGGGGAAAGGTATCCTGGTATTGGGAGCCAAGGGATACCACAAAGTCACACCATACAACAAACCTACACAAGACACTTGTTGGGAGAGATATGAGAGGGTGGCTGCCTCTGCTCAGGAACTGAGAACAGGAGGCAAGTTTTATATAGCGCTTCTAGTGGGTGGAGTTTTCCAGGGTGGAGATTGGTGGATTTCGGTGAGTTTACAAACCTAGAAGTGGGCTCAGACCTTTTACCCTATGCACATAAACTAAATTTTTATTTTTAAAGAAATGAATACATACACAGACTCCTCTGCTTTGTTAAATGATAGCAAAAACCATTTGTGTGTGTGTGCGTGTGTGCGTGCATGTGTGTGTGTGTGTGTGTATGCATCTGCAGAAGTTTCAGATCTCTTAGAGCTGGAATTAGAGGTGGTTGTGAACCATCTCAGGTGAGTGCTGGGAACTGAACTTTGGCTTCTACAAGAACATCATCAGTCTTCTCTCCAGTCTCAAGATAAACACTTTGAAGCCTATTCATTCCAGAATGACATTTCCATTTTCCAGACCTCGTTTGTTCAGTTCTTCCACTTAGTATACTAAATATCATCTGTGGTAAAGTAATGCATTCACAGCTCATTCTGAAAGGATTTCCAGAAAACCCCACTGGAGCAAGCCGATTCCCTCTCTCTGTCCTCCCCCAGGGATTCCCCAAAAGATGTTCAACACCTTGGCCGTCTTGCAAAGGGCAGGATCCTCCCTGTAATTGATGAGGTCCTCAGCCTTGGATGAAGTCACCAGACAACATCCAGCCTCCTGAGACATCTCCTTTCTTATCATCTGAACGCTGCACAGTGAACACGTTTCAGGGAATGTTCTCATTTATTTTTTTAAGAGAGACCTAGTGAATGCTGTGACTGGGAGACTCAATCTCTTTCTATTGGGTGTCCGTTCATTGGGGCTCCCCGTGGAATCATCAGAGTCATACAGGATTAGCACATTCGTGTGCATTTGGCTTTGGTATACGTTCTATTAAGCTAAGCTGCTTCCTGATATCACTATTCGATGCTGTGTGAGTATGCCATACACACAGTCAGAGGATTAAGTAAATATGTACGCTTGTTAAAGGCTTGAACAGGCATAGAGTGGACACAGAGGGAAGCACAGATTCTCTACTCAGCATGAACTGGTCAATACAAGACACAGCTTTTGGATTGTACTTGTGTCCCTCACCCACTAAAAGATATCACTTTAGATAATACAGGGACGCTCCCACCTCAGCTAAGGAGGGGCACAGCCAGCTACCTGGGCCTACAAATAGAGTTTATCATAGTCTTCCTCTAGATGTCAGGGTGCTATCAAGAGCAAGGCCTGGGTGATGCCCTCTGACAACCTGCCATACATCCTTGAGGGCAGAGTGAGGTACACTCACTGGAGTGTCTGGGGACATCTACGGTTCATCAACTAGAATGGAAGTGGGGCAGCTACTTGTTTCTAGTGTCCCTCTCTTTGCACTAGAAGCAATGTTTAGAAGTTCCTCACTAACTGGAGGCAGGAGGCAGCGTTCATTTCAGCAGAGGGGTCTAAAATCAGCCCTAAGTACTCATATGTGAGTTTTGCTAATGTATATAGTTTTAAAACTTAGATTAAATTGTCAGTTTAAAATTAGTTTGGTTATATATATATATATATATATATATATATATATATATATATATATCATATTCTTCCACTGTAAATTAAGACTTGATTCTATTCATTTTATATTAACTGGTACTTACAAAAAGCCAGAAGGAGGAAATCTACCCTGGATCAGGTCAGTGGGACTCTGTGAACTAAATGGCTCACCAGAACCATGTGCCTGTAGGAATTTTTCTCCGTATGCAGAAGCTGGACAGCGTGATACACTTGGAAGCACAAGACAAAATAGAAACAGGATCAATTTCCAGGTCTGAAAATCTCTCGGAGAGCTGGAGAGTTGGCTCAGCAGTTAAGAGCACTTGCTCTTGCTGAGGACCTGTGTTCCGTTCTCAGCATGCACATGAGGGCTCACGGCTGTCTGCAGTTTCAGTTTCAGGGCATCTGGTGCTCTCTTCTGGTCTGTAGGTACTGCATGCATTCAATGCACACATACACATGCAGGCAAAACACTAAGATAGATAGATAGATAGATAGATAGATAGATAGATAGATAGATAGATAGACAGACAGACAGACAGACAGATGTTTTTAAAGAGAATGTAGCTCAGTGGTAGCGTGCTTGAGCAGTGTATATAAAGCCCTTCTGAGTTCAATCCCCAGTAGCAGGAAACATTAGTGAGTCTCCTGCCTCTTGGTGCATGAATCAGTTGCTTTTCTGAAGCCACAGTCTATAGTCTTAGCAGCCCTTGGCTCTGGGTCTGCAGTTGCTTATCATGGGGTTCAGACACGTGGCCAGTAATTCGTGGGAGCCAAAGAGGACTGAGCACACAGGTAGGAAGAGCTAGTGGGAACTAGGGGATGATGGAGGTGCAAGGCAGAGAAGCAGAGCAGGTCTTCGGAGATGGCAGGGCAGTGGTGAAGACCTGGAGCACTTCAGAGGTTGTGGTGGGCCTAGAATGGATGATGGAAGGAACATGGGCTTGGGGGACAGTCGTATTAGTGCTGGTCACTTGCTACCTGCATCCTTGGGTTACTTAATCCCTTTGAGTTTCTTCATTGAAACAAGATGCTGAAAGGCTGGGGAGGCGATGAGTGAGACACCGTTAGGGTGCTTTTGTGCGAGTGTATGATGCAGGGGATGGAACCTGGGCTACGCGCATGCGAGGCAAGCACTCTACCACCGAGCCGAACCCGCAGCCCTGTTCCTGTCCTTCATTAGTATACTGGCTTTAATGCCAACTTTGGGAAATTTAAAGGAGATCTCTTTCAAGCACGGGTTATCTGAGTGTTATCTCCAGAACCTGTGTAAATAAATAAACAAATCATGGTGTATGCTGATACGCACACTTCGAGGAAGGTGCTGACAGCGGGATCCCTGGGTGTCCCTTGCCAGCCAGCCTAGCTGACTTGCTGAGACTTATGCCAATGAGATATGCTGCCTTTAAAACGAAATAGGTGTATGGCACCTGGTCTACGGCAGCTGAGACTGCCACTGTCCACCCACATGCACCTGCACCCACAGGCTCACTTGAGTGCATGCATGTGCAAGTCCCCTGTCCCCAACACTGATTTTTAAAAGGTTGTTGCAGATCAGAAAAAGCAGACTGAGTAGTCCATCCCATCTTGAATGTTTTTATGTGTGTGGTAAGAGGCAGTCGTGGTAATGGCAGTGATAGACCGGGGGAAAGGCCAGTTGTCTGAGGCCTTGATTCTGTTAGAAGAAGGTGTGACCTTTGAGTCTCCCCCTGCTCTTGTTGATGGAGACGGCTCTCAGGCCTTCGTGAACGGGATGTCTTCAGCCCTGCAGGCTTCCCTGAAATGCCTCCGTCCCCTGGGGAGGACATACTCATTATAGCCTCACAGTGGTCCAAATCAGGGCTACCCATCCAGCTCACATCCCCATCCCCTCTGCCTTCTGATGGCTTATCCTACAGCTCTCTATCACTTTCATTAGTAACGGGGTCTTTTCACAGTCCTTTATAGTCAGATATGATTGATTTCCGTAATTGGAAGCAAATGGCTTTTTAATAAGCTTGCTCGAAATGCTGTTGGTTAATGGTCCCATTTCCGGAGCCTGTGATGATTCTGACCCTCAGCCCGTTACTTTCTTTCAGAAAGCAGACTTGGCTGCTTTTGTCTAAAGGTTTTCAAAGGGAAGAGGAAGGGAGGGGCGGCAGAGATGGACCTGGCTGCCGTATTGCAGGAGCCAGGCTTCCAGGAAGCAGTGTTCTCTGTCTCTCAACAGGAATTCTGCCAGCATGCAATTCCAGCCCAATCTTTCTCTCAGGGTTCAGCCCCAGTGAGTCCTACCTGCTCGCTTGTGGGACAATAAAGAAACAAGAAGCTGGAACTAAGAGGCGATGCAGACACATGACCAGGGAGTGTGGTGGTGGCAGAGGAGGGACTGGGATGTAGAGTCTGTTGTGTGGCTGTGAGAAGAGGGAGAGCTTGGGGCAGGCAGCCCAGAGTTTCTGCATCCTTACCCTTCAAAGGTGCAGGAATGTGTCAGAGGGAGAGACAACAAACAGGCTTGAGTCCTGCATCTCCAGGGGCTGACACTGGGAGGACAGCCTGCTGAGTGGGGAAGGAAAGCAGAGGCAGTGGAGAAACAGCTATGGCACACAGACAGTGCTGCACTATGAGCTGGTGTTGAGACTTCAGGGGAGGGGGAGCCTGAAAACCTTACCACACCCAAGAAATGATGAAGCGTGGGTCACATGATAGAAGCAGTTAGGACAAATTGGTGGTACTTAAAATACTGTTCAAGTCTCTCTCTCTCCCCCTCCCCCTCCCTTATGCGTGTGCATGTGTGTGTGCGTGTGCGTGTGCGTGTGCGTGTGCGTGTGTGTGTGTGTGTGCTTGTCTATGCTGGGGATGGAACCTAGGGCCTCATGCACACCAGGCAATGACCATGGAGCCACATCTCAGCCTCATTATTACAGTTATTTAGCTCACTGGATTTCCGACTCCATGGCTGCAAACAGTGGGCATTTTCTTAGTCTTACTTGCAGACCCAATCTTATATTTCCCATACACAATTTTCCCTCGATAATGAGTTTTTATAACACAGGGAGGTACCGGTCCTTCACGGCTAGGGAAAGGTGGACTCCTGCACTTATGATGTGGTGTCAGCCACCGTGACACCTGCCTGAAATCCCAGTAAGCGGGGAAGCTGAGCTAAGACTATGAAAGTCTCTGTGTTTCAGACTTCACACTCTGGCTATACAGTGAGACCCCCCATCTCTGAATGAATGGATGAGTGAATAAACGAATGAATGAGAGAACTTTGAGACCTGGGTGTCATTCTTTGGGCCCAGCACCTGTTTGCAATTCTCACAGTAGCAGGAGCTGGCTTTGCTCATGCGCTCCCTTTATCCCCAGCTGGCGGGAGGCAGGCATTCTGGGAGGAGACCTGTTCCAGTGGTCCAGCAGGCTCTCCAGGAGGAGACCAGGATCACTGATCTTGGGAGGACTATAATCTCCAGCTTCAGCTTTCAGCTTTCTCCAGGGGAATCTGGATGTTATCTCTGAGGCAAACACCGCCTTGTTTGAGATAAGCACTCTATCGAACCTTTTGAGGTCTGCAAACATACAGTAAATATCCACCATGTTTCCTGAGGAAGAGTCTAAGACGGAACTATCTCAAGCACAGATGCTTTGTGGCAAGACTTAGGTGTTTGCTTCTGAATTCCAAGTTCTAAAGCACAGACTATCGCTGGGCAAGTAAGATATTCTCCCCACCCCCAAACTTAACCCTAAACAGCTACGTCTGCACTCAAGGCTGATGGTGAATTTGATGTGTCAGCTTGGCTGGAGTTTGGTACCTAAATGCTTCACACATCTAGTCTAAATGCTATTGAAATCAACAGACTTTGGGGCTGGAGAGATGGCTGGGCAGGGAGAATACCTGCTGTGGAAACATGAGGACTTGAATTTGGAGCTCCAGGATGCGTGTAAAAGCTGAGTGTGGCAGTATGTGTTTGTAAGCCCAGTGTTAAAGGGGTGTGTGGAGACAGAAGAGTCCCCAGACTTTACTGGTCAGCCAGCCTGGCTAAATCCATGAGTTACAAGTACGGTATGAGACCATGTCCAAAAAAATAAAAATAGAGAAAGACACCCAACATAGATCTCTGCTCTCCACATGAACATTCACCCATGTGCACACACCCACCCACCATCCCACCTGCACACACAAATATGTACACATATCATAACACACAGACAGACAGACAGACAGACAGATAGACACTAAATATGTACACATATTATAACACACAGAGAAATGGACAGCCACACAGACATACACACAAACATACACATATCATAACACATAAACATATAGACATACACACGAACATGTACACATATCATAACACACAACCAGACAGCCAGGTAAACATGTACACATATAGCACACAGACATGCATACAAACATGTACACATATCATAACACACAAGCATGTACACATAACACAGAGACAGACACTCAAGATATCCAGACAAATATGTACACATATCATAACACACACAAACATGTATACATATCATACATAACGTATAAACACACAGTCATGCACACAAACATGTAAACATATCATGACACACAGACAGATACACAGACATGTACACACACTCACACACACACACACACACACACACACACACACACACACACCAGACTTGGAATAAAGCCATTTACTTTCCTTAACTGGCAGTGGTCCTCACCTGATCAGTTGAGGACATTATGAAAAAGAATGAAAAACAGACCGGAGTGCCCCAAAGTAGAAGAAATTCTGCCGCTAGGCTGCCTCTGAACATGAACTCAATGCTGACAGCTTTCTTGCCCTCCAGCCTGCAGGCCTGCCCCGCAGAAGTGAATTTTGTAGCCTCTATGATCTTTCAACCTCCTCTCTTAACTCTCTCCTTGTGCCCAGACATCCTCTCGCCTCTTGTTTCTCTGGAGAGCATTTTATTATTGTTATTATTATTATTTTTACATCCTGACCCCAGTTTCCCTCCCTCCTCCTCTCCTCACAACCCCTCCCACCCCATCCTAGGTCAGGTCTCCCATGGATATCAACCAAACATAGCATATCAGGTTGCTGTAAGACTAGGCACCTCCCTTTGTATTAAGGCTGGACAAGGCAACCCAGTAGGAGGAAAAAGGGGTCTCAAAATCTTTCAAAAGAGTCAGAGACAGCCCCACTCCCTTTGTTAGGGGTCCAAGGAGAGGAAGCTACACACAGTAACATATACGTAGAGGCCTCGGTTAGTGCAGGCAGGCTCCCTGGTTGTTGGTTCAGTCTCTCTATGAGCCTTTGTGTGACCCATGTCATGAGAGTCCATTTCTGACACTTCCTGAAGGGCCAGGACCCAGAGGCTGGATGCCAAGAGACCCAGGATAAAACCATACATGACTGGCAAAAAAAAAGTCAATGAAACGATGCCTAATGATATTCTGATATACTATATGATATTCTGATATATTCTGATAGATTGGTGTCTAATCCATTGGTCATCAGAGAGGCTTCATCCAGCATCTGATGGAAACGGATGCAGAGACCCACGGGCAAACATTAGGCGGAGCTCAGGGAATCCTGTGAAAGAGGGGAGGAAGGATTGTGGGAGCCACCGGGCTCAAGGACAGCACAGGACACCCTACAGAATCTAGAGCATTGTAATGCAGAGGCCTGTTCCCACCAGTGAGTGCAGTTGCTTCAACGTCTTGGGAGAGGATGCTGGGATGAGGGCTGGGACATACATCCGGATCTCGGTCTCACTTTGCATTGGAGTGAAGGAGTGAAGGCCAGGCCATCGGAACAACAGGAGGACTTAATGAGAAGCCACTAGAAACAGTGACCCATGGTAACCTCGGTCTATTAATGGACTTTCTGAATAGGCGGCTATAGTTGGTTTTGCTTTTTTTTCCCCTTTAAAGACAAGACCTTAGCTGCCCTGCAACTTTCTACAAAGACCAGGATGTTGTGGTAAATTCCCAACCCAAATATGACCGGTCAAAGAAAACACAACTCAATAATTATTTATATAAGCTGCATGCCTAGATTGGGCAGATTCACCACTTCACTACTCTACTCCCTAGCTATGAGACCCTTATAACTTGTGGGTTTTCCAAGCCACAAGCTTGTCCTTCCACCTCCTGCTTCCCTGTCGTCTCCTCTGTCATCTTCTCTCTCCTCTCCCCTTGCTCTCCTCCACCAACCTTTATTTCTCCACCTCCCCTTCTTCTGCTCAATCACTGGCTCCAGCCTTTACTTTACAAAGATGGGCGGAAAGTTCACTAGAATTCACCTGAGTACTGATTCACACCTCTGCAGCCCTTCCCAGGAAAGAGGAATTAACATCAAAATAAAAGGCCGGGGCTAGGGGCTCTCTGCAACACCAGGGTGGCTTTAAGGCACAGAGATCCACCTGCTTCTGCCTCCTGAGTGCTGGGATTTAATGCATACATACACCACCCTGCCTGGCTGAGTCCACAGTTTTGGAAAATGGCTTCTGCACCTTCTTGCCAGGGTTAGCAGTACAGTATCAAGGAGAGAGTGGGTATGCTAATAGGTGCCTGGGCCCTCACTCCTGTGTGAGGCACTTCCATCTGGGATCAGTTAGTGCCCCTAGGACAGGGCAATGAAGGCACTCTGTCACAGTTCTCCATGAGCCCCATGCCACTCGCTGGGAGCTTTCTCACTTTGCCCAAGCTTTTGAGAAATCTGCTCAGCCTCATCAGATATGGTGGCCAACATTAGGTTTTTAATGTTTGTAGTGGCCGTCGGCAATGCCATCACCAGAAGCCAGTGCACCCAGCAGGTGGCAGCCCATGCTGCATGGAAGTAGATACAGGAAGCCGGCAGGGAAGGACTCCAGGCACAGACCTTAGGATATTTTAGAAGACGGTCCTTTCAGAGACCATCTGGGGACTTATTTTGAGATGAGTGAACTAATTTCCAGGGGCAAAGCCAGTAGGACTTTGGCCATGATCTTTTGGGAATAAAAAGGAAGGCCAGTTCTGGCAGCTGTGGGCTGGCGAGGTCCGAGACATGTGGGAGTCATTGGGAGAAATTTCCTTCAGAGCTGTCACCTCTCCAGGAACAAGAACAGGATGGCTTATTGGGGCAAGAAGACCCTGCAAACTGGGAAGGGCACAGCATTCTTTCAAACACAGTTGGGATGATTATATTCCCAACCAGTGCCAACCCCAACTCACAAAATGCTGAAGAAACAAAATCTGGTTAAATGTGTTCTTTTTCACCCTTCTTAAAAAATATCAAGAGCTAATGTTTTGCAGACAGCTCTTACTGGCCATGCTGGCCAGGCCTCATGGGGTCCAAAACCAACATACCTGATCCAGATTTGGTCCGAGGCATCAGGAGGCCAGAGAAGTGGCCAAAGAATTAATAGAGAAATCTCAAGATTGTTCTTTATCCCAAGGGACATCAAGGGCCTCAACCTGAAATTGCTCTTGATTAGGAGTTGTGTGTGGTAAGGGATGGAGAGTGGGTTGTGATGATAGGCAGAGAGAGAGAGAGAGAGAGAGAGAGAGAGAGAGAGAGAGAGAGAGAGAGAGAGAGAGAGAGGAACATGCACATAGAGAGAGACAGAGACAGAGACACAGAGAGAGACAGAGACACAGACAAAGACACACACACACACACACACAGAGAGAGAGAGAGAGAGAGAGAGAGAGAGAGAGAGAGAGAGAGAGAGAGAGAGAGAGAGAGGCAGAAACACACACAGAGAGAGACAGAGATACAAAGAGAGATGGGAGAAGAGAAAACTCATGATCATTCCAGCCTTTCCCGTGGGGTTTCCAGACAAGTGTCCCTGGAGTCAGACTTGTCTGCCTTCTTCATGAATACTCAGAACCCTTTTCTTCATACCTATGGGCATCAGTGAGGAACATGATGACCTATTTCTAGTGAGAATGCTGTGTTGGGCCCTAGGATATTGCTTGTTGGATAGACTATGCTTGATGTAATGGCTTTCTGTACCACAGAAATTACTGGAATTTGTTTTCTGTGGGTCATCAGATTAATGTCAGTAGTCCTGTGTGGGGTGTTAGTTTAGCAGTGTTGGGGGAGGAGTGTCTTGTTGAATTGGCATTTGCCACCTGGCTCTCAGAAATCCACCAACTATGCTGATTAAGGGGCAGGTAATGGGCCAGCTACAGCAGCTCAGATGACATAATGGAGTATCTGGGTGGCAAGCAGAACCCTCATTCCTAACAGTGTCAAGCTATTGAGAAGGACACGCTCACAGGGGCTAGGGGCCTGTTTGTGACTTCTCAGCTCACCTTAGTTGAGGTCCAGGCTGCTACCTCTGTACTTGCTTCCTGCCTTTCTTTCTTATTTGCATATCTAAGGTGTGATGGCTGTGAAGAACAGCTATTTAGCTAATGTTAGTGTGCTTTCTTCCAGAGACAGATGTGGGTGATTCATTTGGGACACAGCCCCAGGAAACACGGAGGAAGAGGGTGGGCTAGTGGAGCAGGGTTAGGCAGCCAGTGAAGAGGGCAGCAGCCAGCCATCATCAGGGACGACTAAAGCTTCATCCCACTGAGGGCAAACTTCTCAGGTGTCACTTATAAGGGGAGAACCGGGATGCAAGCACACCAACTTCTGAGCATCACTGGTTGAGGAACCAGCACCAGCCTGCTCTGTGTGCTTCTCTCGGGAAGGCCAGCATATGCTCTGAGAGCATGGGAGTCACTGGTAGATGAAGCCATGCCGTGAGTGTACCTATCCCACTGAAGGGGCTTGGATGGCTTTGTTTCAAGACATCACCATAGTTTCCTACAAAAGAAGTAACTCTCTGGGCCTGAAGTTAGTGGAGAAGCAGAGGAAACCAAGCATTTTAGACAGTCTTGCCTGATTCTCAGGGGGACTGGCTGGTACGTTAGGAGTCTGGTTTGCTTTCAGCTTGGCAGTTGGCATCCCCAAATTCTGCACTGACTGATCAAATCTTTTCTTAAATTGACTACCTTTCATTTATTCTTTGACAAGTTCATGCATGAAAACAATGTACCTTGATCATATCCACTGTGGTGGTTTGAATACGCTTGGCCCGAGGGAAGTGCTACTATGTTAGGAGGTGTGGCCTTGTTGGAGGAAGTGCGTCACCGTGTAGGTGGGTTTTGAGAGCTCTTACAGTGCAAGCTCTGCCCAGTGTGGAAGAGTCAGTCTTCTCCTGCTCCCTCCAGATCAAGATGTAGAACCTCAGCTCCTTCTCCAGCACCATGTCTGCCCGTATGCTGCTATGCTTCCTGCCATGATGATAATGGACTAAACTTCTGGACCTGTAAGCCAGTCCCAACTAAAGGTTGTCCTTTACAAGAGTTGCCTTGGTCATGGTGTCTCTTCATGGCAATGGAACCCTGACTAAGGTGCCCATCCCCAACTCACTCTTAATATGTGTCACTCTACCCTTTCATTCTCTTCCCTGCCCCCAACCCACTGAGTCCAACTAGTGCTGTCTGTAGGAATGTTGACTGATCCTGCTGGCCTCATCTTGGACAAATACCATAACTACAGTGGGCTCCTGAGCTCATAAACACAGGCTGAGGTGATACTGAACTCTAAGTCTAGAAAACCTCCTGGTAAGTGTCAGGCAGATGCCTGGAGCTCACTGGCCACATCAGTCAGTCTAGCACTGGAATCTGTATGTCTCAATGAACCTCAGGCTCGGTAGTTCTCAACCTTCCTAATGTTGCGACCCTTTGATACAGTGCCACATTGGTTGTGGTGACCCCCAACCACAAAACCGTTTTTGTTGTTCCTTCATGACTGTAATTTTACTAATGTTATGTAATGTATATAGCTGATATGTGACTCCTGTGAAAGAATCATCTGACCCCACCAAGGGGCCTTGACCCTTTGACCCACAGGCTGACGCTCGTAACCACGGAGCCATCTCTCCAGCTCTCATCTGTTTTTCTAGATCTCCCACTTGGCTGAGGTGAAGCCGAGCCCGTCACACTCTTCTCTTTAAGGGGTTGATTATTTCTGCTTTCCAGCCCAGACCTCATCTTACTCAGATGGCGGGTACAGGTAATCGATATACTTTATGACTTGGTGTCTGTTGTCTGTGGAGTTTGTTATGCACTATATCCATTTCTGTACCTTGCTCCTGAGTTATTTAAATTTGTCCTCTGGCCACAGGGAGTGTTCAGACACACCAGTGCTTACTGAGGAGTTACAATTGTGTCCCTGTCACCTGTCAACCGATTTTCTAGATTCCAGCCTCATCTTGGCCTGTCTTTATAGGCCGTTTAACAAAACACAACACAAGAGTTACTTAAGGGAGTGGGTAAGATGGCTCAGTGGGTAAGGGCACCTGCTGCTGAGCTTGGCCGCCTGAGTTTGATCACAGGAGGCACATGGTAAAAGGAGAGAACTGAATCTTACCAAATTGTCCTCCGGCATCCACATGTGTGTGAGCTGTGGCAGACATTCATGAGCATACAACAGATAGATAGATAGATAGATAGATAGATTGATTGATAGATTGATAGATAAATAGACATACTGATAGATCACATAGATAGATAGACAGACAGACAGATGAATAAATTTAAAAAATGACAAAAAACATAAATCATTCAAGTATCATGATTAATGGTTTTGATATAGATTAAATCAATCAAATCAGTATACTTGGTGATAAAACTTCCATTTCAGTAGTGAGGTCATGGAACTCTGGTCTGGCAAAGACTCTAACCATCTGTATAGTGAAGTCATTTCTTCTTGCCGTGGCTGTTGGCTATAACGCAAGTGATGGAACATCTTTGCAGTGCCATCCTTGGGTACCATGCTGGGGGAAGTGTCGCAGTGAGGAAGAGTAAATAACTTCCTGATTTACAATAACTTAGAAACAAACAAATGAAACAGGAAAACCAGTGTCTCCTCCACCCCCATCCCCACCCCTACCATGTCTTTTTTTTATGTAAACAGAGAAAAGCAACTGTCTTAAGTTTCTTTTGAAAATCTTAAGAACAAAATTAAAATAAGTTACAGGCTGGAGGGAAACATCTGCTACCTATTCCGTAGACAAAGGCCCAACTTCCAAAGTACACAGAGCTGCTGTGCATCAAAGCGAGAGCTCCAACCAGCTCATCAGCAAAGAGTACGGGACACGTGAGACAGGCCCTGTTAGCTATGCCAGCTGTTTGGGAAAATGCAAAAGAAAACAAGGATGTACCACAGCTTGGCTCTCCAACTGGCAAGAGCTACCTCAGCTGATGTTACATTCAAGGAAATGTGCGGGAACATGGGTGCTGCCGTGAGAGGAGGGAGTGTGCGTCACCGAAGCCCCTTGGGCTGATGACTAGGGAGCTGAGAAAACTAAACATGGCTGACGCCGTTCCTCCCTCTTGTGCTACATCTCAATATCTCTCCCCAAAACATACATCTCTATGTGCAAGTGCATATACTGCTTTTATAGGAAAAAAATGAGGTGTGTGTGTGTAAAACATTCGTTATAAACGGTCTGATGGAACTGTTTATTCACCACCAAAACTGAATAGCACACCCATGTTAAAGGGTTCAGTGAGAAAGCAGGGTAAGGAATAACATGTGGATGGCCATGTTTATAAATTATCTGCCTGCCTGCCTGCTTGTCTGTCTATCTGTTGGTCTGTCTTTATTATCAACCAGTGAGACTTCACCTATCATCTATCTATGTATTTATCTGTCACATTATTGATCTATCACCTACCGATCTGTCCCTGGCTATGAATGCATAGAGGAAGATGGGGAGAAGCACGGAAGTGCTGCGAGTGGTGCCTCCCTCTGGAGAGGCTGGTACTGCAGGACAGGAAGCAGAGTGGGATTTTCCACTTGGATACACGTACGATAACCGTCCCCCGCTCCTGTCGTTTATTCTCCTTTTTGAGGTTTCAGTTGTCTTCGGTTAACTATAACGTGCAAACATTAAAATGGAAAAACCTAGAAATACGCAGCATCTAAGTTTTAAGCTGAGGCTGCTCTTACTAGTCTGATGAAACTTGATAGTACTGTGCTCTGGCCAATCCAGGATGCAAATCATCCTCGTACAGTGTATCCATCAGTCGTGAATAATAACAGTCTTCACATCAGATACACTATCACAGTATTGTAGTGTGCATGTATGCATGTGTGTGCGTGTGTGTGTGTGTGTGCACTCACATGAGTACCTGCATGCCTGCGTTTATGTGCATGTGCATGAGACCGACATGGGTGTGTCTGTGTGTGTGTGTGTGTGTTGGTGTGTGTGTGTGTGCGTGCACTCACATGAGTACCTGCATGCCTGCGTTTATGTGCGTGTGTGAGTGCCTGCATGGATGTGTCTGTGTGTGTGTGTTGGTATGCATGTGTGTGTGTGTGCATGTATACGTGTGTATGTGTGTGCATGCGCTCACATGAGTACCTGCATGTCTGCATTTATGTGCGTGTGTGTGAGTGCCGACATGGGTGTGTCTGTCTGTGTGTGTGTTGGTGTGCATGTGCGTTGGTGTGCATGTGTGTGTGTGTGTGTATGAGAGTATCCACATCTCATTTTACTTCGCGATGATCCCTGGATGCAAGGATGATGAGACTGGCGAGTCACGGGAGGCCATGGACACCTCTCCAGCTTGTGTCTCACAGTAAGAGGAAGGACAACACAGAGCAGTGCAGTCCTCTGCCTCAGTCAGAGAAGCCTCCTCAGGCAGTGGATAACGGTCAGAGCAGAGACTTAGAACCTTACAGGATGCTGAGGCTAAGGAGCTGCTGAGTGCTCGGCCCTAAACGGGGCAGCCTTTCCATCCACTCTGAGGCCCAGGGGGCATCCCAGGAAAGGGAAGGAGGTACTCGGAACTGTAAGACCCAGAGGACGGGGGTGGGGGGGTTGGGAGGGTGGGTGGGGGGGTGGGGAGCACTACGAAATTCTGTCACCCAGATGTGACACGACTGATGAAGTCGTGAACACGAGTCCACTGTGGACACCTGCACCTGACCACACAGGACATGACAGCAGGAGAGGCCATCAGGGTGGGGGGGAATGAGACAAGGTGATGGGGTGTGGTCGGCTCACAATACACTGTACGCCAGGAAGAAACTGACAGAAATATGAAACTAGTGAAAGCAAAAAAAAAAAGAAGGATCTGATCGCTACAAGATAAGAAAAATATTTGTGAGTGAAAGGAGAAGCCTCATCTCCATAATTTTTTGAAATATATTGTTAAAACAATTTTATTCTATTACTGCTTACGATTAATCTTGATGTACTTAATTTATACGTGAATCAGCAAAGGATCATCTATACATAGGAAAAGCTTGGTAAACACACACACACACATGCACACACGCACACACACATGCACACACACACACACACACACACACATGCACACACGCACACACACACACACCGTCCAATACTATGCATAGCTTCAGGGATCCACTGGGGATCCTGTGTCAAATCCCTACTGCTAAAGAGCCACTGAAGTCATGTATGAATAACACATCTGAGAATCACTTTTGCGATTAAAAGGAGACATGCTAACCTCCTGAAGGCATCTGTGACCTTCTGAACCCCAGGGCAGAGGGGAGAGCATCTAGCATAGACCTTCCTTGTGGTGACTCTGCCTTGCTATCTTCATTATCTTCCAGCTAGGAAACCTGAGGGAGGCTCTTCCCTCACGGGCTACTTCCTTTTCCTTACCATCCTGAACTTGGAGAAAGTACATGGCCCTCGACCTCACATGGCAGTGGGACAGTAGTGAATTTGTGCTTGCTTCTCAGTTGGGTTGTGAGTTTTCCTGCTTTCTGACTGAGCACTAATCTTGGAGCCCAGCATAGGAGAAGGGCTCAAGGTGCTGGCTCCACTCCTTGAAGGCTGCAGACTACTGGGCAGGCTCAGCCACTTCCCTCAGTTGGCTTGTTCCCAGAGAAGCATGGCAGCTCTACTGAAGACAGCCATCAGGACTGTAGCTGGGACGTGGTCACTCTGACTCTAGCCCAAAGTCTGTCCTAAGGCATGTGGTGGTGTCAGTCTACTTTTACTCCACAGACTTTCAGACAGTCCCAGATTTCAGGATGTCTTCACCATGACACTCCTGAGCTCTCTTGCCTCTGGCCACCCTGTAAGCCTCACTCAGGCAGCTGCCTGGGGCTTTTACGATTTTTCCTATACAAATAGACCAGGCTGGGCTTTGTCCCCAGATGCCTGATTAGTGATGCTGGCTGCTAGTGGGTATGTGTGAGAACATCTTTGCTTTTTAGTTGAAGTTCAACAGCAGAAGTCTACTTGGGAGGGGAGTGCCTAGTGACTTCGCATATTTTAAGCAGGTTTCAGTAAACTGTGATGTGGACTCTGGATTAGAGAATGGACCTGGCCTAGAGGGTCATGTGACTAAGGGAGGCAAGTCTCGAACTGAGGCTGTTTCCACCGTGTGTGGACTGGCTGCCTTGTGAGGAGAGTGGAATCTCAGCCCTGTGTGTTTTCTCTTTTGGATGCTATTGGGTGATCATCAGCAGACCACTCGGTTAGTGTACGTGGTGGTCGAGAAGGGACCCAGCAAGTCCTCTGCTGCATAGAGCAAATGAGCGTCATGACAGCCCCTCCCCATTTCTACCTGTTACTCCCAGTCAACAGAAGACCGTGGAATACCCCTGCCATCCATAGGGATGTCATTTCACTAACTCTTCCTGGGAAAATCAGAAAGCTGAACCAGGCTGTGTGATGGCATTTAAAAACAGCTCATTTCCCTTTGAAGAGTGCTGAGCCCAGAGGGACCACCCACTCAGGCAAGCCACGGTCCCCATTGCATCAGAGAGCTGCCTGGTTGACACGGAGTTGACGCTTTACTGTGGGCTTTTTTCTTTTTTTCTGATATCTAGATGATGGTGTCTGCTGGCGAAGTTATTTTTGAGATACAAGAATGGAAAGTATCAGGTCAAGGCTGTTACGATGAGATTAAAATGCATCTGCCTTCTCCTGAACGACCTGAAAGTGTTTTCCTGGGAGAGGAAGAGGCATTTAATTTTAAGGCATTTCATTATCGGAAGAGGTGTCGGGAAAACTGCTTACTTGAAAGATATCCTGCTTTGAGCCCCAGCTTATGACATCTTCCGCAATAAATCCCAAGTGAACTCAATACGAAAATGCTAACAATAAAGAAAATCTATAAGAATATTTAGGGACGTATTAGATACTTAGCAGTGAAGTTACTTCGTTATTTGCCCAAATGGCCTTCCTAGGTGCAAAAACATGGAAGAAATCATGAGAAAATAATCAGCAGATGTGGCTGTGTAAAATAACAACCTACAGTGCTCCCACAAAGACTGAGTAAAACTGCTGGCAAACGAAGGGACAGTGTGCAGACGCACTTCTCTTCTTTGAGAACCAAGAGACTGAGAGCTGATGTTGGCCCAGTGAGGTGGCTTATGGTTAAAGATGCTAAGTCAGATGACCCGCTCCCAGGACCGGCATGGTGGAGGAGAGAACTGGATCCCACAGGAGAGAACCAGATCCCACAGATTCTCCTCTCATCTCCACATGTGCGCCTCAGCATGCTCACACATAAAATAAATATGTAAAAAAATGGTTTAAAGGGCGTACTCTGTTCATGCCATTATAATCCAGTAAAATGAGCTTTGTTCTGTTGGGATACAAGAGTAGAAACCAGCACTCAGTAGGCATGGTAAAACTCCGATAATTAAGGTCAAAGTGCATTATGGGTAGATAACCTCTAAGCTTGGTGCAATATGGAGGACGCTCTTCATGGGCAGGGCTTCGCTTTCCCTGACCTTGTCTGGGGAATCCTAAGCCATCACATGCCTCTACCTGAGGAATATCGCATAGCTGTAGTTAGATTACAGGATCCTTTTACCTGATAATAACTTGTTCAGCCAGCACCTGAGATGCTAATGAGGCATTTTAGTACCCTGGGCCCTCAGCCAATGATCTTTGCCCGTCCTGGATGTTCCTAACATCAGTCATCTAAAACTTGATAAGCCTTGAACCACCCTGAGTAGAGTTGATCTGCTTTTTGATAGCTGGTCTTGGTGTGGTCATTCATTGTAAGTGCTCACGGGGCTTCTGCACACCCGGTCATAGTCTCTGCTCTCCTTGTCCTTGTGGTCGGTGTGGGCTGACAATCCACAAGGGCAGGGAGAGCCATGTGGGGGTAGGTCCAAGCTCAAGAGGCTGCTCACCCATAGAATACACCAGAGGTGGGGGACAGGAGGTGACATCCCCCTTAATTATCACAGGAGATGTAACTCTGAGCAGTGATTTCCCAAATGCAGGAAGCAAAGAGTTTCAAAGGAAACTGCAGTGAAGGAGGGCAGACTTCCACATCATTTGATCGCTTCTGGGCTATTTACATTTTTTTGTTTGTTTTACTCTTTCTCATTTCTCCTTCTGCTACATTCTCTGTTAACTTTTATTTTCAATGATGAGAGAGAGAACCCAGGGCCTGTTACACACCAGGAAAGCTCTGGGCTACTGAGCTACAATCCAAGACCATTCTACAATATTTGAGTTCATCACAGCTTTGTAGGGGATCAGCTCCTGTGATGTCAGCTTCCATTTGAGTTTCCAGGCTTAAAGGAACCTGGGTGGGGGAACGGATGTCAAGATTTACAATCAAACTGATCTGCCTACCTACTAAGGCGGTGGTTCCTGGCATGGCATAGGATGGACCTTGCCAGGGTGTAACCATTTACTGTCCTTTGTTGCCAAAGATGGTATAGCCAATGATGACACACTGATGTAGAAAGACAGATGCCCAGGACTCTAAGAGGTGAAAATTGACAGGTAGATGCCTCCCCAGATTTCAGACTCAATGTCAATTTTAGAGACAGGCTGGATGGCAATAGAGTGAACACAAAAGTGTTTAAAACATAATCCATGTGCCCAAAAGCTGCTGAGTATTACGATGTGTGGGACAGGTATATGGAAGTACTGTTGTTCCCCTACAGAAACAGAGACTTAGTGGTTTTCAGAGAGGTTCTAAATTGGTTATTTCTTCCAATTTTGAATTCAACTTGTTACAAGATCAAGATTGATGTGAGCAAATTATTGAGAAGGGCAAAAGGAAGTGTGTAGAAAGTGTGTGTGTGTGTGTGTGTGTGTGTGTGTGTGTGTATGGGGAAGTGTGTTGCACATCAGGTGTCTTGCTTCAAAGTTTTCCACCTTTTTTTGGGACAGAGTCTTTTACTAAACCTGAAAGAGACCCATTTTTGAGGTTCACCTATCTTTGGTAGTCTGGCTGGCCAGCAGGCTCCCAGAATCCTCCTGTCCCATGGCCATGCCTGGCTTTTATATGGGTGCTGTGGATTTGAACTTTGGTCTTCTTGCCTTGGTAGCAAGTGCTCTTAACCACAATAAGCTGTCTCAAGGCTGGTCATAGTTACCTGCCTCGTTAGTTGCTTTCTTGATGAGAGGAAATAAATAATAGGAGAGATTTACTGTGTAAAAATAGATGTTATTTGGCTGCTGGAAAGTGTTCAGGAATCTCAAAGGATGAAACTCAAGGCACAGCTATAGGTCACAATGTCAGAGAGAAACAAATTGACCGAGGAGACAGTGGCTACTTGAACTTTCGACACATGGGTTTGTTGATCTGTAGTTTCCTCTCTGTGGGCCAATTACAAGGACTCTCCATGGCATCTGAGCCTGCAGAGCTGGGATGTGGCAGTGCCGGGAGCAAAGCTGAGTCAGTTCCCCAGCCATGGCCCGGTCCATCTGTGCTCTGCTCCTGCCTCTTAGAAATGTTAACTATGTGCTCAGAGTTTTCCTTCTGCTTCTTTTAAGCTGTCATCTGAATGATGCTGTGATGTGGCCTCCTCCTTGTGGCTAGACACTGTGAGAGTGCTGTTCAACGGTCAGGCTGACTCTCCACAGTCCACTCACCTTGGTCCTCTTGGATCAAGAAGACAGTAGGAAGTGGTGGCTGTGAAAGGGGGCATTGGCTGAGCTTATACCACAAACCTAGCTGCTTTCTCACTATTCCTGGAGGCTTGACTCTCAGCATTGATGTCAATTCTGCTCACTGTGTACTGGGGAAATAGAACCCTGATGTTTACTTGCCTTGGGCTTTGAAAAGCATGTCTGGATTCTCTGTGTATCAATCACAAACATAAATCTAGTGTGGAGAGATTAAGTATAGCCTTCACCCCTTAACCCCTTGGAAGGGGAGTAAACTGGATCTGATAAGCAACGAGAGGGATGGGTCGGACCATTGTTATATTCTACATTATGAAGACACATTTGCATACCATATTGTAGAAAGGAATCTGGTATGTATATGTTATTGGTGGCCTAGCATGTACACACAATTGTTAGTTACAATGAAATAGTTACCAAAGGTCTGAAACCTTTTGACATAGAAATATTGATGTACTGTTACGTACATACATTCAATAACAGAGTCTAGTGGTGAGTCTAATCACTAGTGTAATGTTCAGGAAACATCAAAGGTATTCTACAAAGGGTTGCCACATCGTGTGCTCTATTTTACCATGCCGGTACTGTTGGTTCCACACCACTGCTCGCCTCCACCACTGAAGGTGGTGCCACATTTCAGCTGAGTTAGTATCCTCCTCTATCGTATTTCATTTCTGTTGCTGTGATTAAAAACACCCTGACAAAAAGCAATGTAGAGGGAAAAGGGTAACAATTCCAGGGAAGAGGGCCATTGTGGCCGGAACTTAAAATACCAAGTCACATCACATCCACAGTGAAGAGCAGAGAGAGAGAAATGTGAGCATGCTGACTGCTTAGCTCATTTTCTCCATTCTTATGTAGTCCAAGACTAAAACTAGGGAATGGTGCCACCCACAGTGGACTGGGTCTTTCCACATCAATTAATGTGATCAAGACAACTCCCACCCTCCCCAAGACACATACACAGACCTACTTGATCTAGACAATTCCTCATTGAGACTCATTTTCTGGGTGTTATTAGACTGTGTCACCCTTATAATTAAAACCAACCATCACACCATCCTAGCTCTTGGGCCCCAAGATGAGACACAGGGATTCTCAGTGTAGGTGTGGCTTATGGTCTAGAAGATGCCTTAGTTTTTCATGTCTCGTCACAGAAGGGAATTGTTTCCTTGACCTGGATAGACTGAGTCTATCCTGATTTTCTATGTTGTAGAGAGTCAGAGGGGCCACTAGAAGTGGCTTCTGAGGGGTATATGGGGTCAAGGAAGAGCCAATGGACCAGTTGCAAACAGGCAGCAGTTGCTTTCTGGAGCACTGAGACATAAGGATCCCCTCTGTGAGGCTGTTCTATCTGGGAGATGGATCTTGGTTGTGTTATAACTTAGGATAAGAGACATTTTCCTGTTGCTTTGAACAGATTTGAAGTGCATGTGTCTTCGAGTTTTTCTGTTGCCTTAATCTCTCTTGCCCAGGCAAGTTCACCTAAATTGGGGAGCTCGGTGGCTGGGAGTGTGAACTAGCTCATTTTGGCTTCCCAACTTCCCACTGGCTTTATGGATGGTGCTGAAATTGCACATGTGTGCAAAAAAATGCTCAACCTCAGCTTTGGGCAGTGCAACAGTGTTTCACAGCCCATGGAAATATGAGACAATGTTGCCATACTTACATGGCTATGACAGATTGAGCTACTGCTGAAACACACAGGGAGAAGTAAATCTTTCTCACTGGGGTAGGCCAACCCAGTGAGTACCCTGCACAAGCTCAGGCCTGACACACAAAGGTGCCTTTCTTAAATAGAGTGTGTGTCACGGCTTCCTGGGAAGGGATGCAAGCTAGACTTTGCGGCTATTTGAGGAAGGCAGACCACCATCCAGAGTCCACTGGGAAATGCTCTGTGGAAGAAGCTTCCAGAATATCATCTGCTTACCGATTTTACTTCTTGCTTCATTTATACTCTCTCCCAGAGCTTTTGCTTCAGAAAATCTGGAGGAAAAATATAAGAACAAAGGCAATGTTAACTTCTTGCTATCCGTCCTATGTTATGTCTGAAAAACTAAGAGATGTCTGAGAGGTTGCTAGAATGAGATGAATACAAAAGAAAACCAGAATAAGCTTACTATGGTACGCTTCCAAAGAAGGACTGAAATTTGTATGATTTACATCTACCGGGAAATAGAACAAAGGGTGGTGGGTAAGAGTTCTGCCTGCACTTTCAGAGAACCTGGGCTCAATCCCCAGCACCGGAATGGTGGTTCACAACCATCTATAATTCCAATCTTGGGGATGCAACACTCTCCTCTGATTTTTAGGAGCATTGCATGCATGTAGTGCACACATGGACATCCAGGCAAAACACCTACACACGTACACACACACACACACACACACACACACACACACACACACACAAGTAAAATAAAATAGATTTTGTTCTTATATTCATTAATGAATTAATTCAATTTTGGATGTTTTATGGTGCAAGGATGCCAGAATGAAATGTGGTTGTAAGGTTTATCTACCGTGACCTATAGACCGCATGATGACAACATCATAGTCAAAGAAAATATTCTTAAATATCATTGACTTCTTGACCTACAGTACTGTAGCAGAGGTCAGCCACTGATGACCAATCAGGAAACAAATCAGGACACATTCTATGTTGGGTAACAACAGCCACCGTGCTTGAGCTGATCTAGGAAGGGGCCTCTGTATGGGGTGTAGCCAAGAGACCTTCTTGTGTAAGTTGGGAGTGACCGGGATTTTGAGGGGTCACAGAATTTTAGAAACGTTTTCTTCTAGAAGTTTCTAAAAACACAAAACAGAGAGCATGTTAGGCTAAATTCTTCCATCTTACTGTCCATTTTAGTTCAACAATCTCTCTTCTCTCTCCTCTTCTTCCAGCCTCCCCCAATCCCCCAGGGTTGCAGAGAAGCCTAGCTATCTTAGTGTTTGGTCCATGACTCCTTCATCTGTATGGAGCTGCAGTAGATGAAGCAAGGGCCAGGGTATCACCAGTGCTTTGTGATTTCTGGGAAAGTGGTAACAGTTCTGTCATTACTGCTTTCTGCATCTGTCTGTCTGGCTTGGGACTGCAGACAGAAGTTTGAGGAGAGAGGACTGAACTTTCCTAAAAGGCTGAGTGGCTAAGGACTCCACCCCTGGTTTCCTCATAGACCGCTCATGTCTTCTCAGTGAGGGCCTGTCACCATTCAAGGACCCAGTGCAGATGCATCTGGCAAACATGCAGACTCGTTCAGCTCAGCAGATATTCGAAGGAAGTGTGGACTGAAGTGCTGAACTCCATGTCCTTGTGATTGACCGCTGCCAGGCAGCACAGAGACCTTTGTTGGGGAGCTAGGAGCTGGGATTGTGTTCTGGGAACAGTAACAACATCCTCTCAGCCAACCAAGCAATTAGAAGTGGCCCCTGCAGATGCATATCAGGGGAATTAACATTGTGGCCAACTTTCTCATTGTCAGGGGGAACTGAAATGGAGTCCAGTGTGTGTGACACGGAGAAGGCTATTTCGCCGTTGGTGTGCGATAGCTAATGATACAATCCACTCAGTGGGAAGCAGTGAGGAAATGCACACCTCCATACCCCACGCTGGAGAACTCAGGCAGGGGCTGCTCGGATGCAGGGCCAGAGATGGTTTATTTCCAGAGCCATATTTGAGTGAGCCTGCCTTGGGAACACTGATTTAAGTTACCTCCAGTTTTATGTCCCAACATTGAAGCAGTTTTATGGACTTTTAAAAATGGTAACTGGACCGCACACACACACAAAAATCTATAAATCAAGGCATTTAAAAAAATACCTTGGTGGAAACACCAGAGAGCTGGGTTCTAGTGAGGTAGATGCTCTCTCACGACAGTTTTAGCCTTTCCTTTGGTGGAGAATACTTTTTGTTCTTGGTTAATACATTCCATAGGTTTTTATCTTTCTTATCAGGATGACAGCTCTCTTACAGTTGTGTGAGGAATGGATCTTGTTAGGCTAAAGATCACTTTTACTGCAACACTCCAACCTATCCATGTCATTGAGGTTTGAATCAGCGAGTTAGCCTGTGTAGACAGCTTCTTTTCAGGAATTCACAGCAGGCGTGTAGAGGATTGAAGTCTATGTCAACTGTCTTCCCCAGTCACTCTCCAACTTATTTTTCAGATGGTTGCCTCTTATCAAACCGGAAGCTCACAGATTTGGCTAGGCTGGCAGCCTGGTGAGCCCCAGGGGTTTGCTTGTCACTACCCTGTCTGTGCCAGGGTTACAGAAGCAAGCTGCCATGCCAGACTCTCTTATGTAAGAGCTGAAGACCTGAACTCAGTTCCCTGGGCTTGTGCAGCAAATGCTTTTCTCTCCAGGCCTTTAGTGATGAAGATGCAGCCTGGCTTTCCATTGCATTTCTTTTACATAGTACAGCTCCTTTTCTGTGTCTCTGGTGCTGTCCTCTCTGGCCAACTGAGAATTCCTTCCCTGATTCTCAGGAGGTCTGTCACCATCCTCTATAACAGACCTCAAACAGTTTCCTTGGTTGCTAAGTCCTCAAAGTCAATTTCAAATAGGCGTTCTCAGACAAAATGATTTTCTAAGTAGGGTTGTGCGTGCGTGCGTGCGTGCGTGTGTGCGTGTGTGTGTGTTCAGTATCCTTTTAAGAACCAGGGGGATGCTGAGAAAATTCTATTCTAGTCTCTGCTTTCAGAGTTTATAATTCTAGTTCAGCAGACAAAGTATAAATATAAATATAAAAATCGAGTGGAAAAATAATAAAGGTTAAAATGAAAGTCTAACGGGAACCGGGGAGCTCCTGTTTGTCATGGGTAACATTTCCAGATGGTGCCTGGGACTTCTCCAGCCTGCTTCTCTCCTGCCCGTAGACTGCTGTTCACGTCTATGCTACAAGGGTCCAACTGAATGAGGGGTGATTTTCTTGGTTCAGCTCACAGTATTAATGGCTTGATTTGCAATCATGGTTCTTCTCTCGGTTCATTTCCTCTTTTGTTACTTAATGGGGACTTTGTGTTTGATAGTTTCAGTGTGTAAGAGGGTTTTGACACAAAAGAAAAGCTCCCTGTGCTTTGCTTGGGCACTGATATTTACAGAACACAGGGTCGCCAGCCCCTCTCTCTCCTCATTATATGTTAGGATGATGAATCATGCCTACAAAATAGAGTGATTATGAATAACAATTACTTTCCACTGGGGGGGGGGAACACTCCACTGAGGAATGGGTTCAAACACTGTAGACCAATGAAGGGCAAATGTCCTGTTAATGTGACATCTTATTTTTCTTGTCATATAGACAGCTGAACCTCCCCAAGACCAAGGGCTAGCATTCAGGCACACTAGAAGTTCATGCCCTGAAATGTACTGCTGAACAGAGAATAGACTGCCTCCTGTTGTGTAGCGTGGGGTATACAGGTTGCCCGTGTGCCCTCCAGAAACCCCAAGTGGGGAGAATCATGGGGGATTCTGGGTTACCAACAATCCCTCCATTAGGGGGTTGTCTCTGGTTGTGGGCTAGAGATTTGTATTTGGTCAGGTAGATCCAGTCTCAACAGGATGACATACCAGAACCATCAGACCACAGAGTCCCTAGATGTAAGACGGGGGAGTAAGATGGGAGGGCCAGGCCAGTGGGTCCTGGGTGCTGAGAGATGGTAGAAATGTAAGAGCTACATTAGGGTGGGAAGCTGAAGGCCAGCCCAAGCCCCAGACCTCTGGTCTGTCTGAATTCCTCTGACCACTATTTACGGATGTTTGTGTTGCAAATACTTGGAAGGCATCAGGATTTCTTGAAGATTATGTTTTCTATGTCAGAGCCACAGGGAGGTCTATATTTCTGTGATTTATTTTCATGTTTGCTGTTGGAATAGAGTTTTGGGTTTTTTGTTTTATATATAGAGATATATGTATATGCATATGTATATGTATATAACATTTTCTCCTAGTCCTCTCTGCTGTAGGCAGCTCTCTCTCTCTCTCTCAATCTCTCTCTCTCTCTCTCTCTCTCTCTCTCTCTCTCTCTCTCTCTTTCTCTCTGTGTATGTGTGTGAATTTGTGGTGACTGTGTGTGTGATGACTGGTCTTCTCAGTTGAGTGTGTGTGTGTGTGTGTTAGTGCACATGCGACCAAGAGACACACTCTGGGCATGTCTGGGAGGATATTCTCAAGGAGAATTAAATGAGAAGGGAAGACACACTCTCTAAGCTGGTACCATCTTCCAGCAGGTGGCATGGGTTTGAAGATGTCCCAGGAAAAAGCAGCATGTGTGACCATCACCACCAATTGTTCACTGACACTAGACTCCAGCTTCTTTTGTCTTCCAACATGGACACAGTATCAGTGACTGTTAGAATTCCTTGCTGTCGCAGTTGGACTGAGACTACTGAGTCTTCTTGATTTGTTGACTGGCAGCTATTGGGTTCTCAGTCTCTTTGGTGTGCAGATGCCCCCTGTTGGCCTGCCTCCCCAGACTGTATCCCATAAGGCAATCTAATAATTCCCCTTTGTGATAAGTATTCATTCCATTGCCTGTGTTCCTCCAGAGAACCTGCCTGACACAGCTAGTAATTTGTAACAACTGAATAATGTTTGTGGATGAGAATAAGAACAGAAGTCCAGAGAGAGGGCGAGGCTCCCAGTGGTACCCCACTGCCTCTTGGCATGAAGCAGTTCCTTAATGACTACCATTATATTAACATTAAACAGATGTAGAATTTTCTTTTGAGAATGGGCTGGTCTCCTGCCTTTTCATTGGCTTTAAAGACTGACTTACTGCCTGGAAGACATTTTTTTCCCAGAGAAGTGAGTCTTGTTCATTCCTTTGCACGTGGTCAAGAGGAAGATGAGAGCTGTAGCAGCCCTGCCCACCCTGGGCAGACAAGAATGCTTTCCAGGAAAATCCCAGCAGCTGCTTAGGTTATCAGAACTCTATTGGACTGGAGTCAGGGAGCTTTGTATGGAGAAGCCTTTGAGAGAGCCACGCATGCATGCTTACCCTGACAGGCCATGACCTGCTTTCCCAACAGACAGATTCAGACTCAGATACAAGCCCAAAGCAACCAGGAATCATCCTGATTTCAGAGAACCAAAAAATGAAGTATGTTGGCCATGTTGGTGGTTTTAAAACTTGGATAGACAAAGTATCAGCAGTTGATGAGTGTGTGTGTGTGTGTGTGTGTGTGTGTGTATGTGTGTGTGTGCTTGTGTGCAGATGTGGCCAGAAGTCAACTTCAGGTGTTATTCCTTTAGCACTGCCCTCTTGTTTTTTGTTTGTTTTTTTGTTTTTTTGTTTTTTGTTTTTTGGTTTTTTTGGCTCCATCCCCACAGCACTGGAGTGAGAGGTCCTTGAGTGGCCAAGCCCAGAGTTTACATGGGTGCTGGGATATGAAATCAGGCTTAAGTAGGAATCACTGTTACCAGTGAGCCATCTGTCTCCTCTGAGTCCTTGGGTAGACTCAGGTGGATCCTTTTATATGGAGGTCTCTGGTTTTGGGTAAATATATTTGTAATTTTTTGGAACTGTGTTCCTTCCTAGTTTTGCCTTTAAGATCTATGTTTGTTCATGTGAAAGCTCACACCCACACTATATCCTAAGCCATGGACTTTCTGTTATTTTACCTGTCAACTGTTTAACATGGGGACTGAGTATATGTTTAACTATCCCCAGCTATAGGCAGTGCAGCCATGAAAGTTCTCCTATATGCCCTGGTAGGATCCCAGGTGGGATATTTACCCCCCACCCCCCAAAAATAGAATCATAGGTCACAAGGTGCACACACTTCCTGGGACTAAGAGGGTCTGGTCCACTCTCCAGAGGGCTAGACTTGTGTTGTGTTACTGGGCTTCTGAAGAACTCTGAGATCTGCCCCTGTTCCTGGGAAATAGCTTCCAGCCAACTTTCTCATCCTTCCTTTGTATTACACTCCTATCTCTCTTGTCAGGCTGTTCATCCACACCAAATCTTGATTTTAACCAAAAGCATGGAGGACCTAAGACACACATACCTCTCTCTCTCTCTTTCTCTCTCTCTCTCTCTTTCTCTCTCTCTCTCTGCCTTTCCAGTGTTGGGACTATAGGCATATGGTGCTGGTGACTAGAACTCAGGTCCTCACACATACACAGCAAGCAGGTGGCCCACTGAGCCACCCTCCCTCCCCCCACCACCCCTAGCCTGATTTATTCTCCCCTGGAGACTATGAAGGTCCCTGGAAATTATGTAAGAGTCCCAGAGGTTCCTGAGAATTATATACAAGGCGAGCACTGCCCATAGAGCTAATGCAGTCAGCAGCAGACCCCTGACCTACATAGTACTAGGATGGGCAAGCTCAGACATGAGAGAACTGTACCAGGGTACACACAGGGAAAAGTGAAACCAGACTTCAAACCTTTCATGCAGACATTAGGCTGATGACCAGGCAGAAGGACAGAGCCGCTGGACGGGCCTACCTGAGCTGAGGGGACCAGCAATTCTCTGACTCCATCTTACCTCCGCTTCAGAATCTGTTTGTTGTCCTCGATGGTGACGCTGTCCGCGTGGTCCCTCTTGAAAATCTCAAAAGCCTCCTGGCGTCCCAGTGACATCTCCTCTCTTATCCCTATTTAGAGACACAGGGGGATGGCTTCAGTCACACCATTTGAGGATGCCATTATTTTCATTGCCACTTTATTCAGACCACAGAGCTGGCCAGGGCCTCCTACAGGCCCATAGCAGGAGGCTGTGGCCAGGCAGGTGGTGCCAGAGGCTGTGCCTGTGAATTCACATGACTCGGGGTGGGGACAGGGACCGGGTTTGGAACGCCTGATCAGAGGAAAATGAGAAGCAGGCCTCCAAGCCCCAGATGCAGAGCACATCTGCGAATCGACTTCCTGCTGCCCCTTGGTGGCACAGTTCTTCCTGTTTTCCCCTTATGCCCCATTTTAGGTTGCTAAGCTTCTCTCTGGATTTCCAGGCATTTAGTGACACAAATTAGAGCCCGGATGGAAAGCTACAGGATCCATAAAGTCCTGCTCTTAGCAACTAGCTTCTATTTAACAACTCAGCCTTCCGTCCTGTGGCTGGGGAGGAAGGTCTTTGGTCCTCAACCAGGAGTCAGTTATCCGCTCCATTCCCAAGCCCATAGTGGGAGGTCCCCAGTCATGTCCAACTTTAACACCCTAATCTGCCGCTGCCTCTTGCAGGCCAACCCTCATGGCTTGGCTCTGCTCTCAGCACAGATTCTGGAGCCCAGCCTCAGAAAGTCGGTCCTTTAGAGGAAACAGGTGGCTTCTTGTACCAGTGTCCCTAGTGAGCAGCTTCCAGAGGAAGTGCAGGTGTGTACACGCGTCCTCAGGAGAACCCAGGTCACAACTCTGTTTTGGATATATCTACAGACTTTTGTCTTTTGAGGGAGGATCTCTTGTAGCTCAGGCTGACCTCCATCATTCTCCGTGGCCAACGATGGCCGTGAACTCCTGATCCTCCTGGCTCTACCTCCCAAGTGCTGGGCCATCTGTACCACCACAGCTGGTTTAGGCCATGCTGGGAAAGGAACTCACAACTTGGTGTGTGCTAGGCCAGCACTCTGTTAAAAAAAAAAAATTCTGCCGTACTCCTCCTTACACCATCCCCCCGGAGGCTTCTTCTATTGTCCGATACCTCTGTTGATCTTTGAAGTCAGCCCTAGCCAGATGTCATCTCCCAGAACTCACACAGAACAGATCGTCCCTCCACCAGGCTTGCGTCTGGGACAGTCAGTGCAGCAGACACTGTCTCTGTGCATGACATTCCTTTCCAGGGAAACTCAGATTCCTCCAGGGCCAGAGATCATAAGTGTATCTGACTTCCCAGTAGTTTGCTCAAGGTTTGTATTCAGAAGATACTCCACCTTATGCCTGTTAGTCAGTTGAGTTTACGTGGCATGGGGGGCAGGACTGAAGAGGATGGGCGATGAACCTGTTCTGACTGTTGGAGGAACACAGCCCAGGGCTTTGGGAAACACATTCTTAAGGGCCTCCATGCATCATCCCCTTGCCAACCGCCCCTCCATTTCCCTGGAAGGAATCCCTGCTATCTCCTATCCTCCACTTGAAAAACTGGCCCAGCCCATCTGACACCAATTTCATGACTCCTGTGGTAAAAATAGCACCACGAGGAATGTCTGAATGGCACTGCGGTGATGCACTGATGTGCATGGCACCCCACCCTCTTTGGTCAGGGCTCATTTCTGCCTCTGTCTGTCCCACACAGTCCTGAATCTACTTGAGACTCACTGAGATCAGCTCCAGCACACAGGAGATACTTCACAGGGTGTGGATCTCCCCAGCAGAGCCCCAGGAGAGGCGAGGAAGGCATGTCCTGGGTCTCCTCTGTCTCCAGGCTATGCCCAATTGTAACAGTATGCTTTGTGCTGCTGTACAGTTAGCACCACAGGGGATACACTGGGGCTTTCTGTGGGACCTTAAGGCTGCCTCCCCAAGAGGAGGCTTTCACTCCTCAGATTCTAGCAGGACTGGGACTGAAGAAGAAGCTCCATGGCCTGGCTCTTTCCTCTCCAGCCCCTGGCTTCTTTGTCATGAGAACAGTGCCCATGACATTCTTGAGGAAGTAAGTCTAGGGGGAGAACTTGTAACTAGCTAGACAGGCTCTGGGTTGTCCCTGGGAAGGGTTGTGGGAACAAGGAGGACATGGAGGGCGTGTCCTTAGAGAATCTAGAAGGTTCTGCTATGAAACGTGGAGCCATCAGTCTAACATGGCGACCATGAGCCGCTGAGTTTTGAAGACTGGGTAACTGAAAAGAGGAGAGCACGCCCGTTCTTACCACTGGGTTAATGACAGCAGTGGTGCTCCCACTACGCTGGACAACGCATTCTGGAATGTGGGTGGTTTGACAGAGTTTGACCAAGGCTAGGTGGACGCGGGTGTAAACAGTCAAAACCTTGGCAACTAGTTTTCCAAGCCGTGAAGAGAACAGGGTTGCTGACCTCACTGGCTTATCTGAAGGGGAAGCAGGGACTCTGCACTTGAGAGCTCACCTTGCTGAGGGTACAGACGTCTATTTATTCCCTCCCTCCAGAGGTGTTTATTTATTGCTGGCACAGTGCTAGGCACGCAACAGAGATGTGAGATTGGATGGGTACACTGAAGTTTTGATGATGATGCTTCAAGTGCTCAGAGTCCAGCCACAGAGAAAGAAAGACAAACGAATGACTGCATTGCAGCTTGCTGTACCACTGTGAGAGAAGCAGGAAATGGTAACTGCTCTGAGAGCGGGCTGTTGGGAGGTGGAAGCATCCTTCAGGATGGAGAGGTATCTGTGTGGGGAGGGGTTCAATATCCTGGGTGGGAGGGCAGACACGGTGCCTGTTAATTATCCCATTCTTCACAGGGGCTGGGAGGCCCATGCTTGGTCCCCAGCACTGAGTAAGCATGTGGTGCCCAGCATCGGCACTGTAATCCTAATATCTGGGAGGTGGAGGTCAGAAGATCAGAAGTTTGAGATTATCTTCACTTATATAAGGAGCTGGAGATCAGCCGGAGCTATATGCTGTGCTGGTGATCAATATATGTGGGTGACTTGAATTCATGAACCTGCCTTGGCCTCCCAAGAGCTGAAAGTACAGCTGTTCTCCGGCATGCCAGCCCATGGCTTTGGTAGAGCACGCTGAGATACTGCAGGGGGTGCACTGCTTGTCTCCCCATCACCCGGCTGGGCAGGTTCACACACTGTACCATACGAAGCTGGAATTCAACACTCCTCCCCCTACTATAGATTGCCATGTGCTACCCCCCCCCTTTCCCTGCAACAGCTACCCACTGCTGGCTTTGAACTCTACCTCCAAGAAGCCTTTACATAAATACAGCCTGGCAGTACCACTGTCTCAGGAGTTGCCAAGAGAATGTCTGCAGTTTGCCGACAGCTAACAGGGTCTGCAGAGCCTAGAGCGGACCAGGTCTCCATCCCAGCGTTTCAGAATCAGCTCCTCCCAGAGGCCGCAGGCCTTAGGAGTTCTGACCTGTCATGATTTATTTGCCTTTAGGGAACTGTTAGGTCTTAGATCCCAGAGCCCAGATCACAGAAAATGTGGATGGCTATAAGAAGCCTCCTGGCTTGGTGAGTCACAGAACCACCTTTAACCCCTGAAGAAGTGTCCCCTAAATGCAACCGCACATTTTTTTGGTGGTTAGCTGGAAGACATTTACAATTCCAGAAGGCAGAGTGCAGGTCTATTTTCGACAGCAATTGGGAGTGCTTAGATGGAAATGCAGTCCATGAGGGATGTTCCAAACTAGTCTTGGAGTTTCAAAAGCATCGGACTTTGAAGGCATTCAATTCTTATACTCGAGTCCCTGGGCTCCTTTTTTATTTAAACATTTGTTTATTTGCATAGCTATGAATATTTGCTTGCATGTATGTCTGTGTACCACATGCATGCCTGGTGCCCACAGAGGCCAAGGTGAAGGCACCAGATCCGCTGAAACTGGAGTTACAGAGGATCACGAGCTGCCCTGTGGGTGACAGGAATGGACAGGTCCTCTGGAAGAGCAGACAGTGCTTGTGACTGCTGAACCATCTCTCCTGCCTCCTTTCCTCTTTTTTTTATTGTTCTTTAACCTTTTATCATCCTAAAAGCGAATCCCGTATTTTACTACAGAATATAGTTCAGAGTGCTTGGAAGCTTTCCCGACCCTAACGCAGGGTCCCATGGAAACCGAGTGGAAAGAGCCCACAGGGGCGGTGGAGAAGTTCTTCAGTCTTGGGCCTGCTGTCTGACTTCTTTCAGACTGGGGCGTGTGGCCCTCAGCTTATTTTCCTGGCTGTCTTCACGTAACCTACTACTGCTTAAGCTATTGCTTCAAAATTGGCCGAAGTGAAGGATGGAGCCTGGAGGTCTGCATGCTGCAAAGTGGTTCTGTGCACCGAGAGCCAGAAATATATTTTCTTTGGGAGACACATCTTCAATGCAGGGCTCCAGTTTTCTCTGACTGTAGAAGAGGGTGAAGAAAAGAAGACCAATAGGACCATTGAGACGTATAGGGTAAAGGGAGGTGACTTCCAGAGGGAGAGAGGGTCTAGAGGGAAGCTTCTGCAATGGTAGGTGACAGAATGGCTCTGATAGACTGTATGACTGTATCAGGAGAGCAGATCACAGGCAGGCATCAGGTATACTTTTGTATGGTACCAGCACAAGGTTTTAAATATTTATTTTTATTTTATGTCAATGCACGTGCTTGATAAATACCCACAGTGGCCAGAAGAGGGCACTGGATCCTCTGGAACTCAAGTTGCAGGCACTTTTGAGTCGCCACGGAGGTGCTGGGAATCAAACCCCAGTCCTCTAAAAGAGCAGTCAGTTCTCTTAACAGATGATCCGTCTCTCCAGCCCTTGATATGAGGTTTTGACAGGCAAGAAAAATTCTCAGTAATTGTGAACTGCATGAAATAAAATATACAATATCTTCCTAAAAAAATTACAAGAAAATTCCATTCCATTCCATTCCTGCCTGTGTGCCTAAGTTAGAAGGAATAGACAGGAGAATGGGAAGGAGGAGGAGGGGCAGGAGGAGGAGGGGAGGAAGGGAGGAGGGGAGGAGGGGAGGAGGGGAGGAGGGGAGGAGGGGAGAAGACTCATTTAAGTGTTGACATAGAGGTGGGGGAGGGGAGGAGACAATGTATCAAGATGAAAAGTAAAACAAGAAATTCAGGAGACTTATGAAGTTCCAACGGATGGTTAGTCATCCAACAGTCTCAAGAACTGTGCCATGGCCAAGGGTGTCCTCAGGGACATAAAAAGGAAATGAAGGTCCCAACCAGAGACTCTGGGGGAAGGGCGAGTCAACAGCTTAATCCAGTACAGAGAGTAAAGGCACTGGGTAACTGAGGGCTGAGAGCTCAGAGAGACGGGGACTGGACCTGAGGAGATGGCTTGTTGGCAAAGCGCTTGTGTGAACACAGGTTTGGATCCCCAGCTCCTACAGAAAAGCCAGGAGTAGTAGGGGCTGACTGTTACCCCAGAGCTTGAGAGGTGGAGATGGGGGGTCCCTGGGCTTCACGGGCTAGCTAGAGGAGCTGAGCTTTTGAGCTCCAGGTTCAGTGAGAGACCCTGCCTCAAGAACTAAGGTGGGAAGTGACTGAAGAAGACACTCCACATTGACCTCTGACCTTTATACACTTGCATACAGATGCACACACAGATGCATACACCTATGTGAACATGTACATACAACACACACACGCACACGCATGCACGCACACACACACACACACACACACACACACACACACACACACGTACCAGAGAATCATTTTGAGGAAGGTCAGAAGGGGCATCTGAGACACCAGCTTCTCTTCCTTCCCCGCTGTAGAGAGGATTGAGCAAGGGGGAAAGTTTTAGAGGCACTTGAAAGGGAGGGAGAGCAAACCCTCAGCCCCAGCCTGCTGCTTCCTTTCCTCACAGCCATGGAAGACATTGGTAACCACTCACAGTGTTCTCTGCCAGGGAAACTAATTACAGCGTTGGCACTTGTGGCAAGTGCTTTGGGCAGGCTTTGTGGCACTCATCTCTGCCTCAAAAAGCTCGTCCTTCAAGGGGTAGCTTCCAGATTGTAAGCCAATTTGGTGACAAGTGACATTTAGTAAGTTTCCTCTGTCCCCCTTCATCATCCCCATGGCTTTTGTTTTGCCACTTTAGGAGCTGGCACACGGACCATCCCTGCCACACCCCTGCCTCCTCACAGTGGTTTGCTCGTCTTCGAGAGCTCCAGTTATTGAGAAGATCATGCAAAATGAGAAGTCCTTTCTCCACGTTTCCTCCACCAGGGTGATGGAGGTCACTGTAGAAAGCAGTGTCATTTGCCATGATTCTGTTTGCTTGAAAGGGCCATGATTAGCCCAGCTACAATTTAAGGGGTTGCTGGGTGCGTCCAGTGGGCTATGCAATCTGAGGATGAGGGGAAGAAAAAAAAATACAACAAAAAACCACTTAGCCACGGCCAAAGTGACTGCAGATGTCAAGAATACAGAGTGGTGGATCTTTGGCAAGGCCGAGAATGATGCTCATTTAACTAACTTCCTGCTTTTGACTGACAACTTCTGGACTAGGCCAGCGGCCCAGGGCTCTGGGGGAGGGGGAGGTCAAAGGTCTGCATCCCAACTACTGCTATCACCTGGGCTAAGGTTCTCGGATGAGGACCCGCCTTGCAGTTTCCCAGGCTGCCACATGAAAGATAACAGAGGGCAGCCTGCAATTAGAGGATCTTTGGGTGCTGGCTTAGACCAGGCTGAGACACAGCAGGCTTGGCAAGGGCTCCTGGGAGGAGAGCAAAAGGAAAATGTGAAGTGGAAAGCCACATAAACCTTAGGAGACCCACCCAATGGTGGCACCACAGTTAAATAAATCAGATGGGTTCCTGACTCCTAGAGGCAGGAAGTCCTACATGTGGGGCCATCCCACGTGGCCCCAGCAGTACAGGGCTGGGAGGCTGGGCAAGATGAAGTGGCCGGCATGCTCAGGGCCAGTTGTGTTTTCCTTTTGCCTTAGTAACCCTGTGTGATTCATCCTCCTTGCGCCTGGGGCTCCCTCTCCTACTTTCTCCATGGTGAGCAAAGTAAGGCTCAGCACACTAAGCAAGTGGACACAGAGCATTAGCAGGAAGGGAAGCTTCTAGAAGGCACTGTGAAGACCCCTATACAGTGGTCCTGAAGGCCAACCGCCGAAAACACTCGTTTTTCTCAGCTGAGCCCTCTATGGTTTTTATGTAGTAAATATTCTCATCCAAGACAAGTACCCATGTGTGCGGTCTGGAGACGACAGTGGACAGACATGGGCACTGAGCCTGGAAAGCAGCCTGGGTCCTGCTGGCATTTCTGGGATTTGGAGCTAACTCAGCCATCTGGGGGATGCTGTTGGTGCTCCCACTGCCAGGCTGGGCCTGGAGTTTTTAAATGTTTCTGATCATCTTTAGTTCTCTGATGTGGAGGGTTTGAATGGGCCTCAGTGTCCAGTACCGTGACAGGACCTGTGTGTCCTGACCTGTGTGCCCTGACTCTGACAGACCTGCTAAACAGGAAGCCTGCCTTGCTCTTCAGTTTCTATATCACTGAAGATGTCCTGGGTTACTTCCAAAGGACAGTTAGTGGGACTCCAGTGTCTTGTAGGTGGGGGAAGAGTCCTTTCATCACCATCACCCTGTGCTCAGGAGACCGTGGCCAAAGTGTCATAGACATGGCCTGTTGTTTGATAAATGAGGCTAGCTCCCCTGTCACCTACGTCCGCAATGCAGCTCATCTCTGTCTTTATCTGCATATATGTTTCGAAAGAAAGAATGAAAGCTCTTGTAGCTAGGTAGAAAAACAAAAAGAAAAACAAAACAAAACCAAACTCAAACAAAACAAAACAAAAGCAGCTGTCCCCCCCTGCCTAATGCGTTGTCCCTTAAATTCAATGCAAGATTGCTGCCTTCTTAGCTCAGAAGATATAGCTAACCAATTAAAATTTTAATATGTCTATGCTCATCATTTGGGGGTAGGGAGATTACGTGTGTGTGTGTGTGTGTGCACATTCGAGCATGTGGGCATTCTCTGTGACATGGAATTGACACAACCTTCACAACTCTGCTGGTGAGAACCAGGCTTTGGAGAACATGTTAGAGGTACTGCCTTGGCTTTGTAAGTTAGTTCTCCCAGTGGTCCTGTCAGCTGTGTACTACAGGGCCCATTTCTGAGGTTAGGCAACAGAAGCTGAAAGAGACCAAAAGTCTCTAAATCAACTGTGACTGAGTGGTAACTATATACTGTGCTCCCAGGTTTGACTCGACAACCTCTTTCTTAATTTCTCTACAGAAAGGGACCTTTGCTGAAGCATCGGTAACCAGAGTACATGTCCTTGAGGGGCACGAGTTGACGAGTTGCCGATGAGAACAGAGTTAACAGAAGTTCTAATGCAGGGATCCATCTTGAGCTGTACCCTCTGTAAGTTTCACATATGCACCACAGGGGTATTATTAACTTGTTAGTGTTTTAAACAATAGGCACACAGTACTGTACATCAGATACCCTGGATTCCCTCATCACGTGGCTGAAAGTTTGCGTCCTATGCCCAACACCTTTTGGCTCCCTTCAGTGCAAATTCCACCTGGAAATGACTGGGTGCCTTCTGGGCGATGTACTTCTACAACCCCTCGCCTCCCAGCCTCCCTCCTCTCTAGGACAGGTCTAGAGTCCTCAAAGCATATAGGTCCAAGCTCGCTTCCTGGAACGCTGTAGACACTGCAGACAAGCTCTGTTGACGGAAGAGATGGGCAGAGATGGGATGTCTCTGTTGAAAGTGGTTTGTCTTATGAATAGCACTTTTAAACTGTATGTGTAACTCTCACGTGTTCTTTTTCTGCATATAAATTTTACAATATACAACCAGCTGTGAGTCACTACTTTCAAAGTCTGAGAGGATGGAGGGATGGATGTGGAAAAGCTTCACAAGCGAAAGTGTAAGGAAGAGTTGCGATTATCATGTGGGTGCCAGTGAATCACCTAAGAGCCCACCGCTGAGCTGTTCGGAGTATGAGAACCACTTAGCATATTAGGATCCAGCAGAGAACTGGGGATTATGGGTTGTACAGGGAGAGGGAGTGGTGAAGTGGAAACATATGGCTTCTTTAGAAAGTCCACTGTGTCGGATGGTGGGGAAGACGCGTGAAGGAGTGTTTTCCTGAAACAGACACAGGTAAAAGGATGTTTTGCTGAAGCAGACATAGGTTAAAAAAATGTTTTGCTAAAGCAAACATATAGAAAGACACATGATATTAAGAAGGACCCAACAGACACTAGAGGATGCTGGATGGTATTGGTACACCTTGTTATTCCTTAATGGTCATCATTTGTCATGACTTCATAAAAAGAAACACACCAAAAACCTTCTGGTGGTGTTCTGGAGGCTTCTTGCTGCTTCTGCGGACTCGGCCGATTGAAAGAGTGATAACAACTGACACAGACCCAGGTGATGTTTTGCTGAGACCATGAAAGAACTTGTGACATTTGGAAGGAATATACACAGGAGTCAACAGACAGCGATGGAGGCTTACACAACTGGCTTTACAACGCTCCGCTGGGCTTGCGTCTTCCTCTTCAAGGATCTTCACTTTGTTGAGAGAGCACAACAGAAAACTTCTCCCGGCATCCTTGCTGGCCCTGGTCTCTCCTGCAGACTTGTGCAGATTCAGTAGAGGCCTGGCTGGTTCTACTGGGTCATGTTTACTATCCTGATACTACTGAACTGGACTGCTGGTGTATAGCCTGACAACACAGATTAGATTTGCTCCAAAGAACTATTTCTAAACAGGTCCACTTCCCCCATATCCTAATAACCTTTCTTTTTCACTACCCCTGGTGGGTGATGGGTTAAAAGAGAGGTTAAAACATTTAAAAACCCTTATTAAAAAAAATTTTTTTTAAGTAGAGCCAACAGAATGGTTTTAACACCTGGGCTGGCTCCATAGCTTCTGTGTTCTCAGCTTCCCCCACTACAGCAGCTCGACCCCCTCCACAGCAGGCCCTTCTACTCATTGAGACACTTCCTGCACAGCCAGGGGCTTCCTTGTCTTCCCACCATAGTGCCTGCTGTTGGGCATTTAAGGATATCCACCACTTGGGCTTTCCTTCTTGGTAGCAATGGAACCGGCAGGATCTACCGTTTTATCAAAGGCCAACCCTTCCTTTGTCCAGGCTCTGGTTCTCAGATGCCTTCCTGGGCTTTCCTCCTCCCACTCTTCCGCTTCTCTGAGCTAAGCAACCCCTTGCCTTTCCTTGATTGTTCCCATCAGCATATTTAAAAAGCCCCTGGTGACTGAGTTAGGGATAAATGTTGATATATATGAACTGATAGGTACAGAAATGTCAGGTTAGACCATCCTTGTTCACAAACTGGGAAGATCACTGTTTACAGTGGAATGACCAGACTGTTCACTGGATACAGAGGGCTGGGCAGAGTCGGGTGTTGCTATCTTCAGGGGAACATAGTCTCACAACGTTCTCTCTTTACCCCGTTTATAGTCCAGTTCTCTGTCTATTTCTTTAACGCTTTTCACACACCATGAAAAATGCCTAAACCAGGTCTCTTCTGCATTTTCCATCTCAATATCCCTCCATCTCTTTCTTTCAGTGCAGTTGCAAACTGTCCATCTAGCACACTGGGACTCATCTTTCCAGATCCACAAGGACCTTAACATTCCAAAGCCAGTGGTTAGCTTTCTCTTATTTTAGCAGCGCTCTTATTAAACACTGGAGGAGTGCAGTCAGGAAGTGTGTGGGATGCCCTCTTCAGTCAGCCCAGAATGGTGGGAACAGGTGTTACTTCCTGACTTAGGCACTATGATGGTTAGCTTTTAACTACCAACTTGCCACAGCCCAGAATCTCCTCAGAAGACAGGTTCAGCTGAGGAATTGCCTAGATTGCCCTGTAGGGGATTGATTTGATTGTTAATTGATCCAGCCCACTGTGGGTGGCATCATTCCCTAGGCCCAAAACAATGTAAGAGTGAAGAAAGCTAGCTGAGAGTCTTCAATCAGGCAGCATGGGTATGATAGCTTCTCTTTGCTTCCTGACTATGAATGTAGCATGACCAGGTGGCATAAATACCTGCCACAGTGACTTCCCTGTATGTATGGACTGACCATTCATAACCCTTTCCTCCCCTAAGGTTACTTTTGGTCAAGATATTTGATGGCAACAACGGCAGTATATGCATAAGCATACCATATAGCTCCCATATGATTCTCGTGCCCTCTTCTTCCACTGGGGGTGAGATGATGGTAGTGGTTCCTGTACAGCCTACATCAACCTGTGTGCATAGAGTCATGGCGGTTCCCCTACCTGCCCAGACCCATATTGTTACCCAGTGTGAATGAAGACACATCCTACTATAAGTCGCTGAGATATGGCCCTGATTTACGGTGAGAGACGACTTAGCTTATCTGGATTAATGTGCATCAGTTTGACCCAACTGACCTCCTCCCACCTGGCTGAAGCACTTCCTGCCCCAGTCTACTGTGACACTACCTTTCTGATGCCCATCCAACACCCCTGGCACCTTCCTGTAGCAAGGAGAGACACCAGGCAGCAGGGGAGGGTGCCTACAAAAGACAAAACCACGGAGGGAGGCTGTGCTACTGAGGGCAATCAGAGGCTTGTTCCTGCAAGGCGGCTTCTCTGCAGAGACATTTTGGGTGTTTTAGTAAGCCAGCTTCCCAGAGGGAATTTGGCATTGAATTTCAACTTGCTTTCTAGGAAGATGTGTGACCCTGAATGCATTTATGCAGGAAAAGCCACTAGAAACCTGTGTCCTAGAAATCAGGATCTTGAGTTTGACCCCTCTAGTCCCTGACCTTCATATGGGAAGTGGGTGAGCCTGCAAATGTGTCTGTGTGGTTGTGGAAGTGTGTGTGTGTGTGTGTGTGTGTGTGTGTGTGTGTGAAGGCACTGGTATGATGGAACAGGAGAGAGGGGTGTCTGTGAGAATGGAAAGCCGGAGCCCAGGAGTAAGCACAAGTCTCTGAAAGGTTAGATGTGGTGGGCATCGAACAGAACTCAAAGGGAACTGGATGATGTGGTGTGAATCTTCCCGGGTCTGTTGTTTATAGGTGGTCAATGACATACACACCTGTGCATGATGGGAGGAGATGGAGGGTGGCAGGAGGAAGGGCCTGGGGTGCCTGTTCACAGGGGGCTCAGGGTGTGTGAATCAGAGGCTGGGGGAAAGGCCCTGCAATTCAGAATCTGGAAGAATTTATATAATTTCTTCACTTACTATGTTTGTGTGTGTGCATGAAAATTAATAGCTGGATTAAGGAAGCATCCTAAGTATCCATCAGCAGAAGAATGAATAAATAAAGTGCAGTTTGAGGCTAGAGAGATGGCTCAGTGGCTAAGAGGACTGACTACTACTCTTCCAGAGGTCCTGAGTTCAATTCTCAACAACCACATAGTGGCTCACAACCATTTGTAATGGGATCCAATGCCCTCTTCTGGTGTGTCTGAAGAGAGTGACAGTGTACTCGTGTGGCTAAAATGAATAAATAAATAAACATTAAAAAAAGAAAGTGCAGTTTATATACACATAAGGGAATTTTTCTGGCCTTCAAGAAAAACAAAGGTGTGTCATTTGGGAGAAAATGAATGTAGGAAATTAGAGATGATCACAGTAAGCGAACTTAGCCATGCTCATAGAGGGTTCCTATATTTTATATAGGTCTATAAAATCAGGTTGGTGTACTTCATGGGAGTAAGATCAAGGAGAACAAAAAGTGTCTGGGCAGGAGAGGCAGGGAGAAGGGAGAGGGTTGGAGGCCTGTTGTGTGTGGGCAAAGGAGACTTGTGTGCTAATGTCCTTACAGAACACAAACCATGTGAAATGGATATATACAGTGAAAATAAAACACGTGATCGTGAAGAAAAGGAAGAAGAGGAGGAAGAAAAAAGAGTAAGGAGTGGACGGGAGGGGAGGTGAGGGAGGGAGGGGGGAAATTCTCTCTTCTTTAAGCCAGAAACAGAACTGGGCTGTGGAAGACAGTGCCAAGTGCATGAGGCCCTTGTCTCCTCTCTGTGCCATGTGGGAGTTAAGTGACTTAATGAAGAAGCATCTTGAGTTGAGCCAGATCGGCGTCTTCTGCAGTAGAAAATGGTCACTGGCTAATGTTCTGGGATGGCATGGCTGGGAGCTGGTGTGGCCCATTAGGAGGATTGCCTCCTGTGCCTGGCCCGGAAGCTGCCTCTCACTTCACTGGGCTCTCTAATGAGCTCCGGGGGAGCGCTGGGCAGTAATTACTCTCCGGGTAAGAGGGACTCAGAGGGAGCAGACTGAAAGCCCCTCTGGCTAGACTTCCTCCTGTTAACAGACAACCAGTCTTTGAACTCATAATTGTGAGTGGTGGGGCTCCTAGCCTGGTTGCAAGAGGGACTCATTTTAACTCAATTGTTAGTGTTTGTCCTGTTAGCAAATCAACTATTCTATGTTAAGGGGGTGGGGGTGGTGGAGACAAGGAACACTTTTATTAAAAAGGGCAGGGTGACTAGAGAGAGCTCAGCCTGTCCTACGCTTTCCAGACACACCGAGCAAAGTGGCAGCAAAGTAACAAACCCATCTCAGAATGATGGAGGCTCGCTCCCCATGGCTAAGGCCGGAGGTTACTGCAAGGCATGATTCTCGGATGGTCTCCCCTTCCCCACCCTCATCCTGTGCACTTGGAACCGTTGGAATTGAGGCAACAAGACATAACTTTCATTGGGTTGGTGTGACTCACAACTTTGTTAAAGAGTCAGAGATAGGAGATGCCACTGAGTTTGCCCTGGGCTAATTGCTCAGACAGATGGAGTGACAGACCAGGCGATCATGTGAATTAGTGTGATGTGGTGACAGGGGTCTGAGCGGGAAGGAGAGTGATAAAGCCTGCTGTCACCCAGCCTGCTCCTGGGGGCACATGTTACATCAATAGTCTTTGCCTAAGGAAACAATGGCCGAGGCCATTACTCCCTGTCAGCTGTGAATTATCTGAAAAAGAGGATTCTTAGTCTTTCGATGCCTCTCGTGTAATTAACGCTGTCCAGGGCCAGAATAAAGAGAAACAGACCCAGAGCGGATACCGGGCTACGCGGTAGATGTTTTATGAAAGAACAGTATGAGGTTTCCAATTATCTCTTTTAAATGCCTGCCTGTCTATCTGCACCACTGAAGACGATCCCCAAGCTATGAAGAAACTTGGCTCTGCGTGAAATGGTCTGGTTTTCAAATTTGATATCCTTTCAAACTGCTTTCCACTGAAAGCTGTTTGTCTTGTCTCTTAAAATCATGACTTCTTGACAGTTCCACAGAAAGAATTGTTACTAGAAAGTGTGTGAGTATGTGCGCATGTGTCTGTGTGTGTGTGTATATGTGTGTGTATGCCTGTGCATGTGCGCCTGTGAGTGTGTGTGTGCGTGCGTGTGT
>NW_021604617.1:5941666-5971267 GCF_004785775.1 Grammomys surdaster
GTATGTGTGCTTGAGCCTGTGCATGTGTGCCTGTGAGTGTGTGTGTGTGTGCGTGCGCGTGCATGTGAATGTGCTTGTGCATGTTGAGGTCAGAGGTAGACATCAGGTGTCTCCTCAACTGTTCTCCAATTTTATGTTCTAGACAAGGTCTCTCACTGAACTTATAACTGGCCACTTTGGATACACTGCTCACCAGCAAGCTCATACACCCTCTCCTGCCTCGCCTTCTCAATGCCAGGAGTAAGGAGTGCAGTGCCCTGCTGGGATCGGAAAGCTAATTGTGTATACTTCCTAAACCTCCTACATAAACTACACTCACCAGTCTCCTCTGCCCTGTACTAATCCCCGTAGCTGATAGACAACAACTGTGAGCAATTGAAATAAGACCGGATTACAGCAGTCACCGACTGCCCCTAACAGGCAGGCTCAGTGGCCTTACACGCGTTTGTGGGTTTGGGCCCGTCTGTCTGTATTGCCTGGATCCTAGGTTGCATTGTCCTGTATTGTTCTTGTGTATGAACACACCGTTCTGCATTCGGGCGTATTCCAGCCTGCGTTCTCACGTGTGTTTTTGTAAGTGTGAGTCTCCTACATACTGACATACTGACTCTACTCCACCTGCCCATCTAAGGGATCTGACTCACAAACGAGGGGGAGAGTGGGAGCAGGAGAAGGGTTGCGTGGTGTAGAACGGACGGTATGGACAGAGTATGATGTTTAGCTACTTAGGGGAGCAGATATTCAAATGCTGTTGTTACAAGAATACAAATTAAACTTTAAGCTGGTTTCCTTTTTGTTTTAAGGAATACATTAGTTAAACTCGTATAATTGAAAGGTACAAAACTATCTGATCAGATATTTTGGATACAGAGACTCGGAAGCCAATGCACCCTGGCTTTCCATGCCTCAGAAACCCTGCCTTCTCGTCTCTGAACAGCCCCTCTCGAGTGGCAGGCCACTTCCTTCTTACAACTTCACGTCACAGACTGTCTCTTCTGGGAAGTGTCTCAGGACGCCTACTTAGAATCATGAACTCAAACCTTACATTATCTCACATTTATTTCAACACATAAACAATGCTCGCTCGCTACCAGAAAACAAGCAGGCACGTATGCACGGCCATGCTAGACGGGTTCTCAGCAGAGTTTTGGAAGAGATCAACCTCAAGTTATGATTTGCTTAAAGCCCAGCTAGACCATGGTTGGTGTCCAATTTAATAACAAGAGATGCCTTCTCAACAGAAAGTCACGGTGGGGTGTTAATGAGCACTGTTCGGCATCAGCTAATGGGTGAGGAGAGAGGGTGTGCTCTTTGCCAGCAGACGGCAAAGCAGTGAGGGAGAGGCGGGAGCAGTTGACTGGCTAGTCTGAAATGCTCTGCCAGTTCTCCTCACCTCTGCCTTCTGCTCACTCGACACCAGTTTGTGCAGTAAAAATAGAATGAACTCTATGCGTATAATACCAGGTTTTCCTAGTACGTGTATTAAAACGAATAGGTGGAGGCTGGTGAGATGGCTCAGCAGTTAGGAACACATCTGCTCTTCTGGAGGACCTGAGTATGGTTCCCGGCACCCAGTATGCCGCACCCAGAGCTCACTTAGTGCCTGTAGCTCCAGCTCCACGAGATCTAGCGCCCTCTTCTGGCCCCCACAGGAACTGTACTCAATGCACACATTCCCACTTGCATAATAAAAAAATGAAGATTCATTCTTAAAAACCAATAAGATTAGTTTCAACAACACATGCAGCTCATTTTACGTAGTAGCAAGTTAACGTGTGATTAATATTGATAAATTTCTTAAATATTACATTGATTTTTAGATATTAGATTTTTGAACTTTTTGTTACATTGTTCAAACTTTCAGCATATTTGTTTGGATACAAAGTAATATTAGGGACATTTACTATCTATTTGTGTTTCACAAACTCCACAGTTATGGAAAGTAGATGTAAGTTCATGTTTTAGTAGGGTCAGATTAAGTAACGAAAATTACTGTCCTGTAATACTTGTAGCCTCTTGGACAAAACTGGCCAATCTTATGTTCATGTGACAGATGCGAAATGGAAAATCTCCCTGCCATGAATAGGCTGCAATCTAACGGAAACATGCCACAACACGTTTAAAGTGATATGTGGTCTTAGATAAAATAATAATACATCTAGTGGGTCCACTTTCACATTTAAAACACTTTAATTAAAATTAAGTGACATCAGGAACTTGAAGCCTGTTTTAGTTAGGGTGACTGTCACTGTAATGAAACACCATGACCAAAAGCAACTCGGGGAAGAAAGTGACTATTTGACTTACACTTCCACATTGTAGTCCATCACTAAAGGAAGTCAGGATAAGACCTCAAGCTGGGGCTGGAGAGATGGCTCAGAGCACTGACTGCTCTTCCAGAGGCCCTGAGTTCAATTCCCAGCAACCACATGGTGGCTCCCAACCATCTGCAATGGGATCCGATGCCCTCTTCTGGTGTGTCTTATGACAGCTACAGTGTACCCATATAAATAGAATAAAACTCAAGCAAGGCAGGAACCTGGAGGCAGAAGCTGATGCAGAGGCCATGGGGGGATGTTACTTACTGGCTTGCTCCTAATGGCTTGTTCATCCTGCTTTTTTATGGAATCCAGGACCACCAGCCAAAGGATAGCCCCACCCACAATGGGCTGGATCACCCCCCATCAATCACTAACTAAGAAAATGCTCCACAGCAAGATCTTATGGAGGCGTTTCTCAGTTGAGGTTCTCTCCTTTCATTAACTCTTGTCAGGTTGACAAAACTAGCCAGTCCAGGACCTCAGCTGCACTGGACACATTTGAACTACTCAACAAAGTAACAGGAGGGGATGGCTGCCATATTAGACGGGTGTCTGTAAAGGTTGGAGGTTCCTAGTGAACATGACTTTATCCTTCTCAGACCCTTAGAGAGCTTTGTGCATTTCTGGCCAAAGAAAAGTTGAGTGCAAGAAAGTTTAGGTGTGGGGAACAGTGTATTTTAGAAACGTTTTGCTTTCTTTAAAAATTATATTACTGTTATCATCATTATCACCATCATTATCTAATATGTGTGTGTGTGTGCATGTGTGTGTGTATGTTATGTGTGTGTGTGGTGTGTGTGTAATGTGTGTATCTATGTATATGGCTCTGTGTGTGCTTCTATGTGTGTGTCTGAGTGCATGTGTGTATACTGTGTGTGTGTGTATATAATGTGTGTGTCTGTGTCTCTCTGTGTGTGTCTGTGTGTGTATGTCTCTGTGGGTATGTGTGAGTGTGTATAAGTGTGTGTGAGTGTGTGTGTGTGTGGTGTGTGTATGTATGTGTGTGTCTCTGTGGGTATGTGTGAGTTTGTGTATATAGGTGTGTATGTGTACATGTGTGGTGTCTGTGGTGTGTGTGTATGCAATGTGTGTGTGTGTGTGTGTGTGTGTGTGTAGGTGTTCACTGAGGGTAGAGGACAACTTTCAGGAGTTAGTCCTCTCCCTCCACTGTAGGATCCAGAGGATCAAGCTCTGGGCTTGACACTGTGGCTCGAGCTCTTAGGCACTGAGCTGTCTTACAGCCCTGCTTCTTTGACAAAAGTCCAGACTCAAGAGGAAGGCTTCCTGGCACCGTTCTTCATCCCTCCTGCTTTGACTGTGAACGTTCTATGATAGCTGCAGCCAAAGCAGACACATTGTCACCAAGAGGTGACTTACCATGAGGATGAAAGTCAACATACCAAGACCAGTGAGCAATGACCTCGGGTTCCCATGACAACTGTTGAGCTGTTGGACTAGATTCAGGTAAGAGAGCAGCGGCCGTCCTTCCCACCTAACTCAGCAGCTCACAGACGCTCTCTGTAACTGAAGGCATCCCTCATCAGTACAGCGGCACGGTGAGGTGAGCTGAGAGCCTGCTTAGGTGCATATGGAAGAGTTCAGCAAGGGCTGAAGACTTGCCTGGGGAAAGGAGTCAGAGCTGGAGGTGTCAAGACAAGACTAAGTATTTAGTGTGCCTCAGATAGTTAACATGAAAGAAAATTCAGCCAACTAAATCCTACAGGAGGAAATCTACCAGGGGTTGCTATTTAATGTGTCAGTCGGGACTTCCTGGGTCTAACTTTGTACCTGTGAATATCTAAAGGAGAAAGGAGATACAGTGAATTAAATTCTGTCCCATTGGCTCTTCTTTCAACATAACTGCAGGGGGCACCCTTAACCTCTCCTTGACATTTGGGTCCCCTTTCATATAACCTCTGGGTGTCTTCTTGTTCTTTCCCTGAATATGGCCCCCATTTACTCCTCTTTGTCTCCTGCCACAGCATCAGGCCAGGTCTTGAACTCCCAGCTTGAACACCTAGCCATCCTCCAGTTGCTTACCCGTGTCTCATCACTGCCGCCTAGCCTGCCATCTCCCGAATTGTACTGATACTGTGTTCCCAGTCAGCTGTATTTGTCTTAGTGGTGCAAATTGTGTATTCTCTGTAGTCTAGGTCTCAACTTTGAAAAGGGAAAGGAAGGCTGGCAAGGTGGCTGAGCAGGTAAAAGCACTTGTCGTCAAGCTTGGTGTCCTGAGGTCCTTGACTGGGAGTCACATGGTAGAATTAGAAAATTGACTGTTGAACATACCCCTCTCATCTGCATACACGCACTATGGCACAGACAAAGACACACACACACAACACACACAAGAGAGAGAGAGAGAGAGAGAGAGAGAGAGAGAGAGAGAGAGAGAGAGAGAGAGAGAGATTGAAAGAGATTGAGATTAACTGATTTTGGGTTGTTTTGTTTTATTTTTTGAGACAAGGTTTCTCTGTGTAGCCCTGGCTGTCCTGGAACTGGCTTTGTAGATCAGGCTGGCCTTGAACTCGCAGAGATCTGCCTGCCTCTACTTCCTGACTGCTGGGATTAAAGGTGTGAGCGACCATACCCAGCAAATACATAATTATTTAAAATTTTGAAAAGAAAGGAGAGATACCCCCCAGCGATCCACAGAGACACGCATGCCTTCATGTGTTAGCACAGCTTCTCAGTGACATTTGGATCCCATGAAAAACAACTGAAACCGTAGGCCAATCGGACAGAAACATTTCTTGTCAACTAAAACTCCTTCAGAGTCATTAAAACGGTAACTACGGTACCCATCCCTTAGCCATTCTTGGAATTTTCCCCTACACATTTTTACTGTGGTTCTCTGTCACAGCCCTCTCCATGGCTACCAGTTGTCTGTGGTGATAAATACAAATTCCAACCTTGGGCCCTGACAGGCACTCCAGCCTGCACCTGCTCCGAGCCTCGGCTGGTGTTTCCTGTTGTAGCCAAATAAATTGGCTCATTCCTTCCAGCATAGGACCTTCTTCTTGGTCACCATTCATCACTCTTCTCCTCCATCTCCATGTCTCTGTTAAATCACTGATGTCCTTAAAATCCACCTCAGGTGACTTCGGAAACCTTTCACGGCAGCTTTCCTTGGGTCTCGGTTGTCCTGTCTATTTTGTATTCATATTTATGGCTTTGGCAGCAGCTTGCAGCCAGCTGTATGCTTCTAGCAGACAGATCGTATGTTAGAGCATGTGAGTGACCATTAAAAGGGTACCCAGAGCCAGCGGGGCAGAGCCAGTCTCTGACCCCATCACATTATGAGGTGCTTGGCTCTTAAGGGAAGCAGGGTTGCTCTGCTTAGCAGAGTGTTTGGGCTAAAGAGACAGACTATGGGCATTTGGAGACCATCAGCATTTCCATCCTAAATGAACACATATTTATTTCAGCTGCTGAGGATCTGAAGGACCAAGGAGCCATGTGTATGTGATAGGCTCAGAAAGCCCTCTTAGAAAAAAAAAAGATCTCAATTAAATCCAATGGCTTTTGCTTAGCCAGTGCACTAGGTAAAGACCTGTGTGCTAACTCAAGGGTCCCAGTGAAATACCCAGTCTCAGATCAAATGTTCTTTTATCTCAGGTGGCCTGGGAAAATCACAAGCACCTGCTTAAACACAATAACACAGTCCACAGCAGCCCTATGCCCCCTCTTCTCAGCCTACGTGGGCTGATACTCGTAGGTTCACCTCAACACAGCCTGTATGCTGAGCGGGATGCTGACAAGCACAATTAGGTTGAGCAGGGTTCATCTTAACAGTTCACCAGGAATCGCTACTCAGCAGATCATTGCAGCTTGCCGAGGTCGATGCAGATACACACCTGTGATGGATTAGAGGTCCTTTAGGAGTAGCTTTTTTCCCATTTTCAGTTAATTAAAAAGAACCCTGTTTGCCCAGTGTTTGATTGAACACATAGCCCTGTGCGTGCCGGGCAAGTTCTCTGCTTCTGAGCTCTGTCCTCAGCTGCTGTTTGGACTGAGAGTTTTAGCTTTGTGAAGAGGTAGCTGGGGGTTACTGACAGCTACGGGAGAGGAGACTCGCATCTGAGTCAGGCTTTCCTAGAAGCTGCTTTTGCATGTATTTATGTCCTTACAAGATGGCTGTTTATGGGTGCTCTTTGCTGGTGGGCATGGGTGTCACAGTATAGATAGATACACATAAGCCTTCAACAAGACACCTCCATTTTCTGGTGGCTAGCGTCACTGGCCAGCAAGTTGTCAGAGGTCAAGGAAGAAGGACAAAGGTTACCACATAGTGTGACATAGAAACTATGTTACACATAGTGTGACGTAGAAAATGGAGAGTCTTAAACCGTTCTTTTAAAAAACTCAATGCTATGATGCTACCCTCAAGGGCGATGCACGTACCAGAGAAGCAGTCGCTGGATGTGAGACATCACCTTGCCTCAGAGTTCATCTCCTTCATTACTTCACACAGAAACAGTGAATGCTTATTATGGAAAAACCAGTTCCTATCAGCAAAAGGAGGAGATCTTTAACATGGATGGATGGATGGATGGAAGAGTATTTCTCCGCCTGCCCCCACCACAGCTGTGATCACAACCTTAGAACACAGTTTTGAGAACGGCAGCTATAGAAGATCAACCATCAGACTTCCTGGAAAACTGACCCTTGCCCAAATTACACCAGCGTAGAAGAAGATTCGAACCGTGGCTTGAACCTCTAGCTAGATTTCCTTTTTGTGAAGATCCTATTGAACCTTAGCACCCATAGAGAGACTGCTGCCCTTGTTATTCCAATGAAAGGGCAGTCTGCTTCTGCTGAAGTCAGTCTCCTCTTTCTGTCAATCCCAGTCTCACAAGGGAGGGCTAATCTTCCAAGTACACAGAACTTAAAGAGATAAGTGGAATAATTATCCCTTTAATGAGGTACTCTACTTATCCTTCCCAGAATTACCACTCCCTGTTACAGTCTCTTACATACTACAGTGATCCAGCCGCACAATCTGGGCTTTATTTCTTCTCTAAAGCCCACTCCTCTGAGACCTGTCTGCCCATCACCATGTGGCTGCCCATCACCATGTGGCTGTCTATCATCACATGGCTGCCCATAACCATCTGCTTGATTTCCATGCTGGTTTCATGCAAGCTGTGTGCCTTTCCTCTTCTCTGTTCTCTTTCTCCAGGCAGCTACTGAGACTACAGATGATCTTCCCTGGAGTTTTTACTTTTAAGCTCCAATGAAATTGCCCTCTTTGAATAAATTTGGCTTTGCTTGACTTTCAAACTTTTCCTTTTTTAAAAAAGATTTATTTAGTTTTATATATGTGAGTACACCCCCACTGTCTTCAGACACACCAGAAGAGGGCATCAGATCCCACAACAGATGGTTGTGAGCCACCATATGGTTGCTGGGAATTGAACTCAGGACCTCTGGAAGAATAGTCAGTGCTTTTAACCAGTAAGCCTTCTCTCCAGCCCCAAACTTTTCCTTTTTAAGAATTATTTAATTAGCAGGGAAAATGAACACATGTGTGCATCCATACTAATATTTAATTGGTTGAAAAGTCTTTCTGATTTCCCTTCGCCTGGATCTCTCCTATCCAGTTTCTCATCACCAGTGCCTTCATTTAAACCTTCAGCCCATGCCCAAACCAATGCAATACCTACTGGTTTGTCTGCTTGACTTTCGTTTAATCCTCACCCTGTGCTTGTCAGAGATATCCTAAAACTAATCTGAGTTTCTCTTGGGTGCTTAAACACTTCCTGAAGTTCCGAGGTGTTTACAACATCATGTCCAGATATCATGCCGTTAACTCCACCCTAAATCTCTACATGCCCTGGCACGTATGTGCACACGTAGCTACACAGTGTGTACCTGCACATATACAGGCACAAATATTCACACACACATATAAATAAAGTATAAGAATGAATATTAAATACGTCACTAGAGATAGAGAGGACATTTCATAGTGATAACAGAGTCAATCTGCTGGAGTACATAGTGTCTGCAGACAAACGGGGTGGCAAGAAAGATGGAGGAAAACCTTGGGCTCAGAGGGAAACAGACTTGGGGCTAGAGAATGTGCTACCCACCTAGCAACAAGAGCAGGAGACACATTTTCCTCACGTTCACAGGAAATGTTCCCCAGGATAGATCGTATGTTACAGCATAAAATTAACACATGTAGAGGATTAAAATCACGCACGGTGTGGCGTCTGATCTCAGATGGAAGCAGGCAAGGTCATAACAGGCCATGGAGCAGAACACAGGGAAGGCAAAGTAGAGGAAGGACCAGTGAGAAGCCAGCAGGGAGCAGAGGAGGGATCACCAGGGCTGGAAACGCACGCACGGGGCAGAGATCCAAACAACACACCTACACCAACCAACGCACTTGACAATAGCTCCTTGTGGTGTAGGTGACCGTGCTGAGGATCTGGCTTCTCATACAAATGCCTGACTAGACGTTTTTGTTTAGGACTCAGGAGTCAATAACTCCTCTGCAGGAGTGTGGTAGACTGGCCAGAGCACATCCTCTGTGGTGGTGGGTCTTCGTGGCCAGCATCATTGGATTAAGAAATACCTGGGGCATTTGTGAAGCATACTTTTAGTTTTTCTTAGATGATCTTTTCAGATGTGTTTAGTGAATGAAAGATGGCTCCCCTCCCCAGTGTGGGTGGCGCCATCCCATGGGCTAAACTGAATAAAGCCCTCTGAGTACTAGCATTCGTCTACTTTCTTGACTGTGGATACAGTGTGAACGGCTACTTCATATCTCCATTGACATGTCTTTGCCGTCACCAGGGATTGCATCTCCTCAAAGCATAAGCCCCAAAGAGATGCTTCCTCCTGAGGGAGCCTCATGTCTAGTGTCTGGTCACAATTAAAGAAGTAACTAATATAGCATCCAATGGCTTATCCCCATGAACCAGTCTGGTCACTCCAAGTGGAATCTGCCAGGTGGCGGTGACTGCCTTTCACATTAGCTGTGGGTTCCAGGTGATGAGGAGGAGGGAACCACTATGTGAGCTCCAGGTCCTGGGGAAGACTTTGAGCACTCACAGGCTGGGTCTAGGAAACAACACATTTTAGGAATGAGGGCAGAGGTAGGCTACATCATTTTTCACAGGAAACTGTCATTTTCCGGGTCTTTGGGCTGCTGTTCCCTGCAGGATAGTCATCAGGAATAAAACATGAATGCTACTCAGTCCCTTGTAAGGGTGAATGCGAAACCCTATGCACTAGGTGTGCTGAGGCATACCTGTACCTGTGAGGAGGGGGAGTGTGTGTGCATGTTGGTGCGTTCATGAGAAAGAGAGACAGAGGAACAAAAGCAAGCACCTTTCCTGTCACGTAAATGTGTGTCCTTGGGAATAACAGTCGCCCACAGCCCCACTGCTCTTTGTAATACTGGCTCCCTTAAGACCATATTGCTTCAAGATGATCCGATTTTTCCTTTAACAGAATGCCACAGCACCCTCTTTGTTCCCTGTGACCTTTCCGTGCAAGCTGACTATAAAATTTAACGTGGGGCCGTGATTCCGTGTCACAATGCTAGGCTGAGGGGGTGAAGGCCTCCAGTGTGCCAGAAGTCTGCGATCCCTGGGTCAGGCATGAATGGTCGGGGTGCAATCTGGAAGTGTTTTAAAAGGCCAAGTGCAATGTGACACCCTGTGTTCTGCTTTCATTTCCTCGTTTCCTGCTCCGTGTCCCCCTGGTGTCTTTACGGCATCCATGTTCCCTCCTCGCCGCAGCTCCTCTTGCTGCCCACCTGCGCTGGCTTGTCTCGACTCAAGGCCTTTCTTCCCTTCACCTCTGTGAGCCACACCCAGCCTTCTGCTCTCACTGTGGCTGTTCACTTCCTCAAGACTCTCCACATGGATCTGATAAATTCTTTTTTGAGGACAAGGACACTGGTCACATGCCTGGGACCAGACGCTGCACACATCTGGGGCTTTACTGACCTGTGGTCATCTCTTCATGAAGGCCCGCCCTTCATGAAGCCACAAGTGTTCAGCAAATGTGTGTCCATGACAGTTGCAGGCTACTCGGAGGCCCTCAGGGTGATTGGAGGGTAAGATGGTGCTTAATGTTCTCTCCTAGTGTATCTAGGCAGCACAGGTGGAGAAGGTCTGAATGACCAAACCTCTGTGGTATTCCTCATGGCACTACTCTGGTGCTAGGGAATGGGATGGAGCTGCTCACTGAGGGTCTGGATCGAGTTGGGGCACAAATGGTCCTTCTAGAGAATGACCAGACACCAAGGAAAGTAAACTGGGAGTTGTAGGATCCTCCCTCTGCAGACAAAACAAAGTATTCTGGTTGTGGCCTGAAAGTGGGGGACCCTGATACAAACCTTATTTTTAATGATGGTTCTTCAATGCTTTAACCTCCCTTGTAACCCACCACCCACCAAAGGTAGTAGGAAAGAAAGGATAAGGGGGAAGTGGACCTGTTTAGAAAGGTCTTTGAAGCAACCCCTGTCTGTGTTTGGAAATCAGTTCAGTTCACAGGTTAGCAGGGAGCAGCAGCTTGATCCACTTGAAAATACTTCACAGATACACCAGAAGTCCAGTTTGGTAGTCAGGTTATGAACATCAGTGACAGGACCTAGCAGAGACAGTCAGGCCTCAGCCTCGGCTCGAGTCGGCAGGAGGGAGCAATAGGAACACCAGAAGTTGTTCTCAGCTGTGCCTCTCACAGGAAGTGAATATCAGCAAAGACTTGAGACCCATGAGCATTGCACAGCTAGCTGTACCAGCAAGCCAAGCTCTGTCTCTGTCACTCAGGGGAGTCTATTTATACCCTCCAAACATTACATGTCCTCCACGTGCTTTGCCTCAGCACGTGTTGTCCCTCAGCAGTGCAGTCCTGAGAAGCAGCAAAACCCTGCAGTACATCACCAGAAGTTTTTTTGGCTTGCTTCTCTCTATGGAATTTTGACAATGCAGCTCAACTGTGCAATGTAAGGTGCACCAATACATCTGTGTTGTTAGCAAAGAATCCTTTATCATACGTCCTTTCACGTGCTTGCTTTAGCAGATCATCCTCTCTCCTGTGTCTGCTTCAGGGAAAAGTTCCTTCGTGGGTCTGCCTTAGCCTTTCACACTCGTGTCCACTTTAATGAAACGTTCCTTTACATGTTTGCCCCAGCAGAACACCAGCCAACTGACTTTCTTAAGAACCCTTAAGTTTTCATCTCAGAGAGTCACAGGATTTCCTGGGTACTACCACACTTGTTTTGATTTTCCTGCAAGTTTAACACCAAGACCTTTCTGGTCATGATGCTGTTGGACCTTTTCTAATCACCAAGCACAGAGTTGTTCTTTATCCTAGGGATTCACACACAGAAGAGTATGGGGTGAAGGTACCATAGGAACTCAACTTGAGGGGACATACAGGTGTCTGCAAGCTCTGAGGAACAGGTAGAGCACAGAGGTCCATATTTTTCTACATACATTTAGTATTTAATGGACTATCTAAGAAGCCACTATGCATTTAATTAATTAGCATGTGTATGTGCTTGTGACGCACTTGTGTAGAGAACAGAATGCAGATATCAGCTCTCTTCTTTCATTACTCTCTGCCTTACTGCCTGACACAAGTCCTTCACGGGGCTTCTGCTTGCCTGCTAGGCTGACAGGCCAGCTAGCTGTCAGGACCCACCTGTTCCCACTTTCCAATGTTGGGGTTAGAGAGCGCACAGCCATACCTGGATTTTTATGAGACTGCTGTGGCTTTGGGTCTTCGGGTGTGTATAGGAAGACATTTTAACGACTAAGACATTTCCCCAGATCCACAGCTCCATGTTTGTACAGTCTCTGAGTTCACTCAATCCCCTGCAACTTGTGCCTCATCAGGAAGAGACTAAATACTGTATAATGTTATGTTCTCCTCACCGTGATAGAGCGGTCTGCAATAGACTTTTAGAGCGATGTTTATCAAAATTGGTTAAAATAGAAAAGAAAGGGATACACATCAGCTTTTTACCTTCCCTGAAAATTTCCTTTATCTTGTGAAACTTTATTTCCCGCAAGTCCAGGATGAATGACACTCCACTTGATGTGTGGGTCAGCATGAAACAGACACCCATGCTGGGTGTATTCATTTCTAACCTAACCTCCACCTTTATTTCCCTCTGGTGCGGTGCCTCACTGATTAATTTGGTCCTCTGAGTACGGGAGAAACTTGGGCCACATATTTTTCAATGAATAATTTTATTTGTGGAAAATTCCTCTGAGTTTTGATCCGAGGCCGTTATTGTGGTCGTGACAATGCCTCCCACTTCTGCTCCTTATTTGGTCTCTGGAAAATTCAATCTTTAGAAATAAAAAAAAATAGATGCAGAGTCCTTCAGGGCTTCTGATTATTTCTGTGTGACTCTGAAGGAAAGCTATTATCTGAAAGGAGGTGATGACTGACCGGGAGTGGGTCTTTGACAAGAGGATGTTTAAGGAGAGAGTTATCTTTAAGGCTAGGAAATACTTCAAGATCTTTGGTTACAGATCACGATGTGTGCACACACACAATGGAGCGATAACAAGTATTCATGTGTCTGGGGTTATCGTGTTTATTCTTCAAGCCATTTTCCTTCTCAGTGAAGGTGTCTGTGAGGCATCCAGTAGCCAGGGAAGTGCAACAATTAGGACTCAAATCTTTCTCTCTCTGCACCTCCACTCCCTCCTTCCTTCCCTCCCCCCTCCCTCCTGCCCTTCTCTCCTCTATTACTCTCTTCATTCTTCCCCTCTCCTCCCTTCTCCTAACTTCCCCACTCCCCCACTCCCCCCCCCCACCACTGATGGAACCTGTATTAGTCAGGGTTCGCTAGAGTCACAGAAGTTACGGAATGTCTCTATGTATTAAGGAAATTTATTGGAATGACTCACAGTCATTGTCTGCAGACCAACCATCCCAACAATGGTGGGACGTCTGAGAATCTAGTAGTCGCTCAGTCCCACGAGGCTGGGTGTCTCAGCTGGTCCTCTGTATAAGCTGGAGTCCTGAAGAGGTAGGTTCCAACAGATGTGCTGGCAAGGAAGTGCAAGCAGGGAAGAAGAGAGAGTCTTCCTTCTTCCAGTGTCCTTGTGTAGGCCTCCAGCAGAAGGTATGGTCCAGATTAAAGATAAGCCACCATGCCTAGGCCTAAGCTGTTCTTTACTTGAAATTTGCTCTGTCCCAGGCTGGCCTTGAACTCAGAGATCTGCATGCCTCTGTCTCCTGGGATTAACGGCATGTACCAACTTGCCTGGATCTAAAGCTTTTCATGGCTACTCTGCCTTACGACCTGGATCATAAGTGTGTGTTATCCCACGTTAGGCCTGTCTCCAGCCTCATCACAGGATCCCTTGATTTTGGGGTTGTAGTTCATTCCAAGTTGACAACTAGGAATGGGCATCACAGAACCCAAGGCCCTGTACCCACCCTGCAGATGGAACCTATGGCCTTATGGGCCAGGCAATCACTCTGAGTAGCATTCCCCCCACCCCCGCTTGCTTTCTTTGACACAGGGTCTCACTATGTGGCTCAGGCTGGCCTTGATGTCTATTCCAAGCCTAGCATATCTTGTTTACCTTCAGAGCATCTCAGAAAGCCTGTGTTTCGTGTCAGAAAGCTGATTCTTGAATAGCCTGTTGTTGGTAGCTGATCATAAAAGCAGACAGGCTGAAACGTTCGTCAGTTTCTCCTGGGAGGGGCTCTACTTACATTGTTTCTATTGAGAGTACATGGCAGGAAAATAAACTCAGGGAGAAGAACCAAGTGTTGTGATTTGTATATCGTGGCTTAAGGCTCTGACCTCCCATAGTGGAATGGCCCAATGGCTGGCACAGAATCAGCTGGGAACTCAACCAGCCCATTCATTACCCATAACCCCTGTAGACAGATCCAGGAGACATGCTCATGTTGGAGTGCCTTGAATGTATTGTTGTGATGGTTTTACGCTCTTGAAAATGAGGACAAGGTTTTTGCTGCACCTAATGCCAAAGTGTCTTCAGTTCAGTTAATTTTACAATAAGTTGAGAAAACAAACACTGGGAACCCAGAGTGTGTGAGTTAAAGTGCAGTTGACCTCTGAGAACCTCATGACCTTACCCAAGTCACTCATTCTGTCTAAGCCTGTCCTTTTCTGTCTATGGGTAGGCTCTGAACACACATTACAACATACATACACTCAGAAGGCAAGAGACTCAGGGTTGAAACTCCAACTATGTCCTCTGCTGATTGGATGCTGAAAGGCAAGGCCCAGAGGAATCAGAACTAGAATGCGCAGGTGTGATCCAGTTCCTTCTGCTCTGCTTATTCTAAAGAGAACGACTCAAGCATAGCAGCTCCTAAGCTCCTCAAATGATGACAAATCCCACTGAAAAGAGCCACGGGTTCTGATTTCCCCGTTCCTTGTTTTCTCTGGGTGCGACCAACATCTTTCAATAAGACTTCCTGTGTTTTCGGCTTAAGGAAAATATTGATTCATGCTTGGAGCGCTGCATGTACCTGCCCTTTGAGCATGTATACACTCTCATTTTACAAGGGCTGTGAGCTTACCGTTTCCATACTCCTTCAGGGAAGGATCACGCTATGATTTACAATTCCAATCACAGGGGCTTTTACTCGGCCATTTATCTACTTACTCACACAAACAGTTATTGGATTTACAAATCTGGACTGCAGATATGCTTTGTAGTGTGGCGTTTGGGAAGGTTCTGCACGGGATGGAGAGATGATAGAGTCAGCTCCCCAGGCCAGGGGGACTGAAATTCACCGGGCTCATAAACATGTGAAAAAAAAGCACAACTTCACTTAAAATAAGAGGAAAGCACACTCGAGCTCATAAAGACCTTCCCTGATAGACGAGGAAGTCCATCATACTGATAAGCCAACGTGTCAGGGGGGCTATGGGGAAGCGAGCAGCCCCAGCTTCTGATGTTAGGAATGCAGATAAAGAGCAAAAGAGCCCCAGAGAGTGCAATTCCAAAATCTCCATAAAATTATAAATGCATCTAGACTGTGAAATGAGTGTGTTTTATTCTATGAATATATATCAAAATACAAAGTACTATTCAATATATACAGAATAATATAAAGATGAGATTTTTTTTTTGTTTGTTTAGGAGTTGGCTGTCCATATAACAGAATATTTTTGCATTTGACAAATGAATGTGTAAAAACCTGGGCTGGAGAGATGGCTCATTGGTTAAGTAAGAGTGCTTGAGGCTCTCCCATTGGGTCTGGGTTTGGTTCCCAGCACCCATGTCGGGCGGCTTATCTCTGCCTATAACTCCAGCTCCATGAGAATCTGATGCCCTCTTCTGGCCTCCAGCAGTATTGCAAATATGTGGTGTACTTAAATACACTCTGGCACACAAAAAGTATCTATTAAATAAACCTTTAAAAAAAAGAATGCAAAAAATATATAAGGCCTATTTTTTGAGTATGTATGTGTGCAGTATGTGAACACATATGTGTGCAAATGCCTGTTCATACATCTGTGAGGAGTCTAGAAGTGGGTGTTGGGTGCTCTGTTCTAGGTCTCTTAGCCTTATTTGAAATAGGGTCTTTCATTGAAACTGGAGCTAGGCTGGTGGCCAGCAAGCACTACTAATCTCCTGTCTCTGCTGTCTCCCACTGCACTGGGGTTATAGGCATGCCTGTCATTTTACATGGGTGTCATTTTACATGGATGCTGAGATGAGAGTATAGGTCCATGACTTCACAGCAAGTGCTCTGACCTCCTGAGGTTCATCTCTCTGGCCCCTCTAAGAACTCTGGTTTGTTTTTGTTTTGTTTTTTTTGTTTTGTTTTTTACAACAAAAGTCCCGAAAGCTTTGGATTGTATACATTAATTTTGCTTAAGTTTGTATTATGATTTATTTTACTGTTGTGGTGGTTTGAATATGCTTGGCCCAGGGAGTGGCGCTATTAGGAGATGCAGCCTTGATGGAGGAAGTGTGTCACTGTCAGAGTGAGCAATGAGACCCTCCTCCTAACCACGTGAGAGTCAGTATTTTGTTAGCAGCCTTCAGATGAAGATGTGGAACTCTCAGGTCCCTCTGCACCATGCCTGCCTGGAAGCTACCATGCTCCCACCTTGATGATAATGGACTGAACCTCTGATCCTGTAAGCCAGCCCCAATTAAATGTTGTCCTTATACGAGTTGCCATGGTCATGGTGTCTGTTCACAGTAGCAAATCTCTAACTATGACAACTGTTAACTTGCCACAAATTAGAAGCCCCTGAGTCGAGAGCCTCTCTAGAAGTGCCCTGATTGCCTGGAGAGATGCGTAAAGACCCACTGGCACACTTCTGGTAGCAGTCCAGATAAAAGGGAGTTAGTGGAAGGAAGGTCTTGTGCCTTCTGTGCACTTGGTGGGCTCTTTGTCCTGATTAATTTGCTCTATTGATGATTCCTTCATTGACATCAGAACCAGAATTTCCAAACCCACTGTGGACTAGGCACCAGCAGCTCTCCAGGAACATCCTGGGGTTCTGGTACCATATTGAGACAGCTGGGGCACCCCTGGAGTCACCCATCTTGTTAACTGAGCAACTACTTGCTGCTCTCCAGTGAGACACACTGTGAGACTCAGTAGCTACCAGGTTCTTCAAGCTCAGGTAATTGTGGTCTTGTCACTGTTTTAAAGCTGACTTAATGAATTCCTTAACGCATATATTCGTTATGTTCATCCCCTTGATCCTGTTCCCCCAGAACACTGACTAATGGAGTTTGTGTTGGTAAACTCAGGAAGTGTGCCCAAGGCATAGTCCTGGCCTGGGAAAACATGGAACAGACCCTTCTTGAATACTTTGTGCTGTATGATTTAAGAACCATGTGGATGTATCACCTCTTCAAAAATATAAAGAGGTTGTTTTAAATGGAGGGAGGGCCCACGGCCTGCACAGAGCAGTACGTCCTCGTTTTTCTAGTTAAATTGAAAACTCCTCGAGGGAGAGATGAACTGCTTTGTCCTTCTCCAGTTTCTCCTGTAAACTCTTGCCAGAGTACTCTTCCCTCGGACACTCTGGACAGATTGCCAGAAACGACTCCTTGTGTCTCTGTGTCAAATTCAGCTCTGTTCGGCTTTTAGGGCTCTCTGCAGATTCGTCTCACCCACTTGATGCAATTTAACATCTGCCATAGGAGGTCTGCAATGCGCCTCTGTGGCTCTCATCTGGCTAAGCGCGTCATGGCCGTTCTTCTATGAGTTACTTTTCTTCTTGTTGCTTTGGAAAAATACCTGGTGAGAGCAATTTAAGGGAGGACGGGCTTATCTAGGCTCATGGTTTGAAGGAGATTCAGCCCATCATGGTTGGAGAGCAGGGCGTGAGTGCAAGGCAGCTGGTCATGTTGTGCCCACAGGGAGGACACGGAGGGAGAGGAATGCTGCTGCTTTTCTAGCTGTTGCCTCTTTATTCAGATGAGGACCCTTGCCCACATAATAGTGTAACCCACATTCAGATAATGTGACCCACATTCAGATGTGACCCACATTCAGACAGTGTGGCTCACACTCAGAGGGAATCTTCTCACGTCACTTAAACATCTCAGACATGCTCAGAGGTCTCCTATGTGATTCCAGCTCAAGACTCACTATCACTGACTGTCCTGGCCTTCTAGTCCATGTCTGAGCTCCCATAAGGCAAAAGCCTGAAGGCCGCTGTCGAACGGCCCACTCCCACGATGAACCCCAGGAACATGTAACTCAGAGTTTGTGAGTGGTGTACCTGTTCAGTCAGTGTGGAACACAGCACGGCTGCAAATGGATTAGAAGCAGAGAGCATGCGGGGTGACCTTAAAGACTTGTTGAGGGTTGTAGCTTGAGGGCTCCCAGAAGCCACAGTCCTGAGTAGGAGGGCACAAGCAGGTCAGAGGCCCTCCTAAAACTTGAAAACCAGGGAAGTGCGACTATTGAAATCCAAGAAAAGCTAGCTCCTTTTTGGGTACCTGCTGGGTGTTGGGCTCCATGAGAGGCTGGGAATAGAAGAAGGTAGGTGATGGTTAGAGCCAGGGGTGAAGCTTTGGGGAATTCAGCCTAGTGATGAGTACATGTGTCCCTGGGGCTCCGGGTGTCATTGATAGCGCAGCATCAATGACTGAACAGGCTTAACTACAAATTGAAGTGTGAGAAACCGCCAGCGTTCCATTCCATCCTGGGACTGATTCCCTCCCATTCGCTTGTGGTGGCTGTCTGGAACCCAATTGAGAAGGATTATGGAGACTGGTCCAGCTCAGAGGAGAGAGTGCTTCAGTACATCACAGATGTCCCTGTGGGCTTAAAGCAGGACAGCCACTTCCCAGAGTTTTGCTGTCTTTACACTCTATGATAAATGTGGAGGGCAACCCCTAGGCCAGTGTGTGAAGTGGCTTATCATCTCCTGACCAACCGGGAACCAGAACCCAGGACCCTTCTTTCTCCATTCAAGTCTTCCATTCACTTGTCACAGTTTTATAGAATGACACAGAAATAACAATAATAAAAATAGCAAGCAATGACAAGCTATGGTGGTTAATCCTGTCAATTGGATGGAACTTAGATTTACCATGGAAACAAATCTCTGGGTTTATCTCTGTGAGGCTAGGCTGTCCGTGGTGGGGAAGACACATTCTAAATATGGGCTGCACCATCCCAAGGGTTGAGGTTCCAGACTGAACAAAAGAGAGGCATCCAGCTGGCCTCCAGCATCCATCTCTCTGCTTCCTGACTGTGGACACAGATGCGGTTGCCTTGAGACCCTGCTGCCAGCCTTCCCTGCCACGATGGACCACACCCTCCAAGTATGAGGCTAAACAAGCCTTCTCTTCCCTAAGTTGTATTGGTCAAGTATTCCGTCACGGCCACAAGATAAGTAGCTTACACGCCCAGCTTTGACTCCTCTCAAGAGATTTTGCTTTCCATCCACCTCATCCTTTTTTGCATAAGAAGATGGGATCTCTATAAAGTGGTGAACAGATGTGAGGTATCCCCTCTTTCTCTAGCTCTGTCTGGACGCTTATGTGGGGAGGGGGGACTAAGGAGGCAGCACCAAGGAGAGACATTTGGCTGACACATAAATTTGGCTGAGGCAATAATTCCGACCCTCAGTTCCCTGTAAACCCTTTTGTATATACTTACTCTTCCCTGATACTGCTCCCCCACCCCCCACTATATGAACAGAGAGGGTGCCCAACCCCCACACAGCTCCATCTCTGCTTTCTGTATTCAGCTTTATGAGGAGATAGTTATTTTACGGATTTCCCGCCAGACACATGAGAGATCAGTGTGCCGGGCTGGACCTTCTCCTGACATGCCAAGTTCTTTCTATGAATGGATGCTGTGAGAGGCCTTCCTGGCCCTCGTGCTAGTGATGGGCCTTCTACTGGTGGGAGCAGGATCTGAGACCGGCATTGCTAACATTCGAAAGGGGTCTGAAGCTCCAGCTGAGCCCCGGGGAAGCAGGCACATAAGCATCTGACTGCTCTTCTGGACCTCTGTCCTTGATTCAGAGGTGAAGCTGAGGGCCGTCACTGTAAAGCCTGGGATACCGGCCCTAAGAGGAGGGAAGGAGGAGAAAGCCTATAGATGTTGCAGGACCAGTAAATGAAGTGAGACAGGCCTTGGCATATGACAAGGTATCTGAATGGGACATCTCTGTGACAGCTGCTATGTTCACTACCCGCCAAAAACCCTGGCTAATCGCTGAGTTCCAGGAACAAATGGTTAAAAAAGAAACAGGACTAGCCATGATATCTTCAGTTCATGGAGGAAGAGGGCAGGCTGTTGGGGAAACACTCCTGTGAGTAGGTGATCTCACTAGGGTGAGGCAAATGCTGAGGAAGATGGAGGCCAGTCACCCAGAGTGATGCCGAGGCTTTAACAGTTGCCCAGGTGCACCTGGACCTGCCTGCATGGCAGGGACCACATTTTCATCTTGTCTCCTTTTATAAGGCCTGCATGACAGCAGATGCCACGCAGATATAGGAGCCACAAATATTTGTTGAGCGGGTGATATTTTGTGTCAGACCAAAGGGAGAAGAGGTTTCCCCGTGAATAAATCCATCTCCACGTTCATGCTGACTTCAAGCGAGGCAAAGGGGAAGCATAAATCGATAAGGACCATAGAAGGAACAAGACAAACACTGGGGCCGTAAGGATAAAGGGGTGGGGTTGTGGATCCTATTTGGACCAAGACAGACAGTTGGGGAGGCAGAGGAAAGAGCAGCATGGAGCAGGACCATTTGTAAGGAGCAGGGGGATACAGACTGGCAGGGAAAGCCTGTAAGTATAGACAGGCCAGTGCTGCATTTGAATCCTGAGGGTCACTAGATAAGGAAAACTGAACAGTTTGGAGAAGGCTGATGGCTCCTGGGTGTGTGTGGATTCTACACTGAGCAGCCTGGCCTGAAGCTTGGTGCCGCTTGCCTCTCCATGTAGCCACACTCCTTAGCAATGAAGGGCTGGGTCTGCATGCAGAGCTATAACCCCCAACCCTTCACATATAGGGGACAGCCTGGACGATGACGTCCGTCCTCTCCGCCTCTCCTCACTCTGGGGCTCTCCTCTTTCAGGGAAGCCTCCCTTGCCAAATCTACCCAGCGTGACCTCCAGGCCTCTTCTCAGCACCCCTCCCAGAGGGCATCTTGTAACATCACCGCTATTCTCGACACAAAACCATCTGTCCGTGTTTACCACTCTTAACCGCCTTGCTATCTATGTCTTTTAAACATGATTTCTTTATTTTTGGTAAGTGTGTATGTGTCTCTGTGTGAGTCTGTGCTCCATGTGCATGCAGATTCTGCAGAGGCCAGAAGTCGGTGTTGGATCTCTAGAAGTGGAGTTATAGGTGGTTGTGAGCTGCAGGACCAGAACTCAGGTCCACTGCAAGAGCAAGCACACACTCTGAACTGCCAAGAAATCTCTCCAGCCCCTCCCCCATGCTTTGACTCCATTTTAGTCCTCATAAAAAAATTGTCATTTGGATATTAGTTTGTGGAAGGTTGGGACCCACGTCCTGACGTAAGTGTGAGCACCAGCACTCAGGGTCAGACAAATAGAAAGCAATGGACTGATTTAAGCAGGTTCTGGGGGAAGGGAAGATGGTTCAGTTCCTAAAGTTCTTGCTGTACAAGCAAGAAAGCCAGACTTCCATCCCCAGGTCCCATAAAGGAAAAAAAAAAAAGCTGGGTGTGGTAGTTCATGTTTGTAATCCCCGCACTAGGAGGGGGAGGGAGTAGACAGAAACAGATTCTTAAAGCTCACTGGCCAGCAACAGACCCTTCCTCACAGATAAAAAGGTAGATGGCATCTGAGAAACAAGACCCAAGGTTGTCTTCTGGCCTTCCTGTGTGCACACACAAGTGCGTTCTCTACTCTACTCCTCTCTAAATGCTGCCCCTCCCTCCCCCATTTCCCTCACCAACAACCAGGGTACACAGAGACGCAGTCATCAAAGCCTCGGCCACTGCACAGATCCAGCCGGATGGGGAGTTATCGGCACACCTTGGAAAGAGGGTAAAGGAAGGAGTGGACACCCATGGAGCACTTCCTCTAGGTCCTGCACGGTCCAGAGGCTGCATATTCAAATCTTCTAACTTACACAGTGATCCTATGAGGGTTGTTGAATGTATCATCTCCATCTCGTAGACAAGGAGACTGATGCAAACAGAAATTCAGCCACTTGCTAAGACTCAACTGCTAAGATGTGAGATTTGAAACTAGGCCCCCTCCCCTTCAGAGCCCCTGTGTAAAGATGTGTTTCCCTGGGCACTGATGTTGAAATGTGCTATGGACATTTAAGAAGCAGGACCTGGGTCTGGCTTGGTGAGTGAATCCCTTTAATTCTAGCATCCCAGTGACGTAGCAAGGTGAATCTTTGAGTGTTTGGGGCTAGATCTGTGTACATACTGAATTCTAGGACAGCCAGGTCTATATAGTAAGACCCTGTCTCAAAAAATATTATTACATGGTTTATATTTTGTTTTTCTTCAAGTCACAATTTGTTTATATATTGTATGACCTTGGTTTTTCTTTTCTTTCTTTTTCTGTATTCTTAGTATTTATTTGTTGAGGTGTAATTACATGTAAGTGTAATGTGTAATTATATATGTAAGCGTCGGCAGTAGCATGTGTGTGTGTGTGTGTGTGTGAGAGAGAGAGAGAGAGAGAGAGAGAGAGAGAGAGAGAGAGAGAGAGAGCGCATTGTGTGTGTGTGTTCATATATGCATGTGCACCAGGAGGCCAGAGGTCAGTCTCAGGTGTCTAGGAGACATTCAGCTTCTCTTTCATTTAAAAAAACCAAAACCATTATGTGAGCATGTGTGTGGGATTGTGCGTGTGAGTGCACTGCTCTTAGAGGCCAGAAGAGGGCACTGGATTTTCTAGAGCTTGAGTTACAAGTGGCTGTAAGCCTCCTGGTGTGGGCGTTAGGAACTGGAGTGGGTCCTCTGAAGGAGTAGCAAGTGAAAGTCTAAAACTCCAAGGTGAAGCCACACAGCTTCCGTTTCTGCGTCTGCTTCAACGGTATAGCCATAGCCGTTGACACGGACAGACCGAGTCTGGTTATTTTTAGCGTGTAATTTTTTATTTGCATTTCTATGATAACCCAGCAACATCAATAAGAAAGCAAATACCTTCATTTGGATCTCTTCTTAATATCTGAATATTTGCTTTGAGATGTAGGCAAAACCTTCAAGAGGAAGCCTGGGAGAAAAATCACTTTACATGGTTTGTGTCTGTATTTACTACCAAGAGGATGAACTACAAGTGCCCATTCATTATTGCAAGTCTACAATGGAGCAATGGTGAAGATAAAATATGAAGCCATGAAAGAGTTAAATAATTTACTGTAATCAGCAGTGCCGGGGGCGGGTGGTGTTACTGTCTGAAGAGCATTATAGCCTTCTGAGCCAATGACTCTTACAAGTGTTAAAATGCTAACAAATTACGGTAGAAATGTGGCAACACTGTAATTCTCTTTAAGGACTGAGTATTTCCATAGCAACTTAATTCAACGGAAGCTGACAGTAACAAGCGCTCATCACATCTTCCCAGGATGAAGTCAAAGCTGAACATCAACTTTGCTACTTCAAAAATTTCTTGATGAAGAGGTTCTGAAGTGTGGGTCCACACTAGGCCACTGTAACGAGTACTGCTCTGTCACTTATGTCCTGAAATCAAACTGAGTCCTGCTCCAGGGTTTTTGGAAGGGCAAGTCCTTAACCTCTAACAATGTGGCTGGACCGAAATCACAGAGGTCAGTGCTCAGAAGGGACTTTGAGAAGACTCAGTAGCAGGCGGCTTTCCTAAAGGCAACCAGCACCCAAAGACTGGCCAACAGACTACAGGATAGTCCTAGAGCCCAAACACCCACCCTAAGCTTCTAAGTACCCTGTGAGGACCCACTGGGACCTCCTTTACAACACGGTGTTGATGCTCCAAGCACCTCCTGCTGCAATCATCTTTGACCCAGACATGAGGAGGACTACAAATCGTACAGAGCAAGAGTTAAAGGAGGGATCCAGAGAGCATCTCAAGGCCACTGAGGGCAGACGTACATGCAGATTTGCAGTGCACAACGTATGCCTGAGCACATGAGCAGTCTCCTAGCTGGCAGTCTGAGATGAGACTTCTCTGCCTTATAATGTCAGTGTTCTAAACAACAGAAGTGCTAACTTTTAGGAACACAGTCATAATATTAACTTTTCATAAGGTTTTAGATTTATCATCTATCCCAGGAATTTATAACATTATGGGCTTATAAGACCTGGGCTTCAACTTTTGATGACTATTAATCCTTAAGAGGCCATTTGGCTAATATGCATTTAGAGACACCTAGGAAGATATTTGCCTGTCTATCATCTATCTATCTATCTATCTATCTATCTATCTATCTATCTATCTATCATCTATCTATCTATCATCTATCTATCATCTATCTATCATCTATCTGTCTATCTATTTATCATCTATCTATCTATCTATCTATCTATCTATCTATCTATCTATCTATCATCTATCTGTCTATCTATTTATCATCTATCTATCTATCTATGTATCTATCTATCTATCTATCATCTATCTATCTATCTATCTATCTATCATCTATCTATCATCTATCTATCATCTATCTATCTATCTATCATCTATCATCTATCTATCTATCTATCATCTATCTATCTATCATCTATCATCTATCTATCTATCATCTATCTATCATCTATCTATCTATCATCTATCTATCTATCATCTATCTATCTATCATCTATCATGTATCTATCTATCTATCTATTTATCTATCATCTATCTATCATCTATCTATCTATCTATCTATCTATCTATCTATCTATCTACCTACTCATCTCTCAATCTAGAAAGAGGGCCTCACTGTGTGGCCCTGGAAGGTCTGAAACTCACTACACAGATCATGCTGGCCTTGAACTCACTGATATCTGCCTGCCCTCTGCCTCTTGAATGCTGGGATTAAAGGCATGTGCCACCACATCCAGCTACATGTTTACTTTTGAGGATGGCAGAGCCAGGAATTTCAGCAAACTGATGTTACCTACCTTTTAAAGTCTTTGCAGCAGCCATCAGGTGTCTGAATCTGATGTCCTTATCTTGCTAAAGGTAGGAACACTACGTGAACCCTAAGGCTCTTTAGAATATAGCTACCCTCTACACCGATATTTGAATTAAAGTAACAATAGCCATAGATATAGTTTTAAAGTAGTTCATATTTTTGCAATATTTGATATAAAAATTCTATTTTTATAAATTGCCTCTGTCATCTGAATTTCTGCTGTGTGACTTACTTTTCTCTTTTTAAGGCTCAGTCTTTTTTTTCCTATCAATAATTTTCCTAATCTTTTTTTTGTTTCAAACACATGAGTGTCATGAGCACATCTACTAGTTAAATTCAGAGACGGTCATGGCTATGGACTTGAGAGCCACCCATGTTGGGACTTGGGTCTACCTGGACCTGTGTAACTAATGCACTAGTCAACAACCTTGGGCTGTTCACTCCCTAGGAGAAGAGCAATGTTCCAGAAGTCTAACCGGGACAGAAAACAAAGGATCCTGGCACCTGAGCAAAAGCCGAACACAGGAAAGATAGATCAGGATGCCGGCAGTTTGCACACCAGAAGTATCTCAGTGTCTTCACATTGTAGCTGACTTCAGCGTAGATCTCTGAGGCTGCTCAATCGAACCAAGAAAAAAGCTGCTAGGCAGAGCCATAGGACAGGAGGATAAAGGCTGATAAATGAGGAAACCCAATCTTACAAAGCTATTTACCGAAAACCTCCAGGCACCGTGACTTTATGTTGCTATTGGTTATTTCCAACAGAAAAGTGAAGGTCTTCTTCAGAGCGGCACGGAGTCAGGGGATGAGAGAGAGAGAGAGGACTGCGGAAAATGCATTCAGACAGGAGCAGCTGGCGGAGGATTTGACATTTTGGTCCTTTTCCTATGGCCGTGTTTTACCCTCAGATGTCTGTAACGCTCTTGCTAAGCTGAATATGAATTAAGTGTGTGTGCCCAGAGGACAGATCTGTGCGTGCAACCATCCTTTCCCAAAGAAATCTTAGCATCTTCCCAAGAATACCAATATAGAGGCAGACATGAAGATGACTCTGAGAGAGCAATGCCCTTACTTCAGAGGAGAAATCCAAAGAGAGTTGAGCAGTGGGCATGGGGTTGGGGTGGAGGGGGGCAGGGTAGGGTGCTGGAGAAGAATATAATGACATCATACGATGCTCTTTTGAAGAACTCCATTTTGGGACTTCCTAATGCCAGGATGTTTTTACTGACACCGGGATGTGTCTACATGGTTACACTTTATTCCCGCACAGGGTATCACATGCCTGGTAACAGAAGGCTCAGATACAAAGAAAGGCAAAATGGATTGGGAGACTTCTGTATTAGTTATTTATCTGTTGCTGTGACAAAATACCATGGCCAAAAGCAACTTGTGGAAGGAGAGGGGGAATGAAAAGAAATCTGAAATCAGTTTTTATTTACATTCCCTTAATTAGACATTAGGATGTTGAAATTTTTTTTTTCCCAATCTGCTTTTAGACCATTTTAGTTACATGCAAGTATTAAGGTCAGTTCTAGGTTGAGGAACTAGCACTACAATAGATGCAAATATTCAAGGAACAAGCGAGACAATAAAGACAAATAGTCAAAGAACAAGCAAGGCATTAAACAAAGTTCCGTGAACACTACCATGATCATTGTTTCTAAGAGCTTATCAGGATGATCAAAGTGTCTGAGCCTACTTCCCTGTCCTAGCCCAAAGTCATTTTCGTGCCTGAAGCCTACTTCTTTTTGAATATGTGGTTCCACAGGGTCCAGTAGGGTGGGAAGTCCATTAGAGTGGGGAAATGGAGGTACACAGCAGCAGGCCGACGATATGACAGAAGGCCTGGGAGGTTAAGAGACCACGTCTTCAAACAGCAAACGGAGAAAGTGCGCTGGAAGCAGGAGGAGCCTAAGAGCTATCAAAGCCCACCCTTACCTTTACTTTCTCTGGGAAGGCTGCATCTCCCTCAGCCTTTCCAAACAGTGCCACTCACTGGGGGTCAAGAGATCAAATACTCCGGGAGACACTCTCATTCAAAGTACCATGACACCCTCAAGCAGAATGGGAGATTTTACTCCAGGTGAAAGTTAAGTCGGTTCTCACACCTCCATTGAGAAGAGGAGGGAGGAGCTACTGAGGAAACAGAACATGTCAGAAACAAGGGCTTAGTGTTTTTGCCATTCCAGTATGTGACTTCGTGCATGTGCCACAGGACCTTGCTCCACTAAGCCTTGGGTGTGTCATCTACGAAATATAGTGGTCGGTTTAAGGGCTCAGTACAGTGTGGTTCTATGGGTGCTGGGACATTAGACAGAATATTATGAAAGCACTCTACTAGCAATTAGAGATGATAACCCATGCAAGGGAAAGCAAGAACAATAGTTCATGTGAGGGGACTCTGACATGCTCAGAAAAACAAAAACCTAAAACCCACAACCAAAACCAAAACCAACCCCCAAAACACAGGGTGACAGGGATGACAAGTGCTGAGTGTAATGGCGACAGTGACTGACTTAGCAGTCACTACATGTGTCAGGGTGGGGGCAGGGACTCCCCCCCCATTCCTCCTTCTACCTTAGGTGCACTTTCCAGAGATGGTCCCTACAATATTACCCGTCCCATGGACCTCTCTCAAATGCTGTCTCATTACTATTGAGGGGTGGAGTGTAATTTCCTTTCCTTCGAGACTAGGTGGATCTGTGCACTGTCTGTCATCATCAGAATGTGGCCGAAATGACTCCTTAGGCCATGTTCTAAAAGGCAACAACAGTTACTGCTTTGTGGCCTGGGACACCTGCTAGCTGTCCCGGGAAGCAACCTGTCTGCCCTGGTTCTGGGGGCAGCCATGCTGTGAGGAAACCACATAGAAACCATGTGGCAAGGCAGGAAACACCATGAGGAGATTAAAATCCCTGTCTCCACATGGAAAACCAGAAACACTTAGCTGAGTACCCCTAAACTCCCCACCCAGAGAGAGCCTGAGGGTTGAAAAGGTGCGTGTTACTTTAGCACCTGTTAAGGAAACCTGAGGGGGATAGAGTTACTTATTGATGACAGTTCAGATGTTTGGAGCTCTGGATGCTTGCACTCAGGGCAACGCCTGTAAATACAACCTCTAACCTCGTGCATGCCACTGGCTTTAGGAGCAGGCAGTGGTGGGAGGCCAGAAGGGCTGGCAGAGTCTGTTCATGAAAGCTTGGAGCTCTGAGGAGACTATTGGCAGAACCAGAGGAGGCATTCTTGGGGAAAGGCTTAAGAGAGAGTGAGGGAAATGTTATCTGAGCCTAGGAAATGGGACTTGTTATTTAGTACGGAGGTCTGCTGTGGTAATACAAGAATCTGCTCTACTCCCCGGCAGCAATGGCGTGTGCTCTTTGCTGCCGCCACAAAGCTCTGGATTTTCGAATGAAACACACACACACACACACACACACACACACACACACACACACACACACACAGAGCCTTATTTTTTTTAATATGTCTTAAGCAGCTCAGTGGCTGAGCCATTCCCAGGCTACCATGTTGGTGATGCCTCCCCTCCGATATTCTTGAATAATTACTTACTAAAATTAAAATCTACGTTTCATCTTTACTGCCCAGACCCAGTCGGGGCTGGGCCCCTGGGGCCACTCTTCCCTGGCTCTTACATGGCTGGAAGCTCTCCATGTCCAGCTCTCAGGTCTGATCTTTCTGCTTCCCCAGCATGGAGATTCTAAAATTCTTCTTTCCATAGTTGCCTTGCCGGGAAATCTACAGTCCCACCTCTGTCTCCCTGCCCAGCCATTGGCCTCAGCAATTATGAGGAGAACAGAGGTCAGGGTAATGGGCTTGGAGGCAACTCCCAGCACTCTTTCCGGAAGTTTCTCCAGGTAGACAGGCTTATCCAGGCCTCTTCTCCATGCCTGAACTAAAATCAGAAAGGAGAAAGATGACCTAAGGAATAAATGGGTCAGCGTCTGAGGAGAGACCTGAAGAATCCAAGAGAGGCTCCAGAACAACTTACTAAGTCAGGATACGGTCCTTGAGTCTTAAAATATGGCTTACCCATATCTTAAGATGGCTTCCAGGATAGGACTTTAAGATGCCATGCTGAGACCTCATGAAGATCTTTAGTAGTATTTCTTTGGCCATTTCAGAGAGACGAAAGTTTTCCATAGGATTAGAGGGGCATTCCTGGAGGTACACAGACAATAGGATTTCTGAAGGTGTTATGGGCATACCCCAAGACAGCTGCCAAGAAGGCCAGAAAGGAAGAATAATGGGTGTGGATTTCATCTAATGGAAATTACAAATGGGTGTGCAAGAATCTCATAGTGTGTGTGTGTGTGTGTGTGTGTGTGTGTGGTGTGTGGTGTGTGTGTGTGGTGTGTGTGTGTGTGTGGTATGTCTTTTCAGCAGTTTTTCCTTTGTGACAGTCTCTCATCAAATCTGGAGCTCACTAATTCAGCTGTGGAACCGGGGTCACATAGACGCCAAGCTGTGCGTGGGTTTTGACATGGGTGCTAGGGGATCCCGAACTGGGTGCTCAGACTTGCATGGCAGGCAGTCTATTGAATGATATGCTCTTAAGCCCACCCAATCCATCTGGAAAAAAAAGTCAGGCTCTCACTGTGTAGCCATGGCTGCCCTGGAACTCTACAGTCCAGGCTGGCTTTGAATTCAAGAGATTCTGCCTCTGCCTCTCTGCCTCTCTGCCTCTCTGCCTCTCTGCCTCTCTGCCTCTCT
>NW_021604617.1:5971277-5996745 GCF_004785775.1 Grammomys surdaster
CCTCTCTGCCTCTCTGCCTCTCTGCCTCTCTGCCTCTCTGCCTCTCTCTGCCCCTCTTCCCCTCTGCCCCTCCCCCTGCCTCTGCCTCTTGAAGGCTGAAATGAAACTTAAAAATAAATGATACTGTATTAGCATGTGGTGAATGAAATGAGGCAGGGAGACATGTAAGAAGGCTTTGTGATCCTAGCCCTTTACAGATGCTCATGGGCTGAGAAGGATGCTCCAGATGCAAAAGAGCTGCCTCTTATGGAACGTGAAGGCTTTCCCCTACACTGGAGCTGAGGACAGAGACAGGACAAAGCCAAGAGCCACAGAAACACTTCTAAGAAGCCAGAACTGAACCCTACTGTAAGACTTGAAGACATGGGCCTGGGTAGATTGTTCTAGATGTTCTGACCCAAATGTCTGTTGAATACCTCCCATTTAACCCCTCTTGCATGGGAGTGTCTATTGTAGCTACTAAGTTTGGTACCCTGTTCAGACTGTCCATGGATGAAGAGGTTGGGGGTGAAAACCTGATGTCACTGCTCTACAGTGAAGTATGGTATTCAAGGTGAAGCATCCGAAGAACCCGGCCTGGACCTGATTTAAATCTGGGCCTCGAGCCTGATGCTTTTTGCAGACACAGGATTATTACAGAGGGGAAAAAATTATAGCCCAAAGCAGGGAACCCGTTGTATTTAATGTGATTTTCTTTTCACTGTGACAACTAACCCATTAACTCAGGTCTCACTTCCTCGATGAAGCTGACTGTTTCATGACTGAAAAACGAGCTCACTCAGAGCAGGAAGGAAGAGTCCATTTGCCCAGCATGAAGCCTGCGGTCTTCCATTTACCGGGCAGACATGACATGCTTGATGGAATTAAAGTGGTGTTGAAAGCTCAGGGCCTAGTCTCTTCCTCCTCTAGCAAAAAAACCCAGAGAATATTACTTCTCTTTGCTACAGGATTCTAACACTGTCGATCTGGAATGACTCAAAGACTATTTACTCAAAATAAATCACGTGGATTCTGGAATGCCGGAGTTGGACGGGACCTTAGAGGTCCAATAGTTCAACCTTCTCATTTTTCAGATGAGGACATTGAGGTTTTATTGGTCAGAGGGATGATGATAAAGTGGTTATGTGACCTGCCCAAGCTCCTGCAATTAACGGCAGAGCCAAGAGTAGACATTCCGCCTGTCATCCCGGTCCTTCGTTCAACGAGCTTCCCTGGGAGCCTGCTGTTTGTATGTCTGTTTGTATGGCATGTGTTAGACCCTCTCCTGCTCTCCTTCCCCCTGGATGCTCACCCTCCCCTGCTCTGCTTCCCCCTGGATGCTCACATTCAATGGAAACAGGGCTTACACATTCCTGTTAGGCTGTTGACATGTTTTAATGGGTGGGGATGCTAATGCTATTGCTTTTGGCAAAGTATTGTCTCTATTGGAGTCTTTAGGCCAGAGAACTTGTGTACCGCCTTATCACAGACAGTCAAGAACTAGGTACGCTTGCTCTGCTCCAAATATAATAATTTCCTTGCTTTCATGATTCCTTAATCTACTGTCTGTTGTTAAAATTGAATACCACGGACTGGGTAATTTATAAAGAATGAAGTTTTATTAAGCTTATGGTTATGAGGTGGGACGGGTCAAGGTCAGGGCCTGTAGCTGATGGCAGCTTTCCTGTAAGCCAAAGGGCATCATGCATTTAGAGGAGCACATGTCAGAGACACAACTAAGCTGGTTTGTATGTCAAAGATCAAGTCTCAATATGAATCTGTCACCTCACCAGCTCAACTCCTCTTGGCTTTACCCTTTAACAAAAAAAAGTTCTTTAAAGAAAGGACTAGAAATTTTAATCACACTTATCCTGTGTATGTATGTGTGACTATATTACAGTGCACTTATCAAGGTCAGAGGCCAATTGGCAGGCAACCCCTTACCAAGCTGTGCACAGAGACCAAAGACAGCCCTGCAAGGTGTCTAGAGCCCTAGGTTGAATTCCTGAGCGCTGGGGAAGAGTTTGAAAAGTCCAGGATCAGGCCAGAACAGCTGACAAGAAGTTTCAGATGAAAATAGTGTGCAAGATTTGATAGTGCCCATGTGTAGTCACTGGAATGTCCCCACCAAAACCCACATTGCAATCCAACCCCCACTGTGAAGTATTAAGAGGTGCGATCAAGGGCAGACAGTGTCAAGTGCTAGCAAGAGAGCTCAATAAACAAGGGTGCTTGCCACCAAGCCTGACAACACGCATTTGATGCCCTGGGGCCACATGGTGTAAGGAGAGAACTGGCTGCTGCCATTTGGCCTCTGGCCTTGATGAGTGCACTGTGGTATATTCACACATACATACACAAGGACACATCTTCTGAAGCTAAGACTGCACAGTCCCGTGATCACCTAAGTCCTAGCAATGCCAGTCACAGGACTGTTTATATATTAAGAAGATGCAGCCTCCTCCTATTGCAAGGAAAGGTTTCCTGGTCAAACGAATAATGAGTCTATAGAACTGAATGCTCAGAAAAGAAAGTACTGTGTTTCGTAAATGTATCAGTCAGCTTTCTGTTACTGTAACAAAATATCTAAAATAACTTAAGAAAGAGAAAAGGTTTTCTCTGCCTGACAGGGGAACGGTGATGGTTTTCGGCTTCCTGTGAGGGTGCTGGCTGGCAGTGCGGGCAAGTCTAGGGTGCAGCAAACTGTCCCCTGGCAACCAGAAAGCAAAGGGGTGTGACAAACAGGTCCTAAGGCCCCACAACCTCCTGATAATGTCACCCTGGGGACCAATCCTTTGGGAGACACTTCACGTTGAAACTCCAGCAAAACGTTAAGTACTCACAGGCATGTGGAGTGTATTGGGGAGGAGGCAGTCACTTTGAACTGCATGCTTTAACAGAAGAATGAAGGAATGCATCCTTTGAACAAAGACTCATGTTAAATTTTATAACAAACAAACTAATGCGCTAAGAGTTCTGAGCTTCAAAAAGAAAATGTAATGCTCAGGCATAAAAGAAAAAAAAAAACCATCTTATTCCTTCTACGGTCAAGTAAAAACCACCGGGATGTTTCCGTATTCTCCGTCTTTGATCCTCTTTGTAGGAAATAAAGAATCGAGATGAATTCGTGTAAAATATTCTCCGAGGAAAACAGTGCATAAGTTCTTCCTCTGACCTTAGAGATAAAGAAGATAAGACAGGGACGAAGGCACATGGGGAACCCTCTGGAAATTTTTAAACAGGCGCCGCTCTCACCAGCCTCCTCTTGAGACTCAGTCCAGACATGCTTTTCACATCAAGGGAGTTTCTGGGGGGTGGGCTGGGTGAAGATGGGGATACCAGAAACTGCAGAATGGCCACATTTATTTAGGGAAAGGAAATAAAGATGTGTGTGTGTGTGCGCACGCGTGTGTGAAGCCCTGCATTTGAAACTCCCCACCCTGTGTTGGTGGTCACTCTAGAATTAACCAGTCACCAGCATGTTTGCAGATGTATTCCTCAAGGAGCCAAAAGGCAGCTGGATGACTGTAACTGAAGGGTGGGTTCCAGAGAGTCCTTGTTCGTTTAAGGTGACTGACGGGGGGACAAGAGAGAGGGCTCCGGTGTGTGCTCTGATCTGGAGCCTCAGTCCTGAAGTAAGTCTGGGATAAGACTGACACATGTGGCTGGTGATACAGAGCAGCAAGGCAGGGCCAGAGATGGCTCTGTATGGTCTGAGAGAAGAAAACTCTTGGCATCACCAGGAAGCAGTAGTGCTGTGACCGAGACACCACTCTCCCGTATACTCCTAGCCCAGCCACAGTTCAAGATGGTGGCCTTCAGAGGGCAAGTGGGTTGGAGGACATATTTACACCCTGCACCCATTTTTTTCAGTGTCCATCTTTCTGTCTTTCCCCTAGCCTCCTTTACAGTGCATTGGGGGATTCTTCGGCTTCACTAGCAAAGATGTGAGCTCTGTTGGGAATCAGTCAAGCCCAAGACTCAGTGAATAAAACAAGTAGTACCTCTATGTGTGGATTCTAGATCTTTAGGTCAATTAATTGTAGGGAGAAGGGCTAGTATTTACCCCCATTCAAATCCTATCTCATGGATTTTCTGTAGCCCTATACTTTGTGAAGAGCAAAGCAGCCAGCCTGCTGTGGCCATGGAGGGGAGGGGGCCAGAGAACCACAGAGTCAAGTGCATACACGGATTGCTTTTTAAGCATGCCAAAAATTAACGTGGGAGACAACCACAGGAGTTCAGAGACTCCTGAATAAGCGGTAGCTTGGAGATGCAGGCAGACGGGTCCTATCGTCCCTGGCTGCTGTGGTCTCCCCATCCTGATGATGTCTTCCATTACGTCTGTCTTTCAAGCTGTCAGCCCGTTTTTCTTCATTCCCTTCTTATGAAACCCCTAAGCAGTCTACTCTGTTTCTGAAAATCCCACATAATCCGTATCCAGTTACATTTTGGCCCCGGTGCCCACCATTGACTGAGAGAGATCTACCTAAGGACCCGGGGGCTTCGCTGTTAAGCCACACTTTATTTGCTGACTGACCACAGGATGGATGGAAGTCGGCAGGGGAGAGAGAGCCTGCCACATCTAGACCTTGGGTTTCAGGGAGCTAAGCTGGTCCTATTGGAACAGGGATTCTGAGAGAGTTAGTAATATTTCTTGGCTACATTCTCTGCTCAGTCACTATTTTTAATTGATTTTTTTTTTACTAGTATGTAAAGAATTCAATCTTTTTTTGTGGCATCTCTCTTCTGCCATTTTAAGTTTCCCGGCCTGGTGACCTTTCTACTTCCTGTCACGTGTCCTTTTGTCTTCTCCTCTTTCTCAACACCTCTTGTTCTCCCTTCGCGATCTCTTGTCTGGCTTAACAGTCGATGCCTGCTCTCATACACCTTCATCACACACACAACTATTAAAAGTTAACACCTGTACCTCAGTAAGAGAACGCGTTTTGTTTCCGGCGTCTGGGTCACCCCACTTAATATACGGCCTCCCAGATCCACTCGTGTTTCCAAGGATCTCATCATTTCCTTCCCTAAAGGCTTGCTGCTATTTTAAAGCACCGTCTATTACCACACAGATATTTGAGATTTGCAGAAACCCTGGGAGGAGCTAAATCACTTCCCATTCTTCCTGGGAACGGCAGGATCTAGACCCCTGAGGAGTAAAGTTGAGAGAAATCTCTCCATTTCCAAGTTAGAAAATGATGGTAGAAGATAGTGATCCATTTGGGGGGGAGTGATCTTTATGGAGAAATTGCCCCTCTGTGTTTAATGCCTAATGTCAGACAGGGGTCACTTAACTATTAACCTTTCGTTTTGAACTCACAATGATAACTATACATGCACTACGTTGATTATACACCTCAAAGGAGCCAAGGCCCGTGTAAGTACAGGTCTGGTTTGGTTTTGCTTCACAACTTATCTGTAAAGTTTTGGGATGCCTCGGAAAATTAGCAAGTATATGGATTCTGTTTTGATTGCTAGTGTTGATTAAGTAGTTTGATCAAAACTACTTTAAGATGTCTCTGACGCTTGTACCAGGTTTGCAAGACAGACACTGTGATAGGTGAATAGCCGGGGTCACAGAAATCGAGATTCTAACTGGGTTCTTTTATAACTGTAGGTGGCTTGGATTCTTATGCAGTTGCCTGCTTCTGGCTCCTCTGCTGGGGCTGCGCTAAAAACGGAAAACTTTCCATTCTGTATCACCTCTCTGTTGCAATTTCTGTATGTTTCTCAGTGATAGGCACCAGTCTGCCAAAGTGTCAGCCATGGGCCCTGGTCCAACAAAAATACCTGGTGCTGCCCGGCTAGCGCACTGAATTAGAGTTTCCCTGCTACCTACCCACCCTCCCGCTCAAAGGCTCTTTACTTCCAAGAAAAGCAGGTCTGTCAGCCTCGAGTTTGGTCTAGCTGTCAATGCTGTGAAAGTCTGTTGTCATTAGCTGAGGCTGAGGACTACCCCAGGAATGGCAGGCTTCTGACAGCTGCTGGCCTGAACTTGAAGATCTCATTTTGAACTTCCCAGCATCCCGGGTAGATGGTTTGTGTGCAGAGAGGAGTGGGGTGGGGAATGGGGATTGAGCCCGTTTACCATCAGTCAGTACTGGCTCAGTGTTTAGGATTCTTAATCACCAATCCCAGGCTGCTAGGAACCCTAGCTCATTTCAGACCTCTGAAAGTGAGATATGTCACCCTTAGTGACAGTTACTTTGGATTGATCCTGGGCTCTCATGGTCCTTACCCCTTCCTCTCCCTGCTACTAGGCAGGCAAGCTTGGGAACTTTCCCATAATGCTCTTGTATAGATCTCGGCTCCAGTCCCCCCTCACTATACAGCCCACCCCATCCCGTGCCTCTTCACAGTTCTGCATGTTACCATCCAAGACGCATTTGGTAAACCTCCATGACCAGAGAGTCAACCGAGTTTCCCAGCAAGCAGATTCCTGGCTGTTACCTTTAAAGACAATTTGTTTCCCATAAATCAGGAAGGCGGAAGGCAAGGGGAAGAAGCCTGTTTTATCAAGGACACATAAGAGCCTTGTGAGGAGTTAACAGGAATCCAGTCTGTTAACTGTTCAGTAGTGTAGCCCATGTTTACCAGTACCTGGCAGAGCTGAGATCCAGCACTTTGAGACCTGCTAGCCATCACAGACTCTAAGACCCTTCTCTTCCCCCATTTCAAGATCCTGTCACCTCCATCTGCAGACTCCTCTGCAAAGGCTCTCACAGCTGAGCCTTGCCTTCTGCTTACTAAGGCTAGCCTCTAGCTCCTCCCTCCAGAGCCTCTACCAGGTCAGAGATTCCTCGCCCTTAGCAGTAGAGGGAAAGATGGGGAGAACTTGCCATTTATAAGGAAAGGAAGGGGTGTGACAAGAAGCCCTCCAACAACAGAGGCTGTAACAGTAAAAAAAGGAGGCCAGATAGCCCCAGGCAAGTCTCACCTGCTTTAAAATTTCTTCTAGAACTCAGTTTTTAAAAATTTTGTGTAAAGGGCCTGGAAGAACATAGGGTTTTCTCTTGTGTGCCAAAGAGTGTCTGTTATATCTACCCAACCTATTTCTATAGTTGCAAAAATAGCCATAGACATTATGCAAATGAATGCATTCAGTAAAACTCTATGTACATAAAGGGGGCTGTGGTTTGCCCGTGGCTGTTGCGGTCACTCTAGCAAATGTATTCAAACAAAATTATGGAGGATGATGCTAGGGTGTTGGGTGCTAACTGAATATAAAAGAAAAATTGTTCTAAAATCAAGTGTTGAAGGGATATTGCCTGGCACCCTTTCTGAAAGTGGGACTTTCCCTTTTAGATATAAAGGAAAGTGGTACATTCAAGCCCCGTGGCCGTCTCAGGAGCCTACAGAGGAAAGACAAATAGAAAAATGGGGAAAGGAAATATGAATTGAAAACAAGACTTGCTAAGTACTCAGAAAACTGAATCGTCACCCATCTCTACAGAGAAGAGAACCCAGGGCGGGACTGTGGGAAGAGCCAATCATATGCTTCCAGTAAATCTTACTGCACATGCTCAGTGCCAACAATGAGCAGAGTACAAGGCTGGGCAGTGGGAACAGAGAGGACTGAGCTCCAGGGCCATGGGCTGTGGTCTTGGCTGGACCGTTAGCACTGCATGCACGGGGTAGCAGAGATGAAGGCTGTGGTCTCCTCAGCCTTACGGCATAGAGGGTTTTGTTCGTTTGTTTGTTTGTTTTTATGGGTACACTGTAGCTGTCTTCAGATGTACCAAGAAAGGCCATCGGATCCCATTACAGATGATTATGAGCCACCCTGTGGTTGCTGGATATTGAACTCAGGACCTCTGGAAGAACAGTCAGTGCTTTTAACCACTAAGCCATCTCTGCAGCCTAGAGCATAGGTTTTTATATATGCAGATGATAAATATATGTACTGAATTTTATATATATACATATATATACACACATATATATATACATATATATACATATATATATATACAGATGATACATTTATGTACCAAATTTACATATTCTCAAGTAACATATAACTGGTAGGCTTAATTGTTGATTACTTACAAAATACATTATAATTATAAATATTAATTGTATATTTATATTATTTAGATTATATATATTCACATGAATAAAACCACATACTTATAGACATACACTTATATGAAATTAATAACTAGATTTATATTGATTATTTATGTATAATATATATATTTATACATTTATGCACCAATTCATAAATATATGTTTTTAAAAACGGTAGTTTAGATAAGGTAATAAACTGGAAGATTAAGGTAAAATTTCAGGAAATTGTTATTTGTAATGCTTTTGTTCTTTTTAAAGGCAAATGTTGCAAGTATCACTTGTAAAATTAAAGATGGCGCTGCCTGTGACATTCCATTTGCTAAGTACAGGCAGTCACCACATAGACAACAAACTCTCTCGTGATCCTGAACTGGCTGCAGACGGCAAATCCAGGGTCCAGCTTTCTGATACTCCTTTCGGAATCATTTCCTGAAGAACAGCTACAGCTGACGGTGCTTGCTTCCTGCTCCTTCCTGGATCCTTGAACCCCAGCAGTCAATGCTGGATGTGGACTCCGCATAGTAGAGCACCCTGGGAGTCTCCTCAGGAAGGTGAGGGTAGCAGTATTCCAGGGTAAGATGATTCTTCTTCCCCCTCCTCCTCCTCCTCCTCCTTCTCCTCCTCTTCCTCCTCCTCTTCCTTCTCCTCCTCCTCCTTCTTCTCCTCTTCCTCCTCTTCTTCCTGTCCCTCCTTGTCCCTACCATACCGAATGGCACTCCTGCTTGTCTGGTAACTATAGAACACACTGTCCTGTGGACCCCACCCACATATCCGGGCCAGATGAAACACTTGAGGTACACGATAGTTTGCCTGCACTTTAGTTCTTTCTTGTTTCCTTTCGTAAACTTGGAGACAGGTTCTCGGAATGTAGCCCAGGCTGGTCTGAAACTCACTCTATAGCCCAGGCTGACCTCCAATTTGTGGTAACACCGCCTCAGCTTTCCCGGTGCTGCAATCACAGAAGTGAGGCACAGCGGCCAGCTTTTGTTCATTCTTTCCAAGGCGCTGATCTCATTTATTCGGAAGGAAACAGCATGGAGTGGATTTCAGACTCAGGGAAGAAGAGAGCTGTTTGGGTCAGAGCGCCATGGCCTTTACAACAGGCTTTTGCTTGGGGCAGGGGTGGGAATTGTGGGAAGGAGGGGACAAGAGTGAGTGGTGCTGAAAAACCTGCGGCAGCTGCAACAGGAATCCAGTGACTGCAGTATTGGTTAGTTTTCTGTTGCTGTGATGAAAACACCATGTTCAAGGCTACTTATAGAAGGATATATTATTATCATTAATATAATATAATTAATATAATAATATTAACAATATTATAATACAACAATATCAATAATTGGCATCATTAATTATTAATAGTATTAATAATATTAATGACAATTATGTAGTATCATATGATTGATAATGTATTACATCATATATAATACAGCATTATTAATAATATTATTTTATTCTTTTTATAAAATTATTATTTTATTTGGGCTTATGGTTTCAGAGGAATGGCTCCATTCTAGTGAGGCGCTATGGCAGGCAGGCACAGTGGCCAGAACAGGAAGCCGAGAAACTGCATCTTCAACCACAAGGATAAAGCAGAGAGCGCAAACCGGAAGCAGGGTAGGGTTATGATGTCTCAAAACCCAGCCCTAGTGACAGACTTCCTCAGGCAGGGCTGCATGCCCCAAATCTCCCCTGAAACGTCACCGATTGGCAACCATGTGTTCGAATGTCTGAGCCTATAGGCTCTCATTTAAGCAACCACATCTGTCTTAGATTTTACACTGTTGGTGCCTGTGGGATGCACAGGCTGAGGGGAACTTCTTCCCTCCGACACGTCACACAGCATTAATAGCAAGATCACCTGCTGCTGCTTGGTGAGGAATAGGGTCTCAGACATGGTGTCAATCTTCTATGAAACAATGCTGTCCGGCAGAAATGGCAAGTTGAGCATTGGAGCCATGAGCGCGGGCATAATGAGCTCCTGCGGGTTCCATTTGCTAATGGTAAGAATTGATTACCTCATGCTGAATGTGTAATTAAAGTGGGGCGAGGTAATGAACAATGAAGTTGGGAAGTGGATTCGGTCATCAATTAGGTTTTTACTTCTGCTTAGAAAGATTGAAACAGAGCCTGTCTGCTGTCTGTCCGAGCTGACACAGTAAGTTTAACAGAACTCCATGAGTTCAGAGAGAGCAGTCGAGTGCTAAATTACATTTCCTGCCCTGTACGATGTTATCAGAAAGCCATCCTGAGCCTGGGTGAAGAAACCACAAAGAACCGAATTAGGTAAAGTGTTAACTTTCTCATCATCTCCTGTATCCGTCAGCCATGCTGGATCTGCTTACGTTGTGGAACCAGTGGGTCAGAGGCATCATGGAACCACAGGAGACAAGAGAGATGTTGGTGCTTACAGCCAGGGACTGCTGAAGTTAAAGGAGTTGAACAGATTGGAATTTAACCTATGCACTAGGGAATCTATCTTTCAGATAGTTCTGCATCACACAGGCAGCGGGATACTTTTGTTCTCCGGAAGAACAGAATAAGACAGGATGCAGGAGAAAGGCACGGCGAACGGGGAGAGCTGGTGTGCACCCGTGTGCTGTGTCAGTGTGGGAGGGGCCGTGTGGAGTACGAGTCTGTGGTACAGGCACAGCTGTGATTGAGGTGATTTACTTGTGCTGTTACTTGTGCTGCAGGCTAATGGTTAGGCCTACTCTTTCTCAGGTTACATCAAAACTGTAGAATGATGTTTTTCACTGAGAGTTTTACTGAGAGAGATGCGAGACTTGAAATATTTTTACAGCTTCATGAAGGGAGCTGCTTAGGTGTTAACCTTGTGAACACTGATACAAATTCATAGGAAGAAAAGGGTAACACTTACATGCTTAGACTGTACAACTGTTATGTGACTGCGTGGTAACCGGCCACGAAGGCTGATGTAAATCCTTAGGGGCTTTTCTCCAAATGACCACCGTCTATCACTTGGCTGGTTGAATTTGTGGGCGAGGCCACTCCAGTCTCACAAAACATCATTTAAGCCTTGTTCAAACGGTGTTTAGTTTTTGTGGAAATGAAACACCCAGAAGTGGAGTTGTGGCTCAACACTAACCACTCTCGCACAGGAAGTGAGCTTGATTTCCGGCATCCACCGTTAGGTAGCTCACAACTGCCTGTAGCTCCAGGCGGAGGGGATCCAAAGGCCCCTGCAGACATCTGTAGCATCGGCATATCCTTACATAGGCATGTACAAACCCATATAATTTTTAAAAAGTCTTTTACAAAAGATAGGAAAACCCCTAAAAAAAAAGACAGATATGTAAATGTCTCGATGGCACAAATACAGAAAAAAACCTCATGCCCTGATGGCTCAAGAGAGCTTTGAATTGGCTTTTATTAGGAGTGAAAATGGGTAAAACACTGTGCACGTGTTTGTGTGTGTATAATGACAATACTTTTATTGTATCTTCTAGCTTCTCTAAGGCATTTGACATCATCCCAGAAGCATGGCTCTGGGAGCTTACTCAGTCTTTCAGCCTCACAAAGTTCACAAGTACCCCTTGCCTGTCCCAGTTTCATGCTTGATCATTAGCATAGCACGTATTTCCATGGAATATAGAATGTAAATAATAATACTTGATTTCTCGTGTCAGCTTTGGAAACTTCGGAGTGTTTCCAGGTACCTGAAACACTCCCAGTAGAATGGACTACATTATCAATCCTAATATCAGTAATAACTTTAGCTATTAAATTTACTTCCAAAATAAATATAGTAAAGACTTAGCTCTAGGAAGACATTCACAAGATAAAGAGTCATCAATACCTAGATTAAGCCTACGGTCAGACTGGTAGTTCGGGTACTGGTTACTTTGGGCCTAGCAGAGACTGGGTGCTGGTCCTCTGATTACAAATCTGCATAAGTAGGTGCACACAGGTAGAAACATTTACCTGTAATTTGATGCAAATCCCAGAGAATCACATTTGATAAAGTAGATGTTAACAGGTTCCTAAAACTTCAGGGAGGGCAGGTGCTAGTGTTTGGGGTAACTAGTGTCCCTCATCAGGGGATGGACTTTTAAGACTTCCCCTCAGAGGGAGGGACACAATGAGCAGTGTAGGGTAGGAAGTCTCAGTACGCCTAGCTGTGTGCCTGATCCAACCCAAGAGAACAGTGGACAAACCTCCCTGCTCCTGTGTGCCACCTCCAGGGGACCCAGTGGAGGCCTCTCAGCAGAAAGGAAATCTGTAGAAACCTGAAATTTGGGGGACTTTCTAGATGAGGAAGTCACACATCTATGAAGCTACAAAGCTGTTTTCATTGTTGAAGAAACGAGTCCAAGCCAGTCTCCCGTCCCTCAGATAACTGATGGATCCTCTGGCTTCTACCGCCCCAATACTGGGATCATAAGCAGGGACTATAATATTTAACATTTTTTAAAACGTGGGTTCTGGGGAATGAACTCAGGTCCTTGTGCTGAGGTTTGGTCTTTTGCTATGCACTGTAATGCTAAATACTGGCCCCCAAGGCCTGGTTGCCCCCAGGGAGGAGAGAATTTGAAACTCTCCTTAATTTGAAACTATTGGTTGAATAAAGACACTGATAGCCCATAGCTGGGCAGGAGAGAGGTAGGTGAGGTTTCGGTTCCCTGGCTTGGGGCCTGAGTCAGAACCATAAAGAGAGTAGAGGGTGGAGAGAGGAGAAGAGCTATGGGTAGATGAGCTGTAAACACATGACCATGAAGGCTGGCCTATTGGAGTTAAGGGCTGTCCTGACGGCACATGGCAAACTGTAGTTCGGGTTATTGATGGAAAAGTACATTCTAATAGCGTTGAGGGAAGATATCTGCCCAGCCCTAGTGCATTAAAGGCTTATTATAAACATAACAGTGTTGTGTCTTTTATCTAGGAACGGAATGATGATCAAAGACAGGGTAGAAACCCTTGACTAAGATTAAGTCCATACAATACACAAAATATTCCCTCTAAATCCTTGTGCTCACAAGACAGGCACTTTATCCATCTCCGTAGCCCTGGACTACGTTTTGAGGAGCCATACCAGCCATTTTCCTCGAGCTTCCACTCTGTGGAATGACAGCTCTAGCCACTGACGTATCGCTCCAACTAGACTGAAATTACCACAGGTATTCACGGATGATTCCAAAAGAGATTAATCGGCAGATAGGTAGACACATGCACGGATGGATGGATGGATGGATGGATGAATGGACGGATGGATGGATGGATGGATGCCAGGTGGATAGATATAGAACAGAAGTAGATAGACACACATAAAAGGATAGACATAGGTAGATATAGATAGACGGACAGACAGACAGACAGACAGACAGGGCTTGTCTTAGTTTGTGTTTATATTGCTGTGATAAAGACTGTGACCACAAATAGCTTAAGGAGAAAATATTTTACTTGTCTCATGTATCCCAATCACAGTCCATCACTGAGAGAAGTCAGGACAGGAACTCAAAACAGAGCAGGAACCTGGAGGCAGGAACTGAAGCAGGGGCTATGGAGGAATGCTGTTTATTGGCTTGTTCCTGTGGCTTACTCGGCCAGCTTTCTTATAGATAACCCACGATGGTCGGCTGGGCCCTCCCACATTCATCTTCAATCAAGAAAATGTGCCACAAATTTGCTCCAGGCCACTGTGATGGGTGGCATTTTCTCATCTGAGGTTTTCAGATGGGAAAATAGACTAGGTTCCTCTAGTTTATGTCAAACTGACAGAAGCTAGCTGGCATGTAAGAGCTCATGCTGTCCACTGTAGCTAGCCAAACACCAGAAATTCATTCTCACCAAGGGTCAAAGTGCTTCAAAACCAAACCAAACCAAACACCAAACCAAACACCAAACCAAACCAAACCAAACCAAACCAAACCAAACCAAACCAAACCTAACCTAACCAAACCAAAACCAAAACCAAAACCAAACCAAAACCAAACCAAAACCAAACCAAACCAAACAAAACCCAGAAACTATTGTTCAGCTCATAAATCTGAGATAAGAACTCATAAGACCTCACTGGGCTTACAAAGATGGAAGTCTGGGGGTGCGCAGACCTGAGCGCAGACATCTGTGTGCTTGCCCATCTGTGGGTCACCTTCTCTCCCTCCTGGCTTCGTGTTCAGATCTCGTTTACCCACCTCATCTACACACCTTTCAAATAAGGGTTTGAAAGATGCGTTTCCCCAGGAATTAGCAGGGTAAATCCATGACTGGGCGTCCTGGGATATGCAAGAGTGCCTTTCCTCTGGGAAGCGTAAAGGTGGGTTTCGTACCCCCCCCATTGGTGTCTCCTGGAGCTTTTCTTTGTAACTTAGTGGAGGACTAGGTATGGCTAGACTAATAAACAGAAGGCTTTGGTCTCAAGGGAACAATTTGTTTTGTGTGGATGTGTGTAGGTTCCCTCATAGGCCAGAAGAAGGTGTTGAAACACTTGGAGCTGGGGTTATAAGCCGCTCAACACGAGTGCTATGAATCAAAGCTGGGTCCTCTGCAAGAATACTGCATGCTCACATGCTCTTAACTACGAGTCATCTCGTTAGCCCCTCCACATCATCATCATCATCCACATCATCATCATCATCATCCATTATCACCATTATTATTAGAGACAGGAGTTTTTTGGCTGAACCTACAGATCACTCATTCAGCTAGGCTGGCTGGCCTGTGAGGTCCTGGGACCCACCTGCTTCTGCCCCACCAGTGCTGGGATAACAGGCATAGGCTGCTGCATCTGGCTTTCCGCTGGAGTTACAGAGCTGTGAATTGCCATGTGGGTGCTAGGACTCAAACCCGGGTCCTCTGGAAGAGTAGTGTAAGTTCTTAAGTGCCAAGACATCTCTTTTCCCCTAATTCCCACCCTACACTAAACAAGTGTTTTAATGAGGTGCTGCAGATGGACATCAGGCTGAGTGTTTGCTAGGCAAGCACTCTACCACTCGAGCCACAGCCCTAGCCCCACGAAAGAACAGTATAACTCTCCAAACTGAGTCTGAACAATCCCTCTGGTCTTTCTGAGAAAACCACAACAGACATTCAGTCTCCACACCAACAACTCAAAGCCCGGAATGCTTGACTCTCTTCCACCTGGCCAGCTGCTTGGACAATGACTTCAGGATTCTCCAGTGAAGGGTAAATCCAGCCCCACTTTCTAATTCAAAGGTGCTCAGGCTCAGCATCCGTCAGAGGAGAGTGGGAGAGAGAGGAAGAAGGGCACACTTTGACCACACTCTCCGAGCTCGGTCAAGGTGACCTAATGTACATTAGAAACAGCCTTGGCATGGTTAGAAGAGACAAAAACACCTTCCCGAGACAGAAAATCTTCCAAACCAGCAAACGTATTGATTCATTTGAATATGCTCTAGTTTACATAAGCTTTTCATAAGCCTCTGTGGTCCTGAACATCTAATCGGCTCCCGGGATCTTAAACATTAGCAAGGATCTCATTCCACGGTGCTCGCTCTGCGGCTCTGATTCCTCCGCAATTTTCATTCCTATTTGTAGTCTTTGCCAGACAATAAAGTCCATTCCCCCTCAAACCCTTCCCCAAATGGTTAGATCATTATCAGGCCATTTGTCGGCTGACTCCCATTTACAATTCTCCTGGAACTCCAGCCAATGGCAGTTAAGGCAACTCAAAAGCAGTTTCAGACGGGAGGCCCCTCTCCAACGCCTTGACCTCATTTGTTCTTGGAGCTTGAAAACAATTGCTCTTGCTGTTTTTTTTTTTTTTTCAGAGATTTTCGGTTCAAGTAAACTTAATTTGTTTTCCAAACAAGACTGTGGTCCACCTCAGTGGCAAGATCAAGGGAGGGGAGAGGCTTTGGAAAAGTTGACTATAATTATAAAGGGACAGAGGAGCATGAGACGAGGTGGGGTAATCGTTCTGAGGAGCGAGATGGTACAGAAAGATGAAGTAGACACTCAGAAAGTCAAGCCCACAGCTCTGGGTGGGTTGGTGAATCTGAGTCATATACACAACGGTTCAGAAATTAAAGCTCCATTCACTGTGAACCACAGTGTTCCCCCACGGGTATTGAAAATCACCTTTTGTTTGAGTGGTGTAGGGTAGGAGGGTAACCTTTACTCACCTGTCATATGGGCCACCAACGACTCCCCTATAACAAACATAAAGTAGAAAAAGAGACGCTCAGCAGATTTTTTTAAGTCAACTTTTGTGTGGTCAAGGAGTCTTCAGAAGGAAGACCTAGACTCAAAGACCTAGAGAAAACCTTTTCCTTTAATGTTTAGGTCTGAGGACAGCTTTATAGAAATGTGACTGGGCCAAAGAAACAAACAAATAATGGGCTGGGTAAGAAAACTGACCAGTGCATGCCCACGTTCGTGTTGGCCTCTCTGTGACCTTTTTTCCCACTGGGTAGAGGACAGAACCTTTTTTTTTTTTTTCAGGGAAAGTCTCATGATCTAGCCAGGCAAGGTAAGCCAGAGCATTCCCTAGGTCAGCTCTTACATGGGTAACTGAGAGGCTATTTTTACATTCCGTGAGTGGCATTTGGAGAGAAGGGTTCTAGGTTCTATGGCCTGCCTTGGAGGAGAGAGGGAAATAGGAGAAAGAAAGGAACGGGGTAAGGTTAGAAAGGGAATGTGCTTCTGTGGCTTCCCAATTTCCTGTGGCTCAGAATAAGCAGTCAGTGAGCTACAGTGTCACACTTTGGAAATTGTTTTCTGGGTTCTAAGAGCTCAGGTGCTGACACATATTCATGATGGTCAAAATTTCAATCACTGTAGGGCCAAGGAAGACATTTCTTATATCTGCAGAGACTGTCACCGCCACCTAGAGACCTTGGGGTTCATCTCACCCGGACTTTCCCCAGCCCATATGCTGCCAAGCCCTGTGCATTTCCCTTCCTTAACACTTAGAATGCCCGTCCTCTCTTAGCACCTCCAGGTTCTGGCCTAGACTATATCGCCTTTGAACTGGCCACAAGTCTCAATGCCTTCTGTTGGTCTGTTCTGTACCAGCCAACCTCACCTGACCTTCCCATGTCCTAGATCTCAGGGGCACTGGCAAATCACCAAACAGTGGATTCCATCCTTACCCTTGAAAGCCCTCTGGATCTTTCTGGTTTTCTCTGACATGGTCCTAGTACCTGTTCCTTTGGTGACTCTGCTATGTTAGTCTTTAATTACTCTAAGGTCAAGGACTGTGTTTGTTTATGCATGCCCTCATCTTTAACTTGGGGGCAAAATGAAAACTTACCCCACAGGATAAGGATTAAATGCATTAATTCAAGTCAACAGTTTAGCCTAGGGTGGAGCAAACTGTACTTATAATAATAGTAAATAACATTGTGCCTACAACAAAGTGCGCGCTTGGACCAGTAAGACAGCCAAGCCAATGAAGGTGCCTGCAAGACAGCCTAATTCACCACAGCAGCTGCATGGTGCCAGGAGAGACTCTGGACTCTCAAAAGTTGTTCTCTGACCCTCCACATGCAGGCTATGACACACGCCCACACCTATAAACACAAACACACATGATAAGGATACTAAAATGTAGTGATTTCTTAAAGTGAATGCACCACAAATACACTCACGATGGATGGGTCAACTCAAGGATTCACCAGGCCAGGTCCTTCCTCCCATTTGATTCCAACCAATAAAGAGGCTGTAATGGACTTATTACAGTAGGGCTGTGCAGTAACCAGTGCCTGAGAGGCATCAGTAACCCTCACTTTTAGAAACACACTGTTGTTTCCCTAGGACATGGAACCCACGACGCCGTGCTGTGGAGGAACTGACTGAGGCAAGGTGATGTGGAATTCAAAGATACAGGGGTGAGATTTCACAAAATCTGTCTCCATGTTACTTGATGTTGTCTTCAATAACCAAAGTCGGATGCTTAGAGAAGGCCTATGCCGCTGTCATTTCTGTTGTGACAAACTATCCCACAGTCAAGAGCATCGAGAACACGTGCTGGGAGCCTCTCTTGCTTACTCAGTTAAGGTCCTTCCCTCTTACACAGCTCAGGGCACAGGCCAGGAAACGACGCTCCCCATGCTCAGGGCCTTGTTCTCACTCTCAGAATACGTCTCTATATTCCTGAGGGAGCACACACTAGAAACCATGCCAAATAAATCAAGACAGACCCTTACAGACATTCCTCTAGTGCCTGTAGGAATAGAGAATGGGCCTAGAGTACAGGCTAACCCAGTCTAGACAGTTCTTCAGTGGAGGACTTCTCAGATCATTCTGGGTTGTGGCAAGTTGACAAGCAAAACTAGCAGGCCTGACACCAGACTTGTAAACTGTTCCCAGGCTTAGAAAGCTTTTAAGCAAATCTGTGCAGAGGAAATGCTATCTTACATGGCCAACAGGGGGCATTCTCCATTCCTTTGTACCATCCTTCGTATTCCTCAGGGTCCAGGCCAGGGTCAGTCATGTGACACTACAACATGCTGGTCTGCAAATGATCAATGCACACAAAGGAGACTGGGCTTCTAATTAGTTCTTTTAGAAGCCTTGTACCAACATCTCTAGTGAAAGCCAGAAAAGGAAAACGGACCTGTGGATGAGCCTAACCCTAGAGAATCCTATGACATCATAGATTTGCTTCCTTTTTTTATTTTTTAATCAGCCTTTGACATCGGCTGTATTGATGTGTTAAAGTAACTTGGCTGTGGACAGCTGACTTGGGTATTGACAACAGCTTCACACTGATGCCACAACACGGACCTCACTCTTACCTGCCTGTCACAGAAAGGGGTTCGTTCCTCTCCCTCCTTTGAAGCTAACATCTCTACCTGTGCCCAGACTCATCTCACACCGCATCCAATGATGCTGCAACATACCCGGTTCTTCCTCATTCACTCCTCAAGTTGGAAAGCAAGTATTTCACTTGAAAAAAAAAACCCCAATTATAACAAACACATCATCAGAACCTTCATTTTTGCACAGCTCAGACTACAGGTGTGATGTGGAAACCCTTCACAGACAACGAGGGGTACTGGAAATGTCATCAACCCACCTGTTTTTTTGTGGAGCAAGCTGGATCTGCGCCTGTAGGTGCTGAGGTCCTGGGTCTGGCTCAGGGCTGAGGAGAACGAGGTCCTCTGACCCGCGGGGCTCCCAGCAATGAAGGGTGAGTTCTGAGGTGCTCTGGCTTCACTTTTCTCTATGTTTGAATACTGGAGGGCATCCTGAGTTTTCTTCTTTTCCTTTTTTAACATATTGACCAGGATATCTAAATGTCTGATTTAAGGATTTAGTGGCTCCTGAGAGATGACCACGATCAGTCAAAAATTCCTCTAGCAAATACTGTCCTCCAACCAGATAACCGTAACTAGTGCCGTTTGGTGCAGACTGGCAACAGGAACACAGTGGCCCCTTGAATTTGCATGTGAAGCTGTCCACAGCTTATGAGGGAATCAGCCATTCACTGTGGCACAAGGATACAGAAGCTATCAAACTGAAAGACCTTTAAAATGCTGACTAACATTGGTATGGAAAAGGAGAAATGCAAGCCTGGCCATGTATCTGGGTTGGCAGAGTGCTTGCCCAGCACATATGATGCCCGGAGTTCATCCAAGCACCACATGGAGCTGGATAGTGTAGTGCATGGTATAATTCCAACACTCTCAAGGTAGAGGAGGACCAGAAATTCAGGACCATCCTTGTCAACTTAATGACTCTGAGGACATCCTGGGCTATGTAAGACCCTGTCTTCTTTTCAACATGCATGCAAAAGGCTGGGCACAGAGGGTGAAGCCACTTGCCAACGGAGGCGGATCAAAGACAACACCTGGGGCCTTCTGGCCAAGGTGAGCTGTCAAATTGGCAATCTCCAGTTTCAAGTGTGAGACTCTCTTAACGTCTAAGATGGAGAGTCACTGAGGAAGACAATGTCAGGAGAGCATGTGTGCACTTGCACACTCATGTGCACAGGAGTCTCAGAAAACACAGGGGCAGTATGAGAGAGAAGACTGCTGCTCAGAACAGAGTGGGAGGGGCCTAGGTTACACATGTTTTTGAGCAAATAACAATCCAATCTCCATATTCCTCTTCAGATTTAACTTCAACTTGTTGATTTCTGGATGGCCAATCCACTTATCCCTTAGGATACCCAGGGTGGCTCCCATTCCATCTTGCCTCATTAAAATGCATAGTCAAGAGTCTATCACAATATCTCAGAGTTTCTCTGTTTGTCTTCTCTTACAGGATGTGAGTTCCAGGTGTTAAACTTGTGTTGCCAGGCTTGGCGGCAGGTGGTTTACACACCAAGCCCTCTCACCGGCCCCTCTGTCTCCTTTCATACCACTGTTCTGAGTCCAAACCTCAGCTTGAAGGAACCCTGAGTGACTTACTCACAGTGTGACGCATCTAATGTCACCCACGTGAACAGCCGTATGGGATTCACAACAGTGAAGATGGTGTGGGTGGACACACACACACACACACACATACACACACACACACACACCTCACTTTTCTATAAGCACATGCAAGCCAGCCTGGACTGGTCCCTCCCTGTCACATCTCATTTCATTTGTCTTCAATGATTAAATGCTCACAAGCCGTGGCAAGTATTGAGAGGTTGGTAGTAGTGTTTAGTGGGAAGATCCCAGTCTAGGATCAAAGCCAAGAAAGGAAACAGAACACAGGCTGGGGCTGGGGCCAGTGCTGAGGCCATCCCTGGAGATGGATGGGGTAGGAAAAAGGGAAGGAACGCAGGGGTGACAACGTTGTGGGCGGCACTTGGAGACAAGGGTGTGTATGGGGGTGTAATTTGCAGTTGGATTTACCGTTACTGGCTAGATAATAAAGTATCTAAAACTGACTTGATTTGACATGGGGTCTGCAAAGACTCAGCTAAAATTAGAGACAGAAGCTAATGAGGCAGTTCGTCAACTTTGTTTGGGTTGGTTTTTAACCTCATAAGCTCTCTCTCTCTCTCTCTCTCTCTCTCTCTCTCTCTCTCTCTCTCTCTGCTTTTGTGTCTGTGTGTGTGTGTGTGTGTGTGTGTGTATGTCTGTGTTGATTCTGCAAAAGTCAGAAGAGGGCATCAGATTCCCTAGAGTTGGAGGTACAGATGCTTGTCCACCACCGGATGTGGGTGCTGGGGCATGGCTGCTGAGAGATCAACATGGCTCCCAGGAAGAGCAGCACATGCTCTTAACTGCTGAGACACTTTTCTAGCTTCTGTACACATTCTTAATGGATGTACAAACATGAACATGTAGCGTGACATGTTTGCACATGGGTTCCCAGCCCCATGTTGAAGACGGAACCCAGGCCTGTGTCTCCAGCTCCTGCACGATCAGTTTGCACTTTAAACTGCCGAGCCATCTCCCCAACTCCTGTGTAATCTGCACAACAGCTGCACTTAAAGTGTCTTTGTAAAGTTTTTTTTTTTAAATGACCAAAATACATTTATAAAACTTTGGCATACTTATTCCCTGTGAGTGTTTAAAGGCTGCAAATGTCAGGAAAGTGTCCAGACTTTTACAAGAAGATTGAAAGGTAAAAATGAGGAGAGGCACTGAGGAAATGCCCCTGAGTCCTGAGGTCCCAGCAGCCCCGTTGGGACTCTTCAGAAGCAATCCCTTCTGTCTGCAATGGGAGGCAGCGTCTGCATCCACCAGCAGCCATGGCCTCAGCACCCAGAAGATGCTTCCTCGAGGAGCCAAGAAGAATTCTATCTCGGACACTCAAACTCTGCTCACTTCCTAATTTGGGAACATCTGTATGTGGGACTCGGGACAAGAGATCTGGCTTTTAAATAAAAAGTTACATCTAAGCCAATCTCTCTGCTTTTCATAAAGTAAATACTATACACCATCTTTTCTCAGTCATCTTCTGAATTTCACCCCACACAGCAGCCACAAACTCTAGGCCACGATGAGACTGTGGTCAGCCCGGTGTCTGGTCAGCCGGCTAAAGATAACCAGCTAACTTACTGGTTCTGGTCTCAAAACCCAAAGCCCATCACAGAGCAACCAAAAGATATTTTAAAAAAATTTAGTGTTAAGGGATTGATACTATTCTGAGATCTGAAATGTTCTTTGCAAGACTAACTGTATCAGGACATGAGAGATAGCTTGTTTGGAAAGGAGTCTTAACACTGAGGTTGATGACCTCAGTTTGATTCCCAGGTTCCAGGTAGTTGAAGGAGAAAACTGACCTCCACATGTGTGAACACACACACACACACACACACACACACACACACACACAGACACACACACTTATAAACAATCTAAAGATGTTTGCTTGTACTTTGCTGGGGTGACACATTTCACTGTGAATGGGAAGCAGGCCGGGCTAGGCTGGGATACCAAGATATGTGGTAGCATTGGGGAGGGAGGGAATCTACAGGTTCCTCCCCTTCCAAGCCAGGAGAGTGAGAGCCACTCATCTCCCCCCAGAAAGGATACTGATCTCATTGTCCCTCTGCTTGAGAAGATCTTGGAGCTTTGTGTATTCTTCATCTTTCAACGGTTCTTGGCATGCTTGCTGTGTGGTTTTGGAGGAGACTGTATTCTCTGGGGTTTTCTTGTCATTCAACAGCTTCTGCAAGTTGGGGCAAGAACTTACTGACCACGCCCATGTTCTAAATTTCTTCACTGATATGCTGTTTCTAGTACACACTGGGCATGCACTCTGCCCTTAACCTTGTCTTTCCTGAAGTTACTACATTTGCTGATTATGTTTCTCTTCCTTCCCACCTATCCCATTCCTGTCTCCCTGAGCTTCTTTCTTCTCAAAACTGGTAAATTCCTCTTTAAATAGTATCTCCTATAGACTTCTCCCCCATCCTGTTGTAAAGGTATTTACTCAAAATTGAAGTATCTCCCTCCCCCAGAGTGAAGAAAGGGGATCTATGACTCGTGAAACAGTCAGAAGCAAACAAAACTTCCAAGGCTCAGGAAGTTCCTGAAATCTTACAAAGTTCAAAAGGTCCTTCCCCCAAGGTTAACAAACAGAAAACAATCACTGTAGGGGAGGAGACTCTTACAGTATAACCTACAAGGTGTGCAGGGAGCTTTGCCCAGGCAGATTTTCTGTGTCACCATCTCACTAATGCTGGGATGGGAACTTTTAAAATGCAGTGCCCTGGAGTCTCTGTAACCCCGAAAAATTCACGGAGTCACTCAAATAGACTCGGTTGGAATCATTTCTTTGGTCCGTTAGTGTCTTATATGAGTTAAACAGAGATCTGTCCACATCTCTACAGAAAAGAGTAACAGGCTTCATCATTGCACAGTATCTTCACAAAGCGTGCTAAACTACAAGTGAACACTGATGATGGTCCCACCCCCTTAGACTCCACAGAAGCAAAGCTTCAGAGGCGGAGGAAAATTAAAAATTATTCAGATAAATCAAAATACTGGGGGAAAACTGGGCATGATTATCTTGACAGTGTCTGAAAATGTGTATGCACACATTTGTGAGTTCGTGTGTGTGTGTGTGTGTGTGCGCGTGTGTGTTCGTGTGTTTCAGCACAGACATATTCTGGGCACAAGGCAGAAATTCCTGGCAAAGGAATTAGAAGTCCATGGCCAGAGTTTATTTGTGGAAAAGTTAGATCTAAATCCTGCAGCTGCTCAGTGATAGTCACAGCATGATTGGATGCTCAGGCTGTTTTCTGCATGTGTGAAGCTGGGTCTTGGCATTTCAAGAGTTGGTCAACAGGAAGAGTTTTTACTGCAGTTGGAGCGTGGCAGGACATGGCTGAGACCAGAGGAAACAGTGAAATTTACCTTAAAATGATGAAAACAGTGATGGATTTTACGCATATCAGTGCCAACTTCCAGTCTACTCTCTGGATCTTGGTCCTCCAGAAAGGATGCTATCAGTTTTTCCAACCTAAAACATACATAATGCATGAGAAGCAAGAATGAGCTAGAAACCTTAGGAAGTCTGACGACCTGACCTGTGTGCAGAACATTTGGAGTACGGAATATTGGGCCCATATTTTCTTAGAATTCATTACGAGATTTGACTGTGAAAGAGAGGGGAAACTATATTGATAAAAGTAAAATCTGTAATCATCTAATTACTTGGCAAATTTCCAGTGAATGTTCACATGCGTGTCTCCATATAAAAGCTATCTGAGGGACTGGAGGGATGGCTCAGTGGTTAAGAACACTCGCTGTTCTTACAGAGGATCTGAGTTGGGTTCCCAGTACCCATGTTCAGTAGCTCACAACCACCTGTAGCTCAGATTTAGGGGATCCAAAGCTCTCTTGGGGACTCCCAGGGCACTATGTGCATGGCCACACTCATGCCTGTACACTTGCACACCCAGATACATACAATTAAAAATTTAAAACCATTAAAAGTCATTTGATTTCTATGGGCTTCCAATCCCAGCCACACTGAACCTCTTTGCCTCTGTGCAAGCTTCCACATCATTAGGAGAAGTAATAAAAATAAATAATTCCTATATTAGCGTCACTAAAAGTGCTTGGTACTCAGCTGTCTCCCGGCGGTGTTCCACAGTGCCTTCAATCACTCCTAGTGGACTTGTGGTCTCCACAGTGGATTGTCCCACTCCTCCCCTGGCTCCTGGCAGTGTTCCACAGTGCCTTCAATCACTCCTAGAACTTGTGGTCTCCACAGTGGGTCGTCCCACTCCTCCCCTGGCTCCCGGTAGTGCTCCACAGTGACTTCAATCATTCCTAGTGGACTTGTGGTCTCCACGGTGGATCGTCCCACTCCTCCCAGGGTCCCCCATGTCTGCCACTGAATTTCTCCTGTGGACTAGTGAGGAACCCTCTCACCAGACTGAGAAAACCAAGGTGCTGCCATGGACTTGTGCACTCTGTACATCCTGGTAATGACCCCGCCTTACCACCCACGCTCTCTCTGCACTTTTACCCATAAACAGGCTCCCTTCTTTTCAAGGCTATCCTTTCTTCCTTATGTCTCTTAACATCTTCACCATTATTCTGGACAGACTCTCTTCTCTACTTTCAATACTTTTCAGGTTCTTCCTATTCTTACACACACACACACACACACTCACACAATTAAAAGAGACCCCCCTTTGAGGGCAGAGGTCAGCCAACCACTGTACCCCATGCTCAACATCATTTGCAGTATCCCCTGTCCCTGTAGTGTTCTAGAATCAGTGAATGTACCTCATCTAGCCTGCTCTCTAACTCATGGCACTTCTTAAGAATCACAATGAGTCTGGGAAGATGTCTTGGTTAGTAGGGTGTTTACCATGAAATCAAGAAGCCTATATTCAGAACTCCAGCACCCATGTAAAAAGCCAGCAATAAGGGTGCCTGCCTGTAAATTCCAGTGCAGGGGAAGTGAAAATGAAGGATCCCTGGAGCTCCCCAGCCAGTTAGTCTAGCTGAACTGGCAAGCTCCACCACGTTCAGTGAGAGACCCTGTCTCAAATTATAAGGTGGGATGTGATAGAGGGAGA
>NW_021604617.1:5996845-6009494 GCF_004785775.1 Grammomys surdaster
TCATGGCCTCCACTCCCTTGTGTTGACCCTAACCAAGGAGAGCAGAAGGCAGAAGGATGATGGTCAGGTCCTAAGCTGCCCCCAAGCAGGCCCCAGAGCAGCCCTTCCATATCTTCCTAACACGATGAAGACGTCTGCATACTTTCAAGTTGTTTGGCATGGCATACACTTCCCTCCCACAGTTGTTATCAGCAGCCCCACACAGCATACAATGATTTCTGCTTCAGAGCAGACTTGGGTTTTGTTTCCATGTCCTCCTGAGAGCCTTTGACACAGTTGACTGACACTGTCAAGTATGAGATGATTTGTGGCATAATTCTACTTTCTCATTTTAGCGTTTTCTTGAGACAGACTCTTCAACCATAACCCAGGATGTCTTCATAGGAACTGGGTAGCTCAAACTGGCCTCTAACTCAAGTCAGTCCTCCTGCATCAGCCGTCTGAGAGGATAGGCATGAGCCATCTCACCTGACATTTTGGTGTGACCTTAAAGGATGCTCTTCAGATGTAGGGCAGCTCCCACTTGAACGTTTTATCTTAGTTCATAATTTTTAGTTGCTGTGACAAGATACTCTGACAGAAGCAACTTAAGGGAGAAAGGGCTTTAGTTCGCAATTCAAGGAGCGGCTCATTATGGAGGGAAGGCCAGATTCAGGGAAGTGGGAGTGTGAAGCCACACTGCACCCTTCTTTTGGAAATGGAAAGGAACGAGTGTGCTGCTGTTCAGCTCTGTGCCTCCATGTTACATCATCATTTGTACAGAAAATGGTCCTACCTACAACTAAGATGGGTCTTCCCACATCAGTGTAGTCAAGGTGATTCCCTCTCAGGCCCGCTCAGAGGCCACCTCTCCCTGCGGGGTGGGTTTAGTCTGTCACTTTGACAACCCTAGCCATCACCCTGTTTATCAATTGACCTTTGTTGAACACGCCTACAAACTGGCAGATACACAGAAAATTGTACTGATGACTCATGGTTGTTACTCTTCTGTTGCTATGGTAAGATACCCTGACGAAATGCAAGTCGGGGAGGGGATGGTTGCTCTGACTCATGGTTTTAGAAGGGTACAGCACATTGTGGCAGGAAAGGCATGGAAACAAGAATCTGAGGCCTGCTGCTGGCTGGTATCCAGGAAGCTGACAGACCACACTGCACATACATACAGAAAGCAGAGAGAGAGAGAGAGAGAGAGAGAGAGAGAGAGAGTATAGGAGGTAGAGCCCACTTAGAGACCCCCAAAAACCAATGACACACTTCCTCCAGCAAGGTTCTACCTCTCTAGGGTTCCATAATCTTCCCAAACAGTGCCACCATCAGGAGACCAAGCATTCAAACGCATGATTGTGCAGGGGAGCTTCAATCCATGTGATACAGAGACTTACGGTTTTTCTATAATGTAATCCTAAATATATTCTCATGAACAAAATCCCAACCTCTTGATGCTCACTCAGACTCCCCATGTACGAGAAGTTAAGTTCAGTGCCAGGTACTCTGACACAGCAGGCCCCTCTCCTGACATGTGGGGGGCAGAGGTGAAGGCTCCAGTGACGAGAGGTGCTCCTAACACTCAGTTTCCTTCAACGCTGATGTCAGCACTGCGAACATCTCCATTTCCTCAGAAGCCCTGTCACAGTGGGCCTCAAATGCAAAACCACATCGCTTCTTGGTGCAGTCAGCGATTTGAAACAACAAAGTTCAGAAAAATCCAGGACAGCTTTGCCCCACATAGGATGGTCCTTTTGCAGGACTATATACTTATCATCATAGGTTTCCAGTATGGAGTTTAAAAAAGCGATTTTGAGTAGATTTTAGTTGACATTTTAGGGATGGGGGTCTCAAGCTGGCCTTGAGCTGACCATGCAGCTGAGGATTGCCTTGAGCTTATGATCCTCCTGCCTCTGCATCCCCGGGGCCAGGATTCCAGATATGTGCTATCACAGCTCAGGTTACTGAAATACGTATTTTGTTTGTTTGTTTGTTTGTTTGTTTTTTCGAGACAGGGTTTCTCTGTATAGCCTGGCTGTCCTGGAACTCACTCTGTAGACCAGGCTGGCCTCATTGTGTTTTTGAGACAGGGTTTCTCTGTATAGCCTGGCTGTCCTAGAACTCACTCTGTAGACCAGGCTGGCCTTGAATTCAGAAATCCACCTGCCTCTGCCTCCCAAGTGCTGGGATTAAAGGCGTGTGCTACCATGTCCCGGCCTGAAATAAGTTTTAAGTATGACAAACTCAAAGCAAGGAAGATCAGCATTACGAGCACTTAAAAAAAACATATCTGATGAAGGCTCTTGAAAGATCTGTGACTCAACCTTGCTGACAGTGATTCCAGGCTCTCATGGTGCCAGTTTCTTTAAAGATGTATTCACTTTGCTGTGTTCGAACAATATCCCTTCAGCAGGCCTAGAGATGCTTAGCATTTAGGGCAAAGGGAAAGAGATCAAAATTCGCTGGCTTGGAGGCCTGGGGCTGCTGCAGAGCTTGTGCTGGTGGACACGGAGGCACCACTGTCTCTGGGCTCTCTATGACTGCAGAACAGTCCCGAGGATGTCTTGCTACAAAGTTCCATCTCTAGTGCAGGAGGCAAAGGCCAACGTGCCTGACCTAAAATTAGCGGTTGATATTCTAGCTGTTTATACAAAAGAACAAATTGGTACCAGTATTGCTGGACTAAGCTGAAGGAGAAAACCCCAGGCATAGCGCCTGGCAGAAAGCCTGGCTTCTGGGCCAGGAGACTGAGCCTTCTCTAAATGGTCTCTGGGGACATGCAGGTGTGGAGGGAAGAACTGAACCAGTCCCAGGTGTGAGTAGCAGGTTATTTGGCTCGTGCCTTCTGCAGACACTTGACTGGAGATGATCTCTTGGTTATCCAGGTCCTGTTGGGATACTAGCCTGCAGGTGTCCATCTCAGATATCTCTATGGATGAGGAACTGCCAACTTACCTGAGCAGTGTCAGCAGGCTTGGTGAGATGCTGATGATGAACAAGAGGTATGACAAGTAGCTGCCGTTACCTGCTGCTTCTGTCCCACAGCCTTTACCCACACCTGCCCTGCTCCTGCCTCAGCAAGCCTCATGTCCTGGTCTTCAGATGGCTACCCCACTCCTGGTCCTGGCTGCTCTGTATACCAAGTCACTGAAGCTTTCTGTTTTGCTGGACAGCAGCAGTGACTACAGCGATTCACTGGGCTCCAGCCCTTGTATCTCAGTCATGCTCCTCCATGTAGATGGAACCCACAGGTTTCTGAAACTCCCCTGAGATGTCCCCCAACTGACCCCATAGGACAGTACATGAGTGCAGTCACAGCTGCTGGTGGAGGTCCTCTACTTCCCCTTCTGGGTTTCTGCATAGTCCTGGAGGCCATGAGCACACAAGCCTGGTCCAGAGTGAAGGTGTAGTGGATCTCTTTGATATGTCAGCTCTCACCATGTGTCTGGGACACCCACACTCTGACCTGGGGTGTGTGTCTGTCTCCATCCCCTCATACCTACGCAGCTTGAGGGCCACAGCCTCCCATAGTTTCCCTTACAACACGACTCCTGCACAGCCTCAGTTCCAACCCCGGTTCCTATTCTGTGGTCGGAATCAGAAGGGAGGGCCTCAGCATGTCTACGGCAGAGCCCGCATACTTCCCCTTCCTTTCCTGGCAACTTTTCTGACCCCCATGCATGACAGATGGTGACAAAGAAGGGTGATCTGACATTATCTCTAGGACGGTCTGTCCAGCCTGCTGTGTGCTGCTGCCTGCCATGCTCCGTGCCCAGCTCGGGGAGAAAGGCAGACTAGAGTTGGATGCTGGCTGGCATCATGTCAGGCTCCTCATTGCTCTCCGCCCTCCCTGTAATGTTTCAGATCCCCCGGGCACGCATGTGCTCCCCCTCTACTGACCCGTAGCCCTGATCCTTCTAGGGGTGATGCTGAGGGGTGCCACACGAAGGATCCGAGACCCCTTTCCGAGGGCTGGGGTGGGTTGGCCCACTGCCCCCTCATCTCAATTTATTTATTCAGCCCCACTGCTATTTGCAGATATTTACAAAGATGGGAAGTCATGGACAGATTTCTGTGTGAGGATTATTTTTATGCTTTTGCAGCGAGAGGAAATAATCATAAAATTATAAAATTTATACAATGCCTAAGTGACTAGAATGCCTATGGCTGTAATAAGAGATAAAAGTAATGTAAATTAATTAGCCATCTGTATTGATAACTCCTTCGTTAAACTCTACAGGCCACGTCCAAACTCCCCGCTTGCTATAGGCAAGCACTATGTAAGCACCGGTTCTTATTTATGTATTCCGTGGCAGCTGATGGATTATCTCAGGGGAGAGAGCATGGTGGCACAGTGGTTAGGGAGCAAAGAAGCTAGATAGGAATGGGACTGAGGGAAGGAGAATGTACTAGACAAGTCACAGAGGCGGGGACGGTAACAACAGAAGAGAGGTGGGGTAGGCCTGGATGGTGCAGCAGAGGCTGAAACAGAGAACAGTCAATTTACAGAGGAACCTAACAGGGATGGCCACGGAGGTAAAGGAAAGGACTGGGGTGTGGAGCAGCCCCATGCTAGGCTGGAGCTCTGGGGCCAGGGCAGAGACTGAGGCTGGGAAGAGAAGATGGGAGGCCTAAGACAGTCCATGGGAATGGAACAGAGGTGGCAGACAGAAGACAGCAGGAGAGCCAAAGGCCTTAGGTGGTCAGAGTGTGAGCTCACAGGCAGGAAGAAGGTGGCTGGGAAAGTCAAAAGAGTAAAAGGCTGACTGGACAGGTCTGGCTCTCCCAAGCCATTTGTCTCCACAACTAAAGCCCCTCAGGGTTCCTATGGAGCCCAGCTATTCCTTAATAGAAGGTAGTGGAAGTTATATGTAATCTTTGCTCTATATCTCAAACTTTTTCCATTGTACTGTCTTGTACAAAATTGAATTTACTGGCAACATTAAAGTTTCTAATATACAATTCTCAGCTCATTTCTTTAGGGAAAACTTTAAGTCATAGTCTTGCTTTACATTCTTTAAAGCACACTCTAAAATGCACCTATATTTAATTAGACAGAAGCTTGTAAGATTTTTGGACAGATTAAAAGGATCTGTGTGATGTAAAAATATGGAGTGACTCAGTAGCCATCTGAATGGGAGTGGCCTCTGTCGCTTCATGTGCTTGAATACTTAACTCCCAGTTATTAGAATGGTTCAGGAAGGATTAGGAGGTGTGGCCTTGTTGTTGGAGGTGTGTCACCAGAATGCTCTTTAAGGTATCAAAAGCCCACACCAATCCCAGTCAGCACTCTCCTTCTCTGCCTTGTGGATGCTTTTGGCTGCTGTGGGAGCACCATGCCTACCTGCCTGCTGCCATGCTCCCCGCCATGATGGCCATGGACTCACCATCTGAGACTGGAATCCCCTGGTAAACTCTTTCTTCTACAAGCTGCTATGGTGTCTTATCACAGCAATAGGAAGGTCACTAAGATAAAATCCTCGTGGTTGCTTTTCCATTAGATAATTTTTTTTTCTGTCATGTGCAAAACAGTCCGTAACAGTCCGAAACGTTTTCACACAGCACTGACTCTGAAGCGGATTTACGAAAGTCAGATCACCTATTACCATGAAGTTCTTGCTACTGAATTAGATCTAGATTTACAAAAGAAAGACATTCTTCGATGCAACGTGTAACATAAAGATTATAACAACATAACAATTAGAGGTTAAATGAACCAACACAACTCTGTTCCTGTGGTCCAACTGTTTACTTCATGGCTCTGCTTTTGCTCCTAATGGCTCATCCTGCCTTGGCTTAATCACCCTTTGTGCAGACTATGTGAGACCAGGTGTCGGGCGGGGATGAGATTTGTCACTTCACAACTACAGCTGCACACCACAGACCTTCCTTAAGCTCCAGGACATCTGATGTTCTCTCTTGCTCTCCACGGGCAGGACACTCAGGGGTACAAATCATGCGTGCACACACACACACACATACACACACACACACACACACACACACACACACACACATGCAAGCTTGTGTGATTAAAAATAAATAAAATATTAAAGCAAAAGCCAGATTCATGAACATGCAAACTATCCCTCTAAAATGGCTATTAGGGAATGTAAGAAATAAATTCTTGGGTGTCATGGAGGGTCCCCTTTTTCCTTTAAAGAAATTCTTAGAGGGGCTGAGTTCCAGTTGTGTGGTCATATGCATTTGGAATCCCAGGTCTGGGAAAGGAGACACATGGAACTCTGATGCTCCCTAGCTAGCCAGCCTGACTGCTGAGCTCCATCCCAATGAGAGACTCTGTACTCTGTTTATCTATATAAACAAGGTGCCCGTCCGTCTCCTTAACTGTCTAACTAAATCTTCTCATAATGGAAACTCCCATATGGAAACTTACATGATCTCGTTAGCTGTGCCTACAGTCCAAATGTTTTTAGTAACGAGAGTGAAGACTTGCACTTCTGAATACAAAGCAGCCTGATAGGCGTCTGTCATTTGAAAGGTGGGCTCTGGTCTTACCCTCCAATTTTGCACTGGACTTATCGTGTATATCATAAAACTGTATGTTACAATACCCAAAGCTATACTGTTGATTTTATCTGCCTATTTTCTATTACTACTGAATTTTGGAATGTGCTTGAAATAAAATAATTTAGTATTTTAAACAATGGGTCCTGAGATACCTGAGGGTGGCCCTCTAGGTAATCCTTAGACTTCTACACGCATGTATAAACTTGTGTACGTACACAAATATGCACACACTCAGACACTTCCATATATACATTTAAGGAAAGACCCTCTGGGCTGGCCCAGTTGTTAAGGACACTGGCTGCTCTTCCAAAGGACACGGATTTGATTCTCGACACCCACCTGGCAGCTCAGTAATGCTGCTTTCAAGGGATCCAACGCCCTCTTCTGGCCCTGGTGGGCATGTGGTGCACGGGCATACATGCAAGTAAAACTCTTGTACACATAAAACAATAAAATAAATGTAAACAAGAATTTCTTAGGGCTTGAGAGATGACTGCTTAAAAGCAGAGGAGCAGCACTCTGTCCCCACACCCACAGTGGACAGGTTCCAGGATCATGGAGCCAGTGACGTCTCATGACCTCTACAGGCACCTTCACTTAAATGTACATGCCCACACATAGACACACACATGTACATGCCTATACACACACTCACACACACCCTCGTTCCCATCTCCCACCACGAGTGTCTGCACACTGTACAGACACTGTGATGCCCAGTTTTCATCAACCTAATGCGTACAAGTGTCACCTGGGAAGAGAAAACCTTGGTTGAGGAATCACTTTCACAGACTGGCCCGTAGGCACGTCTGTTGGAATGTTTTCTTGATCAGTGATCAAGAGGGCCCAGCCCACTGTAGGTGGTGCCACCCCTGGGGCTGGGTATATAAGAATGCACGATTCGAAATCCATGGGGGCAAGCACATCAGCAGCACTCCCCCCGCCCAGTCTCTGCTTCAGTCCCGTCCCTACTTCCCCAATAATAAACAACCTGCAAACCAAGTTAATCTTTTTCTCCCCAAGTTGATTTTGGTCAGTGTTTTATCATAGGACAGAAAGCAAATTAGATCAGGAACACATTAAAGAATAAACACAGAGGGTTAACAAGATAAACACTTAGAGCTCACCAAGTTCAAGGAGCACAGAGTGCAGGTACTGAGGAGGGCAAGGATGCTGGGAGAGTGTGTGTGTGTGCCCGTGTGCACATGCGCACGCTTGTGTTCCAGCACTCACAGTCTGCTTCCCAACTCAGAAGGCAGGCCTTGGGCTTCTGATGAAAGAGCTGTCTAGACCCAAAGACCCCACTGTGTCAACTGTAATCTGCAAATGAGATCGCCCTTCACGCCTCAGCCTTTCCCCTTACTGCCTTCCGCGCTCATTCCTTCGGACAATTAGAAGCCCAAACAGTTGAATTTAGGAGGATAAAGGAATCACCCAAGTGGAGAGACAGCCTCTTCATGGAGACAGGCCTATTTAATCATATTAGATAGCGATTTCTGTAGCACTCAAATGCTTTCACCGCTCCCCAACGATAATTAATACAAGCTGTGGACCACATTTTTCGTCTAGGTTTTAATATCTTCAAAATGCGGTGTCAGGACCCAAATCACTTCGAGCTGGAGTGTGGAGACTTCATCTGTAGTGAATTATGTCTCCTGAACGATTTCGGGGATCTGATTTCTTATAAAGTGAGAGAGATGCGCACCAGCCACTAATGACCTCTGGGAGGTATAAACCACAAAGTTCAGGTTAGTGCATAGAGCTAGCCATTTTATCAGCAGCCAGGAAGAGGCATGCAAGAAACATGAATTCTGGACCATGTCAGCAGATACTCCATTACTCCTCCCCCTTGAATGAATGTCTGATTACTTTGAATTTTCTTTTTCATTCAAGTGGTGTGAATTAGCTGTTAGATAAAATACTGACAGTAGCTAAGCAAGATGCTTCTCAATTTTCTATCATGGAGACATCTCAGACAGGAACTGACCTCAGAAAATGAATTAAGTTGATCACTGCATTGACACAGAGTCTAAGGCAGGGGATAACAAAACCGTGCTGTGTGTTTCGCTGAGCACTGTTGGAGCTCGGTTCATGGTCTAGGCGCTGGGTTCCTAAGACTCACAGCCATGTCTGTTCACTCTGCTGCCCTGGAGCTTGATCTTTGAGACCTGTGAAATGGTTTTCAAGGTTTGCACCAGATTCTTTCCTCACTGCTTCCACAATCCTTGGAACATAGTGGAGGCGAGTTCACTGTGGCTCAGGGTTTGAAGATGCCTCAGTCCACTGTGGTGCAGAAGTCATCTTTGCAGGAACATGAAGCAACGAGTCATGTTACATCCACATCCAAGGTGTAGAGACAGAAGAACGCTGGTGCCCAGCTGGCTTTCTCCTTTATCTGTAGTCTAGGACCTCACTGCACGGGATGGCGTCACCTACTGTCAGGTGGGCCTTTCCATCTCAGTTAACCCACTCCAGGTATTCATTCAAAGATATGCTCAGAGGTCTGTTTTCATGATGACTGAAGAGAATTCTGTCAAGTTGACAACCTAGCTTAACCATCACAATGGTTCCTTAAAAAGATCAGAGGCTGAAGAGATGGCTCCGTGGTTAAGAGCACTGGCTGCTCTTCCAGAGGTCCTGGTACAATTCTCAACATCCACATGGCAGCTCATATCTGTCTGTAACTCCAGAGGCTCTGACAACCTTTTCTGGCCTCATCAGACCCAAGACATACTGTGGTACACAGACGTGTATGTAGGCTAACTACCCATACACAATAATTGTAATACTAATTGTAAAATAAAGCGAATCTTAAAAATACCAAAAATGGACAGAACTACAAATCTTAATGGTTTTAAGGCGAAAAAAATATTTATGGAAGTGGTGCAAATAAAAATATAACAACTCTGGTCATATAAAATGAAGCTGACATAGTCTTGTAAAGATTGTGCTGGACGTACTTACACTGAAAAATTATTTGTGGTTTAGACAAAATTCAAACTTAACTGGGCATCCCATATTTTAATATGGTCAATCTGGCCACCCTCAGCAGAGAGCCTGCAGGCCTCCCAGCTCTGAGCTGACCTGGGGATCCCACTGCAGCCACTCCCCACACCCAGCCAGCCACCCACCCACCTACTCAGGAGGGCCTGGCAACTGAGGCTCATTAGTGACCTACTCCCTAGTAATACACTTGAACGAAGGCCGCGGGTGCTACTGTTCCTCTCTGAAAGAATAAAAAGTGCTGGAAGCTTTGCCTATGGCATTGGAATGTTTCCACGTGAAGAATACACTATGGTTTTGATTGACTCTGAAGCTAATAATTCAGAGAGCTATAAAGCTGCTCAGAGCCCTGAGGGGCTGGGATTTGTGGAGATTGACTTTCTTGGGCAAGCAACCAACTTGGTAGGAATCTATGCAAGTCCCATTATTTCTCTGAGGCTGTTTATGTATCTTTAAAATAAGGAAACCAGACGTGCACATTCTCTTGATCCCTCTATCTACAAGGCTCTCTGGGCCAATTCCAGTGTTCTAAATCTTTCTTGATTTACCCAATCTGTTAAAAGTTGCCCATCTTTTCCCCCATTCAAAAGCAATTTTTGCCCTTTCAATTACTCCAGCACTTAAATTTAGGGAGAATTCTATCTTACTTATATGTTTATATAGCTAAAAAAATTTTAGTGTGTGTGCATATTTATCATTGTGAGTATGTGTGTGTGTGTGTGTATATACAGATCAAGATTGATGTCTGTACACAACTTCCTTAGTGGCTTTCCACTTTATATTTTGAGACAGGGTCTCTCTTTGAATCTGGAGCTCAATGATTTGGCTATGTTGTCTTGGCAGGGAGCCCCAAAGATTCTTCTGTCTCCATTTCTGCAGAGCTGGGCTTACAATTATGTTGTACATCAGCCCCTATCCCACAAACCCACGGGTTCTAACCCAGGTCTTTATGCTCGTGTGCCAAGAACTTTACCTACTGAGACATCTTCCAACTCCCTAAAGTTAGGTACATCTTTGATTCTATATTACAGATAATTTTCCTTTCAAGACTGACTCCTTCCATGGCCAGAAGCCAACAGCTTTTGTAGCCTGTTCTGCTCTTCACTGTTTGATGGTCACAGCGTCATGTTTGCAAAGGCACAGGGTGAGTGTTTTCTTTCATTCAGGCCAGACTCTGCCTTGTATGGATCTGAGGAGCAGCACACAGGGACAGAAGGAGCTGAAGTTATGGCAGGACCACGGATATGCCCTGGTGGCAGATCTACTGTAGCAAGTCTCTGTGCAGTAAAGGGCCGAGCAGAGAATTTACCTTTACAGTCAAAGCAAGGACCAGCATTCAAACTAGACAGCATGGCCACTGCCTGTGGGACTTGACATCCATCTGAGTCAGCAGACAGGCAGAAAGTCCACCGTTGGGATTGGTTAGATGGCTCAGCAGGTGAGCATGCCTACAGTGCTGGCAGAGGAGCCACATTCAGTTCCCAGCACCCACGTTGGCTTGCTCAGTAACCACAGTTCCAGGGACTCAGCCTCCTCTTCTGGACTCTCAGGAGCTTCCACTGACATAGACTCACACTCATATACACATGATGTATTGAGAAGAGAAAGAAAAGAGAAACTCTGTCTCACCCAGATTCATAAGAAGCCCCTCCCTAGTACTTTACATGCTTATTGCAAGTTAAGATATTCTTTAGTAGGAACAGTTATGCAAAGGATTGTAGTCACGCTGTGTTCCTTAAGGAATGGGCCCTGAGATGCAGTATGATCTCCAACCGAAAACCTGCAGAAACCAATTTCACAGCATCTCCTCTGTCCTAATTCAGGAGAGAAACATGATCTGCTGGAGGGTCACTGGCTGAGGAAGAGATTTCTACTTCACGCCTAGAGAACAACCTGAGGAGATCAGTGGCCTGAAAGAGCAGCCTAGGAGGCTGTCCCAAAGCAAGTTATGCCCTGCATTGCAGTGGTCACCCCTGGATTTCTCACCAAGCTGTCTGCACATCTGGGTGTGGGACACTTATGACAGAAGCCACATGAGAACATGATTCTGAACTGGCCCCTGAAGCAACCCAAAGCCCCTGTGCCTCTCCTGCTTCACAATAAAGAGGCAAGGGGTAACTGCAGAAGTCAGCCATTTGAACTAAAGGGTGGCCAATTAAAAATAATAATAAATACCATCCATCTATATTTTTGCTTGGCAAATACATCATAGGTTACTGGCCCCATGATTACTTGAGCTGGGAAGAATTTCGTTGTTGGCATGAACCTTGAGTTTTATCAGCTGGGGCTACTTTGGGACAAACTGTCTGATATTAAATTGAGTGCTGATTAATATAATTCTAAGGAACCACTGCTGAGCCAGGGGCAGTTTGTGGACATTTACTCTGCAGCCATGTTCTCTGTCTTGCTTCAGATGCCTTCACGGTATGAAGAGTCAGCAGTTCCCGACTACGCTGCTTCAGAAGTCAGACTTTTAGATACAAAAGGTGTTGCCTCTCCCTGCCTGGGAAACAGCCTGAGTCCTTTCATCAGACATCTCAGAAAGAACTATCATGTAAATGACCCAGCAGAAGACAGTTAATGAAAGGGAAAAAAAAATCTAGATGAACTTCAGTGTCTGATACTGATCAGCTCAGGAACTCATGACAACTCTAGAACATTCTAGCATTCTGTCACTTACATTCCTTAGAGGTGGACTGTGGAGGAGACAAAGTGGGTTATGATCCCAGAACTTGGAAGATGAAGGCTCCCTGGTATGCAGTGACTTCCTGTTTCTTTCCTTTACAAACATTTATATTATGCTGTAGGGGTGGGTGTTTATGGTGTAGGCACACACATAAGCCACAGAGTGTGTTTTGAGGTCAGATGACAACTTGACAGAGTTGGTTCTCTCCCTCTACTGCCTGGGCTCCAGGGATAAGGCTTAGGCCAACAGGCTTGGCAGCAAGCACCTTTATTTGCTGAGCCATCTTGAAGGTGCAACTTTCTCCAAAAGGACAGAGTCAAGCCTCCCAGACCAGAAGCCAAGAGACGAGAGAGAGAGAGAGAGAGAGAGAGAGAGAGAGAGAGAGAGAGAGAGAGAGAGAGAGAGAGAGAGAGAGAGAGAGAGAGAGAGAGAGAGAGAGAGAGA
>NW_021604617.1:6009594-6019071 GCF_004785775.1 Grammomys surdaster
AGTTTACAGGAATGACGGTCAGAGGAGGAGTCGGTGTAGGAGAAGGGGAATGCATTTTTGCAGAAATGTGTAGAAATGTGACACCAGGCAGTAGTGGCTACCTTGAATGAGGACAAGTTTTTGAGGAGGTGGCAAAAGAATGTCGGGTTAGTGCAATCACAGAGGGGACATCTGGGAAATCTGAAGTGGAAGCAGAGGAATATGAAAAGCACCAGGGAACAGAGGAGGACACACCCCGGCTCCAGTCATGGCGGCTGAGGTCAGCACCTTAGCTGCATTGAAATAACAAGGACAGGTGGTTTACTTGGCCAGACAGGGCAGGCTGGGCACTTGGTTTTGGTTCTCTTGGGAGATGCTTCTCTTTCCTTAGAAAGTATAGAATTGGGAGGGAAAAAATTGTAACTGTGACCAAGAGTGTATGAAAGCAGGGTAACAAGCACTTCAGTGACCTAGACTTGAGTTGGTGTGCAGGACAAATTAGAGGTGCCTCCTCGGGGCTCTGGACATAGTTTGTTATATACTTCCTGTTACATTTATACTATGAACCCAGATTTACACATAATCTTGATATACTAATTAATTTTTTATCTATTTATTTAGTGTGTGTGTGTGTGTACCTTGTGAGTGCACATGTATGCCACAACACGCTGCTTCTGGAGGTCAGAGGACAACTAGCAGCAGAGACAACTAGGTCTCTCCCCCAGCCCTTAGGTCATGAGGATCGAACTCAGCTCATCGATCCTGGCGGCGAGCATGGGTTACTGAGCCAATTTGCCTGCCCTTACATGTCATTAGAAGACAATTCTCCGTTACAGTGTGCTTAAGTCGAATAGCCCACCCAAATACATTTGTTTATTAGTTGTAAAATTGAAAAGAATTTACCCCAATGGAGCTGGTGACATGGCTCAGGGAGGAGTAATCATGGGTACCGAGTCTATAGCCTTGAACAGAACACAGCTCAGCACCTCCTCTCAAAGGCCTCAGGGAGTGGGGCTAAAACAAACTGTTCCCTCTGAACTCTGGTTAGCCTGTGGATTTGTAAGCAAATGAGATAAATGAGAAGATAGACTGAATGGTTAGGTTTGCTGTGCACGCGGAGTTAGTATCCCCCACCCAGCAAGACCCAAGTGAACAAACACGACCCTCTGCTGTATCAACAACAGACTGCAACTCGACTCATCTCGCCGTTTTATAAGATTTCATGGTGTCCCCTAACAATTTTATAACATGTCTGAGTATTTTTAGTGCAGCTATTATACAGATGTTGAAATGCGAAATTCAGAGAATGAGAGGCAGGAGATTTTTGTCGGCATGTCCTGCATCTGAAAGGAAAGAACAGAGAATTCAAAATAAAAACAAGTGGAGGTGGTACCTGGAAAGTGCATTGTGCTGGTAAAATAGAGTGTTTGTGCCACGGTTCCTGAGGGGGCAGGGAGCTCCAGCTGGAAGGGATCCCATGGGAGAGGGGTGAGGTGACATGTCTGTGTTCCACCTCTCTGTGTTGGACAATACAAAGCATCTCCTTTTCAAATTCCTGCTTGCTCCTCATTGGCTCGCATGCCTTCACAGACACACGAATGCTTTATTTATTTTAGCAGTTTCTCAGTTTTCCACAAAGCAGCGCATATTGTGGCTGGAGAGATAGCTTATCAGTGGCTGTGCTCCATTTACAGAAGATTCAAGTTTGGTTCCCAGCATTCATTTTTGGTGACTCTTATTCTGTTTGTAATCCCAGCTTGAGGGAGGGGAGAATCTGGTGCCCTCTTCTGGCCTTCACAGGCAACTGTATTCACATAAACATGCACACACACACACACACACACACACACACACACACACGTCAATGTTTTATAAAAAATTAACACATTAATTTACTTATACACATTATGGCATATGCACATATACATATTTGCAAAGATTTAAACACATTTTCATTTCAGCTTATATAAAAATGCGAAGTCTATGCATCTGTTGCCTTCATGACACACCACTACCTCAGTTTTGATTTTCCAAGCACCTTACAGGTTTTAGCAAAATTTCTTCCTCTGGGAATATGAGGAACCCTGTTATGGTTACAGAAGTGGACAGTCAGACACAGCACAGTCAGTGTGGATTTAGGAGCACTGTACTAACAGCCCATTCTGGCGATTTATAGATTTTGGTTTGTTCAGTCTTTCAGATATACAATATGTATACATGTGTGTGTGTGTGTGTGTGTGTGTGTGTGTGCGTGCATGTGTGTGTGTGTTGGATGTGCATATGTGTTCAGGTGCTCACACCCATGCATGCACGCTGAGATCAGAGCAGATCAAGTGCCCTGCTCGGCTGTCCTTTGCCTTCTAGCCACCCTCCCCTCCCAGCCCCGTCACTATGCCCCATTTAGTGCTGGGGTTACAGGCATACGGAGCCACACGTGGCTTTTTATGCGAATGCTGGGATTTTGTACTCAGCTCCTGCTGAACATACCCACTGAGCCATCTCCCCAGCCCGCGGATATACTGCCTTGTGTCAATTATGAAATCCCAGAGCATGCACTATTACAGCCTGATATGAGAACACAAATATTAACTATGAACATGGTTTAATGTTAAAATTTGCAGAACCAGATGCAATTTCAATCTCAGAGCTAACTGTGTGTTTTGGAATATTTTTCTATATGCCAAGAGGCAACATTTGGTTTTAATACTGCTATGAAAATCTAAATACACCTAATGGGGAAAGGGCATTCTTTTCTTCCGCTCATTAATTAAACAAAGTGACTTTATTGTGTTATTTGGAGGTGTGAAGTCAGCAAATCACATTAATTTGTTTAAAGATAATCTTTCACTTTTGGTAGAAACTTTAGGAAATATTGTCAGGTAAAAGAAATAAGGGGGAACCCCATACATATTCCCACTACTATTTTCTTTCTCTAAAAAAAGAAATCCAGTATTTGATTTTGAGTATCCATGGTTGGTCACGGGTATATCTCAAGAGAACCATGGTAATATATAGTAATGGTGGTATGTTGGCAGCAAGACCAGTAGGTAAGAGCCCTTGTCACTAAACTTGATGATCTTGAGTTCAATCTCCAGGAAACAAGATATGGAAGGAGAGAACTAACTCCTACAAATTCCCTGCCTGCCCTCAACAACTGTGTATGCATATGTACACATCCCTCAATATGCAAAAAACAATATTACAACAGAGATGGGGAGAATAAAGGCATGTTTGCTAGTGCCATTTGGGAAGAAGGAACCTCAAAGAAGAAAATCCCCTAGCATTTTTGATTAATACTTGATGTGGGACTTTTTTGATTAATAGTTGATGTGGGAGGGCCCGGCTGACTGTGGGGGAAGCCACCCTTAGGCTTATGGTCCAAGGCTGAATAAGAAAGCTGGCTGAGCAAGCCTAGAGGAGCAAGCCAGTTGGCAACACTCCTCTATGGTCTCTGCCTCAGGTCCTGCCTCTAGGTTCCTGTCTTGCATTCCTGTCCTGACTCCTTCATTGATAGGTTGTGCTGTGGAACTGTTAAGTAAAATTAACCCAGGTTGCTTTTGGTCATGATTTATCATAGCAATAGAAACGTAACTAAGACAGAGTAAAAGTTATATTCTCTTGTTTCCTGTAAAGAGGATTGAAAAAACATCTGTAAACAAAGTCCTTTCCTCAGGAAAATCCCTGTCCAAGAATTATAGGGAATTGATATCAGCTAAGATTCATGGAATTCCCCTGGACCAGACACTCTATTCAGTGTGTGGTAACATGGCTCGTCATGACCCTCCTGTCAGTGCTGTGACTTGGGAGCTATTGCTGCCCTCATACAGCATCCAGTACAGTGACAATATAACCCCCACCTGTCTGGTTAGAAGACAGTCACCAACAGAGGAGGAACAGTAAGACAGCTGCTCGCCTTAGGTTGGAAGGAGAGCCAAAATTAGAACTAAGCTCTCTTAAATGTCAGCCATTTCAATTTATTGTCTCTGCTTGAACTCGGTGACTTTAGGCAAAGTTCAGAAGAGAGCTGCTGAACGGACAGGATGTTCTGGGACGGAATCCATCAGACTACGCACACGGAGTCTAAATGTCAGGACTCCTCTTCTGCCTGCAGAGGCCATGGCTGACAGGGACTTCTAGGGGCATCTCTGAGCAAAGATCTAGAGAAGGGCAGCAATGGCTTATGGGAATGGGCAGAGGGCTCTGAGGGCCTGAAAGGGCCCAACAATCCGTTCTGAAAATACACCCACTGAGACCAGCTTAGATCCAGTGATACTGCTAAGCCATCTCTGCAGACCCTACATTTATTTTCGTTATTTGAGAGATTTATTTGACAGAATAAAGCGCACAAGAGAGTTAGAACTAGAGAAACAATTAGCTTTATACTTCTCGTAACCCGTGTTCACTTTCAGTGGTGGGTTTAAATGTATAAAAATACATTCAACAGCAGAAGTATAAACTCCAACATGACACTCCCCAGATATAATGGCTTCTTGGGTTGTGGAGTCCACTGAGCTGCACATTCTTTGGGTCTGGTTAATTTTAGTGTTTGCTTTCGTTATTTACAACATATTTTATAATCAAATTTAAAATAAAACATAAGAGCTCAGAGTGCACCTTAGGTACATTTATTTAGACTGAAGTAGAAATCTGGGCATCAGTGAAGTCTGATTAGTACAGATGAGTCCTTCTGAGACAAATGTTCTCTGTGTGTTCTTATAACATACTGTGCCCTCCAACTAATCTTAGTCTTATTTAATATTGTAAAGAATCATTTTTAGGGGCCAGGGAGACAGATAGTTGAGCTGGTAAAATGCATACCACACTAGTATGGAACTGAGTTCAGTCTCCATGAGTCAGGTAAAAAGGAAGGAAGGAAGGAGGGAAGGAAGGAGGGAAGGAAGGAAGGGAGAATGATGGAGCAGGTGTGCTTATAACCCAGCAGCCAGCGGTGGAGACAGGCTGATCACCGGGGTCCACCATGCAGCCCAGCCTTGTGGGTAAGCTCCAGGCTAACGAATGACCCGTCAGGAAACAAGTCAGACCTGAGGAAAAGGCACCCGTGGTTGATCTGATGGCTGCAGACATCTGCATATATGGGCACATGCACCTACACCCACACACTTAAAAAATTCCTATAAGGTAGTAACTCCCCAGAACGGCTGAAAGAACAGGCTGGGGGTGAAAGGGAACCCCTGCATTTGTCTGTACATGGTTTGAGGCCTCGATGTCAACCCTAGAGTTCACCAGCCTTCCTCCCCCACGCCTTTAAGCAGGTACAGCTCCCTCTTGCTCACAGGGTCAGCTCTGCTGCTCACCACTCTCTTCGGCAGGCAGCGATCTCATTTCTATTCCTACACTGCTCCCTTTTCCAGAATCTCATGTGAATGGGATCCCAGTGTGTAGCATGTGTCTAGCTGCTGTTGGCTAGTGCCATGCTTTTGACATTCACTCAAGCTTCTGCCAGATTCAGTAGCTCCTTCTATGTCAACTGCTGAGTAGAATTCTATTATGTGTCTATTCTGGCATCTCGTTTAGCCACTCAGCAAGTGAGAGACATTTCCAGTCCCGGAGAGTGGCATCTAAAGTTGCTATTAGTGAAAATTTACACGTGGAAGGTGACCTGACAAAGTGGCTATAATCAGATTTAGAGTGTTATGTTGATTATTTAGCATGTGTATGGGTGTGATGTGCAAGAAAATGTCAGGCTTGGTGGTGTCAGGCCTGGTGGTGTCAGGCCTTTACCCGTAGAGCCATCTTGGAAGTCCATGCTGTTTAATGCTTTGAGAAAATGGCAAACTGTCTTTCCATAGTGGGCGTGGCAACTCCACCCCTGGTGTGTGAGTGACAGTTGCTCCTTGTGTTCAGCAGCAGTTGGTGCTGCTGGCTTTTCTAACAACCAGAGTAATTCCAGATCTCGAATGATGACAGAACCAGGGGAATTCTTGTCTTTCATGGTTGCTCAAGGATTTTGTCCACATATTTATTGCCTGTTTTCTTCTTAGTTAGCTGTGCTGATTTTCTAAGAATTTGGGGGAAAAGTCCTTTACAGCAAATATGTTTGGATAATAAAGTATATCATTTAAAACACTTTCTTAGCATCTTTCGAAGAACAGATGTTTTAAATTTTGATGAAAGCTAGTTTATTGTTTCTTTCCCCTTTGATACTTTTTTTTTTTAAATGTTCTAAGAAATCTTGGCCTAATGGATGGTCACAAAGACTTTTTTCTTATCTTTCCTTTTCAGGAGTTTTATATTTGAATTTGTACATTTATGCCTATGATCTAGTTAAACAAAACACTTGCATGTGAGGAACAGTATGAGACATTCTTTGTAAAGAACATTTTTTGGTGTGTGTGTGTGTGTGTGTGTGTGTGTGTGCATACCAGTGGTGGTCAGTTCTTTCCTTCTGCCTCATGGGTCCTCCTAGAGATTGGACTCAAGTTATCAGGCTTGGTAGCAAGAGCCTTCGCTCACTCAGGCATCTGGCCCCTGACCTAGTTTCCTTTGCAAAGCTGTTTCCAGGCATGTCAGTACTGTGGATGTTAGCAATGGTGTGAATTTTACCTTCTGATTGTCAGCTTCCCCACACTGAGTCCTTATGAGGTTCAAACTACATTTATAGTCAATTTAGGCAGAATAGAACTGACATCTAAGCATGGACCCATCCCATCTATGAAAATGGTATAGCTCTTCGTCTCATAGAAAGCTCCACTCCAGTGTTTTATAGTTTTAGTAATACAGATGTTAGGCACATGTGGTTAAATTTATCACTTTAAGTTTTAACGTTGCTGTCAAGGGTGGCTGCCTTTTAATTTCCTGTAACCTTGTGTTCTATGACCCTGATAAGCTCTTTATAGTATTTCTAGTAACTTTTTGCAGGTTGTTTGATGTTTTCTACTTAGAAATAATGTTATCTGTGTAAAATGACAGTTTTATTACTTCCTTTCCAAATATTTGTGTGTTTTATTTATTTTCCTTAGCATAAGATGCTGACTGGAGATTTCAGTGTAGTGTTGAATGTGAGTAGTGAGGAGAAACATCTTTACTTTTGTTTCTAGCTCTAGGGAGAAAGAATCCTGTCTTTCCCTTATTTTTATTCCCTTATTGATAGAGGGATGGATGATAGGGACTCAGTTAGATTATAGACAGCTACATACATAAATTCATAGATAGATGGTAGACAGCTACATATATAAATACACAGAAGATAGAGGGATGGATTATAGGTAGTAACAGATATGAACATACATACATACATACATATGTACATACGTACATACATACATACATACATATGTACATACGTACATACATACATACATACAAAGGTGAAAGGCACATAGACACAGAGATAGATGATAGGCAGATAGGTAGAGAGACACGTAGGCACAAAGGTGAAAGACACATAGATGATAGACACATACATAGATGACAGATGATGAACAGATGACAGACAGACACATGGATGCTATGATGGCTGTATATGCTTGGCCCTGAGAGTGGCACTATTAGAGGGTGTGGCCCTGTTGGAGTAGATGTGTCACTGTGGGTGTGGGCTTTAAGTCCTAGCTGCCTGAAAGCCAGTATTCTGCTAGCAGTCATCAGATGAAGACATAGAAGTCTCAGCTCCTGCATCATGCCTGCCTGGATGCTGCCATGTTCCTGCTTTAATGATAATGGACTGAACCTCTAAACCTATAAGCCGGCCACAATTAAATGCTGACCTTATGAGCTGCCTTGGCCATGGTGTCTGTTCACAGCAGTAAAACCCTACGATAGGCCAAAGATGGTAGATTGTTTTTACAACATTTTGGAGACTTCCTTCTATCCCCATTTTGCTAGGTTGTGATCATAAATAAGTGAGAAATTTTATCAAAGTCATCGTCTCCATCCATTGGAATGATGGAGTGTTTTGTCTTAACTAGCTCCCCATCATGGTGGATTTCACACTCCCTGACATTCTAAAGCAGCTTTGCATATCTGCCATGAGGCCCACATGCTTGCCTTTCAAACCACCTTGCTGGGTGCAACTTGGGTGTTAAGAGTTTTCACTCATGGTGGACGTTGGGCTGCAGTTTCCTTTCCTTGTGTGTGTCTACTAGAGATTCAGAGCAGGACATGCCTGGGGGAGTCACCGTTGTTTACTTCTCAAGTGTTCTAGAGTGTTCTCAGGATACCTTTTGTGCCTGCAATTTCTTCACTGGAGAGGTTTTTACTACAAATTCAGCTTCTTCTATGGACTTAGGACACAGAGGGATTCTATTCCTGTCTAGTGAACTTTGGAAATTGGTGTCTTTGTCAGTTTTATCCAAGCAAATATATCATGTGACTTGTTAACCTAGTTAGGGTCACTATTGCTGTGATGATACACCATGACCAAAAAGCGACTTGGGGAGGATAGGGTTTATTTAGCTTATACTTCCACAGCACTGTTCATCACTGAAGGAAGTCAGAACAGGGACTCAAGTGGGGCAGGTACCTGGAGGCAGGAGCTGAAGCAGATGGCATGGAGGGGTGTTGCTTACTGGTTTGCTCCTCATGGCTTGCCCAGCCTGGTTTCGTATAAAACTTGGGACCACCAGCCCAGGGATGGCACAGCCTACAATGGTCTGGGCTCTCCTCAATCAATGACTAATTAAGAAAGTGACCTAAGGCTGGATCTCATTTTCTCAGCTGAGGTTCCCTCTTCCCTGATAAATCTTAGCTTGTGTCAAGTTGACATAAAACTAGCCAGTACACTTGTTGATATTATTTTATTATATTTAAAAATATTTATTTTTATTTCATGTTTGTATGTGCCTGAGCATATGTACACATATTACATGTGTATAGTTGCCCGCAGAGGCTACAAGAGAGTGTTGGATCTCCTGGGGCTTAGGTTGTCCTGTGTGGGTGCTGGGAACTGAAGCGAAGCCTTCTGGAAAAGAGCAGCAAGTGCCCTGAACCACCAAGGGTCTCTCCTGCTTAATGCATCATCTTTCTATATTGCTCATTGCTAATACCAGTAATAGGAATAGAACAGCAATAAAGAGGGAGGTTATTTGCCAATATTAAAAATCCAATAAATGGACTATTTGATTAAATAGTTCTAAGTCACTATGGCCACTGGTGCAAAAAGAGAAATGACTCCCACAAATTGTCCTCTGGCCACCATACACACAGGATATGTACCATACCCCCAAGATACACGGAAGACTAATTTTAACAGTCTTAGTGAGCATTGATTCTTTCCATGGGTTGCTTGTTTTCTGTTGTAGACATTCTATGTCCATGTGTTTGTATGCATACATGTATTCATCTGTGTGTAACATTTCCCCAGTGAACTTGTATCCCCCCAAATATCCTTTGTATCCTGTACTGCTGGCCCCTCGATGTACTCATTAAAATGATTAACATCCAAAATGTTCTCCATAAATTTAGACAGAAATATTAACTGATGTGCATAAATCTTCCTTCCTTCCTTCCTTCCTTCCTTCCTTCCTTCCTTCCTTCCTTCCT
>NW_021604617.1:6019471-6026921 GCF_004785775.1 Grammomys surdaster
ATACGTGTCCAGCGGCTGCATCACAGTCAAAGCTTCACTCAAGAAGCTCTGTCCAAACAGTGACTTGGCAATACAGCCTTCATCCAGCTGTCTCTTTTCAAATTTAGCAGGGACCAAAAAAAAAAAATTGATGTAAACTAAAAATATCACAATAACTGGAGGCCAATGCTTAAAAATCCTCTTCAATCCAAGCATCTGAGTCAATGCAACAAATATTTACATTAACCAAGGAAATGCTGGGCAACGGTTCAAAAACGTCCCCAGGCTGGATGTGAGCAAAGCTCCCCTATGTGCCCAGTGACACTACAGAGATGACCGGATCTGGGCAAGATCTGCAGACATCTTTCAGAGACTTCTGAGAGGAAGTCATACCAGTCACTATGCTCCTGATGAGTCGAAGGACAGAGAAGCAGACTGGACAAGAGCTAGGGTATTCCTGATAAGCCGCGGGACTTTTCTTGTCTCCTGCACCATGACCCCACCTCCATCTAGGGGGTGTGGGTGATGGCAGGGAACCAAAGCATATTTCCATTTTTGAGTAAGTATCCAGGGGCTGGAAAGACAGAAGAGCCAGGCTGATGGTGCTGAATATTAGGGCTGTAATCCAGGCACATTATAACTCATGCATCAACGTTTAAGGCAAGGAAGGACTCTTAATTGGTTGAAGTTTAAGCTGTGCAGTATTCACTCTGGGTAACTATGAGAAACACAATGCCACAAAACGACAAGAACGAAGACTCTATCAGAATCATTCTTACTGTTGGTATGGATGAGTACCCACTATAGTGGATGATTCTGGGGCTTTGCTTAGAAGGTAGATGGGGGCTGGCGGATAGGAGCTGCGGCCATGGTGTCCCCAGCCTCTGCTCTGAGAGCACCAAGGAGACACACTGCTTGATGCACGGCGACCATCCCCTGGGAACTGCCCAAGTTTATACTCAGTAGCCCTTGACCTAGTTCCGTAAGACTTCTGAGCTCACGAGCAACCATTGCTATCTTGCTGTGTCCTGTTTATGTTTTCTCATGGGACCTAAATACTGTGTCATCGTTCCTTGGGCCCATGTCTGTCACCACTGCTGAGTTGCGTGTCCCTTGAGAGCAAGCTCTGGGCTTTGTTTATCTTTGCCTTGCTTTCGGGGCCCATGGTGGCACTTTTGTAATCCCAAAATAAATAACAAATGTTACGTGAATGAAAGAACTAGTTACACACAGAAAAGACTGCCAGTCCTGTGGACCCTCTCTGCTGGGTCTGTCTGGATTGACATTTGCATATCTGACATTGGTGGTTTGGCAGAAACCAACCTAAGATCTAAAGGTCCTTCAGTATTTTAATTTAGTGTCAAAATTTCATTTCTCTTCAATCTCTCCTCCAAACTTCTGGCAACGAACATTTGATTATGAGTTTCAGGCTTTTAAATTTTTTTATGTGGGGTGCATGTGTGTGTGTGTGTGTGTGTGTGTGTGTCTGTCTGTCTGTCTGTCTGTGTACATGTTTATGTACAAGCCCCATAGAGGCCAGCAGAGGGCATCAGATACCTTGGAGCTGGAAGGACAGCCGTTTGTGAGCTGCCCAGGTGTGGGTGCTATGATCCAAACTCCCTGACTTGCCTAAGTAGAATAGAATAACTCTTGACCGAGCCATTGTTCCAGCCCTTTGGTGATTTTTAAGCTGGCAGATTCATATTTGGGAGAAATAGAGAGGTACTAAATGGCCTGATACAGACATTATACGATGCTGGGTGCCACAGGCACACCGTAAACACACCTGCTCGCCCTTGCTGCTTTAACCCTTTACTGCACTGTTCCTCTCGCTGAGGTTCAGACCACGGTCGCTCTGGAGAGAAGGAGCCGCATTCACATCTGTGAAATGGCTTTGTTTCATCTTTACTCTTACTACTAATTTCGCTAGATCTAGAAAATACATTGAAGGTGCTTTTTTCTTTTTTAAAAATCACTACTAGTTCTTATTTACAGAGTTGCTAATGAAAATTGGTTCCAAATCAGACCCTTGGCTTTTGATTCTCCTGGCAACTTCTAGATCCTTTTCTATGTTTTTAACGTTTTCTAAATGTTTTCTACACCATGACTGTGTGTCATAGCCTGTGGGAACCCGTGCCTTTAAAATACTTATTTTAATTCATTACTACTATGATTATTCTTATATTGTTATTATTATTATTATTATTATTATTATTATTATTATTATTTATTACTGTGTGTTTGTATAATGCCCACATGTATGTGTGTGTGTGTGCATGTGTGTGTATGTATGTGTTTGAGTGTGTGTATGTGTGCTCATGTATGTGTATGTATGTGTGCACATATGCATGTGTATGAACATGTGTACATGTGCCTGTGTATGCTTGTGCATGTGTGTGTGCATGTGCACATGCGTATATCATGTGTGTATCATGGCACATGTGTGTATCATGGCCTGCACGTAGAGGTCAGATGACAACTTTGTGGAACTGGTTCTCTCCTACCTTTATAGCATCTCAGGGGATTAACTTATGTCCTTGGGCTTCAAAGAAAGCCCCTTGACGTATAGTTCCATCTCAGAATCCCGAATGCTGCTGGCTACTCCAGGCTCACTCCTATGCTAGCACTACAGCACTCAGGCAGCTGGAGTCCTCACCAGGCTTCCCTGCATCTCACCAATCCCCTCGCTTGCCCATCCAGGCCCCAACTTTGCACTGTCTTGGGGATTCTTCAAGCTGCTAGCCCTTTGGCACCTCCGCTTCATTTTAGGTATGACTAGAGATTTATATGCTTCTTTACAATGGTTCTGTAATTCTCCAGATTTGGAGCAGCATAGGTATACTGAGTCTGACATATCAAAACCATCACAGGGAAAAGCTCATCTTTTACCTGAGCCTCCTAAGCTACACCCATGGCACAGTAATTCAAGAGAGCACCGGTGTTTATTTCATAAGTTGCCCTAAGACCTGATTCCTACTCTTCTCCTACCAGAGCCTGAATCAGAGGCAACCATATTTCCTGACTGGCCTAACAACTGGCTTCTGGCTAAGTTCAACCAATTTGGGTACTGATGGGAGACAGGAACCTGGAAGACAGGAAGGCAGGGCTGTCTGCTGTGTGGCATTTCCAACAGCACCCATGGTTCTTTAGCGCAGGGCACCTTGCAGAGGGCACTGCTCCTCAGGTTCTAGAAACCACAGAGCAGCTTTAGATTTTGGTTCTTGGTGACATCACTGCTGTGTTTTGAATATAGTACCGCCACAGGCTCTTTTGTCCAAAGCTTAGTCTCTAGCTTACAGTGCTATTTTGGGAAATGCTGGAGACTTTAGGAAGTAGGGCATAGCTAGAAGAATGTGGGTCATGGAGGAAGGTCCTTGGGGACTATGCCTTGCCCTGGCCCCTGGGCCCACCCCGTTGCTTGTAGCCACCAGCATGAGGTAAGCAGCTAAGCTCTGAAGTGGTCTTCCACAGTGATGCTTTGCCCTACCCCAGGCCCAGAAACACAAACCTTTTGAAGTCATGATCTGAAAATAAAACTTTCCTCCCCAACACTGTCTTTCAGGCATTATTACAATAAAGAAAGTTCCACTAAACCACATTGTCACATTGTCCCCGCGGCTTCAACCATTACTGGCCTCTAGGATGCCACACTTATGGTTAGGATCTCGGTGGTACCCTCCTTTTCACACTCTCTTTCCCATGTTAAACCCCTTCTGTTGCAAAGCCTACTGGTGTTTTGTTTTCCTGGCTGGCCAAAATGCCAGTGACACTCTGCAAGAGAATACTATCCTTTCTTAGAGGAGAAGGAGCACCACAGTGACATGACCCTCAGCTGAGCCTCCTCAGGATCAAGGGCATATTGAGTCATTTCAAACAAGTAACATTATCATTTTTATTTGTTTCTTTTTGCTTTATATATTTGTGTGTTTTTCTCTCTGTGCATGTATGTGCACCTCATGTATGCAGTGCTCTTAAAGGTCAGAAGAGGGCATCAGATCCCCTGGAGTCACAGATGGTTGTGAGCTGACATGTGGGTGCTGGGAACCAACCTAGGAACCTTTCAACTGCTGAGCCAACTCTCCATCCCTGACATGAAACTCTTAATAACTGTAATATGTAAATTATTAATAACGTAATGATTATTAAACAATGTGTTTAACTTTCACTTCACACATGCTCTACACTAGTGCTGTAAGGGAGGATGTGGAGTCTGTTGCTGTTAAACTTTCTGCTCTGGACTTAGGAAGCATGGTCCCAGAGGAGAAGCTTTGATTACAGCAGGAACCTTGATGGAGACTATTCATGCATTAGCTAGACCACACAGACAGGTAACCAATGCTTTATTTTTTTAACACTGTGTATGTATGTGCATGCACATGTGCGTATGAGTGTGTGTGTGTGTGTGTGTCTGACAGTGAGAAGGTAGAAGTCAAAGAACAACTTGCAAGAGTCATTTTCTCTTCTACTCTGTGAATTCAGGATTAAACTCGGGTCATAAAACTGGGGAGCAAGCATCCATAACTGCTGAGTCATCGTGCCAGCCTCAATACATAGGAGCATAAAGAGAACCTTTTTTCTTTATTCACTGTTTTTCTTTTGAGATGGAGTTGGATGACATGGCACTATGTCTTTACAAATAGCTTATGAACTCCTTTTTGTTTGCTTGTTTGTTTAAAGACATCGTCTCTAAAACAGTAATGAAATAAAACAAACCAGAATAGAAGCCTGTTCTCTAACGAGAGAGGAAGAGAAAGGGGGCAGATTTGGGTGGCTGTGGAGGTTGGGAGGGTCTTGTAAGAGATGAGAAGAGAAGAAACTGTGATCAGAATATAGTGATAAAATTGATTTTTAATTAAAGTAAAATAAAATAAAGTCATGGTCTCATGCATCCCCAGGCTGGCTGTGAATTCACTATGTAGCCAAGGATGGTCATGCACTACAGATCCTCCTGCTTCCACATGCTCAGTCTGCACCGAGGGGAAGGAACCCGGGGCTTCACGCACGTTACACAAGCTTTCTACTGACTTAGTCACATCCCCAGCCCAGCTCTACTATTTGAAAATGGAGTCTGCCACTGCCTGCTAAGCCTTGTCCACCTGCAGCACAGAAACCCTTAATAAACTGCACAGAAGCAGAACCCATCTGTCTAACTTGCGGTCATAGAAAGCGAATAACAATGTACCACATGGCTGTATATCTCATTGGTGTGGAAACACTAGGCTCCTACAAAGCCCTGATAGCTGGCTTGTATGCCAACATGAGTTTTTGAACTGTAATAAATGGCCCATGTATAAAAGAAGAGACGGCAGATGCTGATATCTGAAGCATGGTATGGCTTAAGACAAGGGACGTTTCTCAAACCCCTTTCAGATCTAGACCCACAGCGGAGAGCATGTGATGTAATGAGAAATGACGTGACCAGCCTGCAGCCCAATCTCGGCAGTTGGCCTGAGGCGGGCACTCCCAGCTGCACTGGGTTCTGGCTTTACTTCCTCAAGGCCCAGGCCACAGAGGTGCTGCCAGCCTTGCCTCTCTTCCCATGGAGAGTCATCTCTCTTCACTGGCACCTAGGTACAGTTTCTGACCTTCCCAGGACACCAAGTCGTGCTCTGGGGTGGACACTCAATACAGAGCTCAACACAGTTAAGTTAGGCAAGAGTGGAGAAAGGAGAAGGCAGTCTGTGCTTACTGAAGGATCTCTGCTTCTGTGAGGGCCTCCGTCCTCTGCTCCCCCGTGGCCATGGCCAGCTCTGCCTTCAGGTCTGCAATCTCCTTTTGCAAGCGGACGATCATCTGTGAAGGGAAAAGTGTGTGAGCACATGTCCACTTCTGGACACTGTGACCTCTGTGGCAGCAAGCATGCAGCTTTGGGAGTTATGAGCCACTGGGTGTACAAGATGGCTCATTGGTTAGGGTCCAATGTGAGTTCAATCCCTGGGACCCATATAGTGGAAGAAGGGAAGTGACTCCCACAACTTGTCCTCTGAATGCTATGTGTGCACTAAGTGTGCACACACGGGCAATTAGTTAACTAAAATCATTAACTATGTCAGGGTACAAAACTGGATAGAGGACAATCTAAAAGGCACTGGTGACTCCAACCTTAACACTTTGTCCAAATAACTCTAGAACTAATTTTTTTTTAAAGACAAACAAAACGTTATAGATGCAACTTCTGACCTCTCTCTGTTCTCCTATCCTTTCTGGAGTATCTGTAACTCAGTTAGGAGTTATCAAAACCCTCGCTGTACACTGTGATACATTCATTCTGTATGCACATACCCTTATATAATGTATACTCTCCTTTAATGTAGCTTAAACTATGGGAATGTCCTATTACTGCGTGTAATTGCACCTTGGGTTTTCTTCTCTCTCACCACAGGATTTGAGCTCTTTACACTGATGTATGCACCTCTTCGTCATTTTCAAAGGCATATAATATTCCAATAGCATATATCAAAATTTGTTAGGGCTGAGAAGAGGGCTCAGTCATGAAGCTATCTGCCTTTGCACAAGAACATGTGTGAGTGATCCCCAGAACCCCAGGAGGATAAACAGTTAGAAGTGGTGGTGTGTGTCTGTAGCTTTAGTGCTGGGGAGGTGGGTCCCTGGAGTTTGGTGGACAGGCAGCTGTTTAATGAACTCCAACCCAGTGAGTGACTATGTCCCCACAAAAAGCTCTCTCTCTCTCTCTCTCTCTCTCTCTCTCTCTCGCTCTCTCTCTCTCTGTTTATATGTGTGTGTGTGTGTGTGTGTGTGTGTGTGTAAGAGTGCTTACTGCACCAACATGAGGACCTGAGTTCCAATCTCATGACACACTCAGAACTCATGTCGTGGCCACTGATGGCTGCTACGCCAGAACTTAGTAGTTGCTGGGGCTTCCTGGCCACCGGTCCATGTCGGGTAATGGGAAACTATCTCAACGGCATAGAGCAGAAAAACGATAGGACAGCACAACCTATGTCCTTGTTGGGCCTCTGTGAATGTGTGCATGGATGTATACACACACATGTACACATGTGTGTACACACATGAACACACATGCACACACAGGCGCACATGTGTATACACACGAAAACACATATGCACGCACATGTGTACACACATGCACACAGATGTACACACATTATTGGACTCTGTCACTGGAAAGGGGAAGGTGTGGCAGGGATGGGGGAGAACTGACATTTGCTTAGCTGACTAATTGGTTGGTTAGTTTTGGTAACTCCAATTTTCAAGGACTAGCAAAGGTGGATACGACTACCAATGCTTCTTTTACCAAGTTCATATTATGACCATGTAATTAATAGGGTGTTTAGTACTATGATCCTGCAGTTGGACCAGCAGTTGGATTACCTCAGGAAGTTAAAGATAGGGATATCACTATCATATATATATATATATATATATATATATATGTATATGTATATGTATATGTATATGTATATGTATATGTATATGTATATGTATATGT
>NW_021604617.1:6026931-6027533 GCF_004785775.1 Grammomys surdaster
TATGTATATGTATATGTATATGTATATGTATATGTATATGTATATGTGTGTGTATAAAATGAATGTACATACATATGCATTAGTCACACACACACATCCACACACACATCATGCACATTGAATTCAAGGGGAAGGCTGTATGGCTGTATGGGGTGGTAGCTTTAATAGGTCTGATATATCTCATTTCTTGAGATAAAAAAGCATGGTATGCACTCAACAAAAGCAGCAGGTCCAGGGCTTTCTTCTGTACTTTTTTGTATACTTGAAATAGTTCATAATAAAAACTGATCAAGGGGATTGAGATAACTCATCACGTGCACAGTTTAAGAGAGAAATCGTGAATCATCTCATCACTAGTTTCAGTAAAAAGTATTTGAAAGCCAGAAAGCTGTTGATCCCGTGGTAAAGAGGATGCACTCTTGTAGAAGGCCTGAGTTTGGTTCTCAGTACATAAGCACCTATGACAGATCAACCATCTGTGCCTGCAGCTCCAGGGCATCCACACCTTCTTCCAGACTCCTTGGATACTGGACTCATATGTGTACACAGAAATACACACACACACACACACACACACACACACACACACACACACACACACA
>NW_021604617.1:6027543-6045728 GCF_004785775.1 Grammomys surdaster
ACACACACACACACACACACACACACACACACACACACACACACACAAACATTACAGATCTTTTTCTAAATAAAGAATTTTATAATATCAAGAATTCATCTACCCGTTGAAAGACTCAGTCAAGCTTTGGGTAGGTGAACACCTGTAAGCCGAGTGTCAATCAAAAAGCTGTAGCATGCACAGTAGAAAGAGTAAGACAAGAATGTTTCAAAACTCTACTTGGTCATCTTGGCTAGGCCAGTGAGCCAATGAAAAGAAGAGAAGCATCTGTCCATACCTGTCGATTGTGTCATTGTCTATGTGGAAGTATTTGCCAAAAAGTGGTAAGAAATTGTCCATAACCCATTTATAAAGTTGCTTTCCAATATACTAGAAGCCAGCAATTATAAAATATAATTTCCCATTTGTATCCTTCTACTTGGAGACCCCACAAATCCTCCGCTCCTCTCACTCTGTGATCTAAATGCACCTGTCCTAGTTAGGGTTACTATGCCATGATGAAACACCATGACCCAAGGAATTTGTGGAGGAAAGAGTTTATTTCACTCACAGTTCCATATGACATTATCAAAAGCAGTAAGGACAAGAACTCAAACAGAGCAGGAAATTGGAGGCAGAGCCGTGGAGAGGGTGCAGCTTCCTGGCTCGTCCTTATGGCTTGCTCCTCCTGCTTTCTCACAGAACCCAGGCCCACCAGCCCAGGGATGGCCCCACCCACAATGGACTGCATCCCTCATGTAATTAATCACTAATTAATAAGATGCCTTACGAGGCTGACTACAGCCCACCTGATCTCACGGAGGTTTCCACCTCTCAGATGACTTTAGCGCATGTCAAGATGACATAAAACTATGCCGCGTGGCACATCAGGTATTAGTTAAAAGGTGGAAAGTCTATTTGTGCCCATCTTTGAAAACTGGGTCCCTAACTGAGCTAACTGAGCAAACCTTAGCTCTTCTCCATGTGCACCTCCAATGTCCCATTCCAATAAGTTTATTCTCTCCCTTCTTCACTGCTTCTCAGGAGGTAGAGGCAGGGGGTGTCTTTGAGTTCAAGGCCAACCTGATCCATAGAGTGAGTTCCAGGGCAGCCAGGGCTGCAGTGTGACACTTTACCTCAAATCAAACTTGACAATAAACAGACAACCTTGCATTTGCTTAGACCAAGGGGGTTTTGTACATGTGAAATTCAAATCTATGTGAAGGATGGGGTAAGGCTTTCAAATTCTCAAGAAAATACTAGTTGTGGGACTGGATAGCTGCCTCAGGGGTGTGGGTACTGTTCTTTCAGAGGACCCGAGTTCAACTCCCAGCACCCATGTAGGTGGTTCACAACTGCCTGTAATTCCAGCCCCAAGGGATCTGATGCCTTGTTCAAGCCTCCACAGGAGACCTGTACTCTTGTGTGCGCATGCGCGCGCGCACACACACACACACACACACACACACACACACACACACACTTAAAAATAAAATAAATATTTTGAAGACAGTACCATCTGTTCTACTGGAGTCTGGCATATCATAGACAGCTGCCCTACTGTCTCCATGTCAAGGAACATATTGATTTTTCTAGCTCCCTCTTCACTGGTTTTATGTTAAGGAGGGAAGCAGACATCTGTTGTGCAATGCCCCTGAGATCTTGACCTCCATCCCTTGTTAACACTGTTTGTCCACCTTAAAGGACAGTTGCAGCCTCAGGTCCTCTCACCCTCTGGTAACATGTTCTGAAGACACTTACGATATTCCGGACACAGGTGAGCTTCAGACTATCTTGACTGCATCAATAGGACCAACAGTCCCTCCAAATTACAGCAGTATTTTGGACATGTGCCCCAGGTATTTTATTTACATGCACAGAGTGTCATAGGTTTTACTTGCTGGCTTCCTGCCAAAATACACTGTCAGAAACCTTCACGCCGCATAGACTAGAACTCCTTGGCTAAGACCTGACTGGTTCATTTTACTTCCTCTCCTAAACTGAGACTGATGGTATAGTTTTTACATCCTTGTGCCTGTGGATGTGTGTGGGGTGCACGTGCCCTAGGGATCACTCTGTCTCTGCCCCCCAGCACAGGCATTAGAGTGTCTGCCATCACAACAGCTTTTTTTTATGTGGGTTCTGGGGATCAAATTCAGGTCTTCATGCTTACAGAGTGAGCATGTTACCAAACCAGCCATCTTCTAAGGCATTTCAAACCTAAACGACTATTGGATTATTTTTGTATTCTGTTGAATAGAAATCTGTTTTTCACAGATTGAGATTATGGAAGTCATGCCTCCCTTAGGTTGCCTGTGGACTTAGAGGCATCTGGGGAGATCCAGGCCCATGTCCAGTCATCTCAGAATCTTCCTGATCCTTTCATAACCATGTCACTCTGAAGTGCCAGTGTTTGGTGACTCTGATCATGAAGGCTTGGTACCATACTTGCCATTAACGTCTAAGAGCAAGACACAGGAAATCCCAGCCAGGTTGGTTCTTTGGCGGTTTTTAGAACACTTGTTTTAAAAAGATTAGTTTAATTGTTTTAGAAATTGTATCTGTGTGGGGGCAGGTGCAGGTTTGGGGAGGTGCAGGTTTGAGCAGGTGCAGGTTTGGGCAGGTGCAGGTTTGGGCAGGTGCAGGTTTGGGAAGGTGCAGGTTTGGGCAGGTGCATGTGAGTACAGGTGAACATGAGTGCAGGTGCCCTTGCAGAAGGACACCTGGGGCATCCATTTCTGTCACTACAGTTACTCGCAGTTGTGAGTCACTTGACATGTGCTAGGGACTGAACTTAGATCTTTTGGAACATCAGTGGATGCTCTTAACTGCTAAGCCATTTCTCCTGTCCCCTAGGACAAATTTTTGATTGTCCCGTGTATTTCATGGAAGCTTCACACTTTAAAATGACAAACACAGTGTGTGGCTGTAGGTGGCATTATTACAGAGACTAGCAAGCCACACTTAGCAGTTACCATGTCAGTCAGCACTGGGAAGAAATGCAGCAACTGCTTCAGTTATCAGCCATTAGCTTTTTGCTCCTGATCTCTCTTTACTGTCAGTCTCTCACAGACCAACATCACACACACCCTGGTGCCCTCTTCTTCAGATCCTTCAGAGTCTCTCCAGCAAAATGTAAAGAAGTAAAGGAATGCCTCCGGTGTCTTATATGTTTGTTTTCCACAAATTGGGAACTAATTTTTGTCTTCCAGATAATAGGTTCTTTTTCATTCTGCACAGCAATGTTCTTGGGACACAAGAAGGACAGGTACAGCCACAGTCACTCTTTAGGGATGCAGGGGGGACTGGGACAGTCCTAGTGATGACCTTGGGATGCAGGTATCTCCTGAGGGTGCAATTCCTCCTGACTCTGTTTTTGTGTTTGGTTCCCTTGCCCAGGACTCTGTGTGATGTTGAGGTCTGACCAAGGTGGGGGCAGGGAAGTTTCTGCTTCTCCCACTGAGTTCTCCATCAGGGCAGACAGGGCTCCCTGAGGCTAGTAGGGCAACACAGAAAGCCCCACAATTCCTTTCCTTCCTTTGCCTCTGTCCTTCAGTGGGGCAATGATGGGGGATGGGGCAGATAATTGAGAAGAAGGAATTCAGAACACGACAGTGATCAGTGATCGTATTTCATTTCTGAAAACTTTGAAAGTGAAGTTGGTGAGATTTCACAGTTTTAGACTCTACATATTGCAAGGCCACGTGAGCTTATTTTCTAGAGGGATGAGAAGAGCCTTGTGACTCAGACATATGTAACCTTAATTATGGAATTTGACAAATCTGAGACATTTAATCAGAGTTTGGATGCCAGCCTGAGTTGACCCAGGGTTGCCTTTCCCATGTAGAGAACTTACAAAAGATAAAGGAAAAAATTATATTCAGGGTGAAAAACTGATTTACGTATCTGATTTCCTTGCATAAAAAGTTGCTTTGATAAAGCAGGGGTTATTTTAATAAAACCAAGGAAATGGAGAATTTTTCCAGGAATGAAACTATAGCTAAGCTTTAGGAAACTGTAGCGTAAGGGACAGGATGCTGGTGTCAAACATTTCTACTTAGTAGCTCTCTCTCACTCACTTTATGAGGTGAGTGAAAGATGACTTGCTATTCAGTCTAAAAGGATAACTGATGTTTTATGAAAGGCTTAGATCTGAATGTAAACATAGGCATATTTTTCCACTGTAATACTGAGCCATTGCTCAACCACCTACTGGGTGTGTCTTCAAGACTAGCCATGCTGTGTCATGAAGCAGATGTTCTGGAGCCCAGCTATCTGGGCTCTGATACCTGCTCTAGGACTATGAGCAACTCATTTCACACCCTTGTGGTTCAATTTTGTTTTCCATGGAGACAGCTGGAATACTTCATCATAACGTTGTCAAGTATGACTTTGGCGAATGCATACTGCTACCTAGGACACCGATTAGTACAGATCCATGCCCCACAACCAGTTTCAGCTAGTCATATATATATCTACGTTCAGTATATATGTTTATTTAAGCCTGATTAAAATGTTAAGTTTCTTGTTGGGGCTGGGGATGCAGCTTGGTGTGTAAACATGCTTGCCCGGAATGCTCAAAGCCCTGGGTTTTATCTCGGCACCACACAGACCAGCTTCAGTGGGGCATGCTTGCAGTTCCAGCAATCAGATGACAGGAGGATCAGAAGTTTGAGGTCGTCGCCACCCGCAAAGGAAGTTTAAAGCCAGCTCGAGTGGTATAAGTCCCTGTCACAAAAATCAAGCATTTGCTTACCAGCCTGGGATCAATCTCTTCGTTGAGGATGGCTTCGTTTTTGATGAGGGCCACTCGCTGAGCAAATCTGCAGGTGGAGATAGACTCCTGAAGAAAACAAACAAACCACAAAAAGAAAAAAAAATCTTTTCAAAATGTGATGCACAGAAAGGCCTTTCTCTCTAGATAACACTTAAAAGAGTTACCTAAAGGGTAAGGTGTCTGAAACAGCACGCAGTAAGTAACTCTGCCTCAAAATGGGGGACGGTTGCCCTAGGATACTATTTCCTACATTTTTATAATGGGGTTGACTTAGGAAAATGACAAATGCCCAAATTATAGGCAGTCCTGGAATCCCAAGAGGCAACTGGTAGGTGTCCGATTCTGTTAAAGCCGGACCTCACATGAAAGTCCTAGCCGTAGCAGGGACCGTGATCCACAAGCATGCAAGGCCACGCAGTACGTATTCTATATAATCCATAAATACATATCTGTTGTAAAAGAACACACATATGCAGAAGTATATGGAATAAAATCTCTCCATCAGTTCCTGAGGGGGGAAAAAAAGCAAAGAGAGGATTTCCCTGCGTTCACCTTGAATGCTAAGCTGACTCTTACAAGACCCCATCTGACCCCACAGTCACCCAGGGAAGTCCTTTGTCAGCATCCCCGGCATAGCATCCTGGGTGCCACCATACGAGAGAGTCTAGGACCAGATCTCAGGCTAGCTCTGAGCTATCCAGGTCTCATCAGTCAGGCATCGCTGAGCAAGAGCAGCTGAAGACTTTCTTCTCTCGTTCCTACCATCAGGCATTCCGAGACTGGCATACAATGGCTTATTCAAGCCACTCACCTGAGGCTGTTTCTCACATGGGTTAATTATGACACCAGCTAAGAACCCAAAGCTGTGAGCCCCCTGTTGGATTTACCTCTGAGAGTGTATGTCAGCCCTGTTCAAGAGATGCCGACTCAACCAGGCCCCCAACTCCACCTCACCACCCAGTGACAGAAAGCCAGACTAAGAGTCCCAGGGAGAAGGGCTGCATACGTCAATGTTCCTCTTCTCCAAGGACAGAGTTGCAATCATGGTGGTCATGCAGTTCCCTCCCAGACTGTCTCTGAGCACGCTGGTCATCATGGAATTCCTGTAAGGGATGTGTGTACGGTGTTTTTCCGAAAGGGCAATGATGACCTGTGGGAAGGAGAACAGATGATGATGTTAACTGGGCAGGAAGGCGCATCTGACAACGGACATTCAGTAGTGAGAATGCAAAAGAAATCCAGGACTTGGGCATAGAACAGTCATCTTTAACAGGAGCTTTCAATGCAAAGATGGCAAAAATAGGGCTGGAGAGATGGCTCAGTGGTTAAGAGCACTGGCTGCTCTTCCGGAGGACCTGAGTTTGATTCCCAGCACCCACACTGAATGGCTCACAACCGTCTGTGACTCCTGCTCCAGGACACTCTCTCCGCCTCCTGAGGCAGCTGCATGAAGAGTCAGCAGCCTAGTTGCTTAGGAACATCACGTAAGCGTCTCACTCTCCTCCCCACTTTGAGCCTCTTTCATAAGATGAAAGCTAATATTCATTATTGTTTTAGGGAACACTGGTGTTGGTAATATAAAGATTATGCTTATAAGCCTTCCCGGTGATACTAAATTAAATATTAATGAACTCACTATGGCTTCGAGTTATGGAAAATGTAACTGATGCTGGTCTCAGTCAGGAGGGATGGAAAGGGAAAGCTCTAGGTTACAAATGACCCGAAAGATTAGTGTGTGTATGTTCCTATCTCTACTGTCTTCCATGGGGTAGACATTAGCCTCCCCATTGCCACAGGATGACTGCCAAGCCCCTGATGTCTTCTTTATCCATAAGCTAGATGAGAACAGACTTCTTTCCTTTGATCCCGAGCTTCTCTGGTGAGCATCTTGGTTCCTAGATCACCCATGGCTTGATCACTATAGCTGAAAGGAAGGCTCTAGTTTGCTTTGGCCAATAAGGATCTAACCCCTAGAGCTGGGATGGGCTCTGGGTGCTCCCCACCAGAACGGACATCCCAACACCCTCTCCATGAAGGGATCTAAAACTGCTAGAGGGAACAATCAAACATCAAAATGGGATTGTGCTCTTAAAAATGGAGGAAACACGCTAGAAGAGAGAAGCCAGGCTTTGGAGACAGAACTCAAACTCATTTCCCGCTCGTATGGTCGTAGGAAACTCACAAAAGTGTTTTAGCTTCTGTTTCCTTGTAAATGTGGGACTAGGATGCCTGACTATCTTGGAAGAATGTTGTAAAGGTCAAGAGGGAGGGGCTGAATAGATGGCTCTGTGCGAAGGGGTGCTTACTGTATAAGCATGGGGGCATGGGTTCAAATCTCTAGCACCCAGGTAAAAAGAAGTATGTGGCTGGATGTACATGCCTGTGACCCCAATACTATGGACATAGAGATGAGTGGGTCCCAGAAGCTCACCCACAAGCCAGCCTAGCCCTGTAAAATGGCAAGCTTCTATTTCAGTGAGATACCCTGTTTCAAGGCAGCACGATGGAGTATGGTAGAAGAAGATACCCAGTATCTGCCTCTGGCTGCACATGTGCACACACATATGCACGTGTCACACACACACACACATGGATACACACGAAGATCAGAGGAGAATTTCTGGGGTAGTTACTGAACACAAGGCACTCAGTGTGTGATAGAGTCTTTAGGAGGGTCTGCTTCTTGGTGGAGGTCTGGCCCATTTTCCTGAGAGAGGACCCTGAGCAGGTCTCTTGGAGCACCACAGTGAGTCCAGACCATATGGAGCAGAAGCAGATCTGAAGAGTGACCGAAAGAAGGAATGTGATGTGGGCAAGCAGAGGGGGCTTGCTCTTCGTGAGCGTGCAATGGGCTCTGCAGTGAGAAGTACCTGAGGGCAGAGGGGTCATAGAGCTTGTGTGTGTGCTTGTATGTGTGTGTGTGCCTATGTGTGTGTGTACATGCTCATGTGTGCTTTTACATGTGCATGCGTGCCTGTGTGTGTGTGCCTATGTGTATGTGTGCATGTTCATGTGTGCTTTCACGTGTGTGCGTGCATGTGTGTTCGTGTGTGCGTGTGTGTGTGTGTGTGTGTGTGTGTGTATGCATGCCTGCCACAGGACAATCCCTAGAATACCATTTTCAAAGCTTTTTCCACCTTGTTTCTTAGTTTTATATTTTTGAGACAGGGACTCTCGCTGGCCTGGAACTCACCAAGTAGACTCGTGTCTGGTCAGTGACCCACAGGGATCCACCTGGCCCCACCTTCCAAATACAGGGATTACAATTTTTCTCACCATGCTTCACCCCCTTTTACATGGATTCTTGGGCTTAAAATCAGATTCTCCGGCAAGCACTTAATGACCAAGCTATTGCCCAATCTCTGTACTGTTTATTTAAAGTCTGTGCATGTGTGGGTTCTGTATGTATGTCCCTGTGAGGGTGTAAGTAAACTAATGCGGGTATCCATGGGGGCTAAGGGCACTGGATCCCCTGCAGCTGGGTTCAGAGGAGGCTGTGCCTGGCATGGTACTGGGAACAGCACTCTGGTTCTCTGGAAGAACACCATGTGCTCATAATTTTTGAGCACTTCTTCAGCCCCCTTGGGTTTGCTCCTGCTGCTGCGTTTTTTTTTTAATGTTTACTTCTACTCTGAAATTGACATATAAATGCAGTGGCAAATATTCCTCACATGTTCTATTAGTAACAAAGAATGGAACTTCATATCACAGTAATATCTTTAAGGGCCTAGAAACTGTACCTGGTATCAGTTCAGCTCCTCAGTGGATTAAGAGGCTTGCTTTTTTCCTTATTTTTGAGAAGATTTTATTTTACACTTCTATCTATCTATCTATCTATCTATCTATCTATCTATCTATCTATCTATCTGTGTCTTGCTCCCACTTCTGTGAATTTGAGCAGCTACCTGTGGAAGCCAGAAGAGGGCATTGTACCCACTGGAGCTATAAATTCACAGGCAGTTGTGAGCTACCAGATATTGGTGCTAGAGACTGAACTCTGGTCTTTTGTAAGAGCAGCCAGTGCTGTTAACCACTGAGCCATCTCTATTGCCTCCAAGAAGATTTCCTTTTAAAGAACACAGAGGAGCACAGAAAGCTATCGTCTAGAAACTGACAAATGTTGAGAGCAGTTATGACTGGCACTGGCCCAGCATCTTCACTCCTGAACACAAGAGGACCCACACCCAGCCAGAGCCCATGTGTGCTATGGAACTGGCTGACAGCAAGCACGTTTGGTTTCTGAAGGGGCGAGGAGCTAACACTGGTTCCCAGTGGTTTCTCACTTGCTGTTTGGGCTGATGGAGGCCTCAGGTCACTCCCAGGTCACTAGTTGAGGTTTACAGTTAGCACAAGGACGCATGCTCTCTTTCCTTCTCCTCATACGAACTCAGGCTTTGGGGCCAAGCGGTACCCTGTTATTGTGGCTTAAAGTGTTTTTTTGAGGAAACTCTTTGGAAAAAGTGCTGCATACATAAAGAGAACTCCAAAACCAACAACACTCTGGCAAACTGAATATTAATCACTTAAAAGTGTAGAGTCGGTAAACCCAGGCAGGCTGAGATCTAGCAGGTGTTGAGTTCTCTCAAATAGAGAGACTAGACAACTAGAATTCTGTGAGAAATTTCTAAACCAATGCCAGCTAATTAATGCAAGCCAGCTGAGCAGACTAGCTCCGCTTTCTCTCATATTGAAATGGAGAGAGCAACAGGGTGATAATTATATCACCACTTACGAGGAACCTATTATGGTGTCTATGGGTGTTCTGTCCTAGTTAACTTCAGGTGTCAACCTGACAGAGCCTAGACAGCCTCAGTTCAGGGCTTTTCCAGATCAGGTTGACCTGTGAACAAATCTGGGAGAGGGGTAACTGTCTTGATTGCTAATTGATGTAGGAAGACCCAGCCCACTGTGGGCGGTACCATACCCTAGGCAGGTGCTTCTGAGCTGTAGAAGAAAACCAGCTAAGCATGAGTCAGAGAGTGAGCAGCAAGCAGAGTTCCTTCTCATGGTTTCTGCTTCAAGTTCCTGCTTGAGCTCCTACCTAGAGTTCCCGCGGTGATGAATTATAACCTGGGAGTAGAAACAAACCTTTTCTTCCCTAACTTGCCTTTGATCACGGTGCTTGTCAAAGACACAGAAGGCAATAGAACAGGTTCTTACGCTTTGTTGTTTTGCTGATTCCATGACACGCAGCTTGTTCTCGGGCAGGCATCAACCCTACTGCCCAGTATAACCCACAGCTTCCAGTGAGTGGATGAGTGAGCAAGCTACACTAACTTGTTTTATACCCCTTCTCTCTAGCCACATAGTAAAACACATAGTGGTATTTTATACATAAATGTCCATGAGTTATGCGATCTCACTAAGTATCTCTCTCCTCTTTTAATTGTTCTCCCTGTTGTGACAGCTTTGGTTCTCTCACTATTTCAGAGTTCTTTCCTGCCCTTCCTCCCACCCACTCACCAGCAGCTCTTCCAAGCCTCTCTAAACCCTATAGATCCATGGCCATGTCTGCAGCTTCCCACAGTCTGCTTTCCTTGCCTGTGAAGGCACTTGGATCTCAGAGAAAATAGTTAACAGCTGTCCTAATGCAGTGGGTGGGAAGGAAATGGAAGAACTGAGGGCCGATGATGCATGAATGACATTTAGCGGGAGTGAATGATCCTCTGGGCTGATGGGCTCACAGCTCCTGGGACCTGACCTGCTCCACCCCACCCCTGCCTTGCTCCCGCCTACTCACTTTTCACTCCATTCATTAACTCTTCCTTGGCCTCTGTCAGTCTCTCCTTATCCCTCATCTGCACATCATAGCTCCCGCCTGAGGTGCACTAAGCACTTACGATGGCCCAGTGCTTCGGAAGGGAGCCTTTGAGGGAGGGCTGCTCTAGGACCCTCAGCATAGTACAGATCTGCCCTATTATCATTTCAGTTGCTGCGACAAAAAAAATATCCCAAGACAAAGCAACTCAAGGGAGAAAAGAGCTTATTTATTTTAGTTTGTAGTTTCAGATTACGGTCTGTCACTGGGGAGAAGTCAAGGCCTTCAAATAGCTAGTCACTTAATATCTGCAGTCAAGAATAGAAATGAATGCACGCATGCTTGCTTGCTTGTATTCAGCTTGATTTCTCCTCTCTCATATAGTTCAACGCCACTTGCCTAGGGAATGGTGCCACTCACAATGGGCTAGGTCTTCCCAGAGGAATGAAAGTGATTAAGACAATCCCCGACAGCCATGAGACAACCTAATATAGAAAATCCTTCATTGAGCCTTTCTTCCCATGATTCCCGGCTTTCAAGCTCACAATTAAAGATGACTTCATCAATTCTTAATCAATATTTGTTAGATAAGTAATTAATGAAAGAACAAGGGCCACGTTGGCGTTATGAGTGTTCACAGGGATTGTAGATTGAAGAGTGTGGATCACTTTTAGAAACAGTCAGGAGTTGAAGGAGATTGAGTGGAAGGAAGGACAGAATTGGGTATGGGGCAGAATGTTTCTGAGTGATTACAATTCATAGAAAGTTTGATTCAGCTGAAGAATGTAATTTTGTGTGAACAGATGGACACAATGGGAATTAAAACCATGCTGCCATCTGAGCACAGAGACACATTTCTTTGAAATAAGGCAATTTGAATACAGCCCACTATGAGCATATATCATTGTTCTGGTAAATGTCCTAGTAAGCAAAAAAGCTCCATCAGTATAAGTGGTGAGGAATTTTTAAGCAAGAAAGAGCTTAGGACTAATGATTCTTCTGAAAAGCACTAAAATGGCCCATGCCTTCAGGCACTCACCTAAGGTGCTGGGTCCTAGGGGGCCCATGGGTAAGCCTAATCATATCACCTCAATCAGGTGGGTGCTTCCAGTGTGGCCATTTCAGCCTGTGAATGTTCAGAAGCATCAAGACACTGGTCTTGGGTTTCCTTAGGCATTAAAGAAAAGGGACCTTCTATTGTTGTTTCACTCAAATCTTTTAGGCTAAATGTTCAAGAACAAAAGGTAACACAGGAACCCCCCCCCCCCATGCAGCCCATTCATTCCACAGATGAAGATTTGGGGCAGAAGATTCATCTAGCTAAATTTGGGTGTGTTTTCTTTGCCCTCAGAGTCAGAGTCAAAAGTTATAAACAGAGCAACTAGTGCTGCTCTATTGGTTGGATGGTAGTCAGGATGGAGTAGGAGTGTCTCAAGACAAGACAAGGCCAAGAGAGCCACCATAGCAGAAACAGCACTGGATGAAGTTACCAGAGACTGCAAAAATACTGGTCACCTCTGAGTTACGTTCTCAGAGTTAATCTCTGAGCTGGAAAGAGAAAAACAAAAACAAACCAGGATCCACTTGTAACCTGTGTTCATGTCCAGTACCAATTTTACAAGACAGACAATAAGTTGACAGTGCTGGGCCCGATGAAACCTCAGATCAAATCTTCACTGTTACTAGTCACCTTGGGAAGAGAAATGTTTGCAGTCTGTGAAATGGAGACGTTAACACCTCCAGGATAGGGGGTTGTGGGGTTTAAATGAAATGGTGTCTACAAATAGCTACCACATACGTGGATGTTCATGGGAGTGATGCTTACAGTAGCCACTGCATAGAAGACACAGCCCACTCCAAATCCATCAATGGATAAACAGAATGAGGGGCCATGCATGTAACTGAGCCTGGAAGAGGAATGAAATTGTGACATATGCTACCATGTGGATTAACTGTGGAATCAATATGGTTCTCTACCGAAGGACACACATGGAAGGACTCCACCTGAGGACATCTGGAATATGCAAAGCCAGAGAGACAAAAAGTACAAGCTGCCAGAAGCCAAAGATAAAAGACACAAGGGGTGCTCTTATTCCATAGGTCCAGAATTTTCTGGTTGGAATTATGAAAATTTCTAGGAAAGGATAATGATTGTGGTTGCCCATTATTTGGGAATGTACTTCAGGGCTTTGAACTCTTCACTTAAAACAATGATCAAATATTGGGACTGGCAAGATGGCTCAGCTGTTCAGAGCATGTACCACTCTTACAGAGGACCAGAGTTCAGGTCCGAACATCTGTATTGGGCAGTTCACAACCACTTACAACTCAGACTTTGGGGGATCCAATACCCTCTTTTGAACTCTGTGCACACACACAATTTTTTTTTAACTATGAAAAGCATAAATGTTGTTATACATATTTCACCATCATTATGAAACAGACAACAGAGACTAGACTGTCTGCCATGTAGTACAAGCAGCACAGGTAGGTACAACTGACCTCGTTCCACACAACTCACCTGCTCAAGGTAGTGTAGGGACAAGTTGATGTATTTGGCTTCAGTTAGAAGCAGGCCCCCGACTCCAGTCTTCGAGACACGCTCTGACCCTGCCAGGTCAACCAGATGGAGCTTAGCATGTCTGACGGTGGCAGACCCTGGCTCCTTGCTGCTCAAGTGCACAGTGAAAATACAGTGTGATCGGGTTGAAGCTTGATTCATAGGAGTCTAAAAAAAAGTTACAAAATGTATAAGGTGTCAAGGGAGAACTGTTTGAGGATATAGAAGGATTGAAAACTGCATTTCTAATAGCATAGCGTTCCCATGAACCCAGCACTTAAGGGTAAGATCGTCAAAGTCTGTTCTTTTCAGTGTGTTCTTGCCTGCTGGATGATGCAGAAAATGCAGATGGGTTGATTAAGGAGGTGACAAACGCATCCTACTGGAATAAATATGGAGTCTTTTGAGACTAGGGAGGTGGCTCATATGGTTAAGTCCCTGCAATGCAAGCACAAGACCTGAGCTTGGACTCCCAGAGCCCTTGTGAAAAAGCCTGGCATGGCTGTGTATGTCTGTGACCCCAGCATGGGTTGGAGTGGAGCAAAGACAGGTCCACTTCCAGGAGCTCACTGGCCAAAGAGTTTAACTCATCAGTAGCAGGTAGAGAGGACTAAGGAAGACATCCAGTGTCAACCTATAGCCTCCAAATGCACATGCACAGTACCCTGCCCATGCGTGTGTGCACACCCCCACTCCACACATACACACACACACTATACACACATGTACACATACATATACACACATACACAAAATACACACAACAAACACACACACACAGGAGGAAAAGGATAGATAAAATTTACTGGGTTTGCAAGATCAAAATGAAAATCAATTATTTCTGATAGTCCAACAAGAATGGCAACAAAGGCAATGGAATTATAAAGAAGTCATATATGAATAGTGATAGAGAAAGACACCTGACGACGACCTCTGGTGACCATGGGTTTCTACACATGCACACACAGGTGAGCACACCTGGACATAATATATGTGTGCATACATACACATGCATTCACAACACATACACATGCAGGTGCTTGTGTGCATGTGCACGCACCTCCCCACCCTCCCCCCAAACACACACCAAAATAAATTGATGATACCTTTACACACTGTATATGGAGATACATGCCAGTGTGGACTAAATGCTTACAGGTAACAACACAACTTTGACATCAAGACAAGTAAATCCATGAGCATATCATAATCCCTGTAAAGAAGTAATCGATGCTTTAAAATATCAACAAGCAAAATACTTGGAAAAATGAGAACGGGAGATGACTAGATAACTCAAAAAAATCAGCAAAATACTTAAGGAGCATTTGAAAAACTGCTCAGTGCTATAAATAATGCCTGTAGACCTTAGAACTATAAAGATGAATTATTCCACACCCACCAGGCTGAACAATTACAAAAACAAAGACTAAGGAAATGAATTCTGGTGGAGACATAAGGGTATGAAAATGTTCACACACAGCTGATGGGAATACAAATTAAGAATATTTTATAAAGAAATTTAGCAACGTGCTGCAATAATGCAAATGCCGAATTCTCGTGACATAGCGGTAAAACACGATGTCTATTTCCTAGAGAGCAGCCATGAGAGAGTGTACCGGGAGATACATACATTAGGATGGTAGTTTCGATGTCTTAGAGATAACAGGAATGTGGTACCAGGTGTACAGCCTAAAAAGACATCTGGGATCAGGGAGATAATAGCCTGGGAAAAGTTAAAATGTTGCAGCCTTCAGAAAAGATTGTCATAAACTATGATACATTTGTAACAGAAGGCTGAGTTAAAAGAACGTCAAAAATGCTAGGAACGTCGTGGTGGAGCTTATCACAATACTGGTGCTCTCAACTACATGTGCACGATAACTTCTGAACTTACATCAGCAAAAAAGGAAATTATGGGCCATTAACAATTGTGATAGCCTTCTGGAAGTTTGGAAGAGAAAGGCCAACAAAGGGATTCATGCTTTACCAGCAATAGACTTGTGATAATGTCCACTGTCACCTTGAAAGAATCTAGCACCACCTGGACGTGGCTGTGGGGAATCCTGTGGGAAAAGCCATCTCAGCTGTGGGCAGCAGCGTCCTCCAGGCAGGGGACCCTGGACTGTGAGAGGCAAACATCAACAAGCATGCATTCACCTCTGCTCCTCGGTTTCCTGATGGAGGATGCAATGCGAGTGGCTGTCTCAAGCTCCCACTCCCATGATTCCCGTCATCACGTGCTGAGCCTAGAACTGTGATCTAGACTAACCTCATTCTCCCCTGCATTGCTTTGGTTGAGTATTTCATCACGGCAACGGGGAAAGAAACTAAGATAGAAAGTTGGTCCTGAGAAGTGGGAACGTTGGTACGGAAGCCCGACTGTGGGTCTTAGGATTTTGAACATGTTTTGTGGCAAGGATGTGGAAAAGTCTTGACTGCTGTAGGCAGAGTATGAAGGATCATTACAGAGGATGGGAGTGTAGGGTACCAGAATGATAAGAGACGCACACAGGGGATGCCTGGCTCTTGAGGTTTTATTGGAAACAAGGGTTCTGTCAGGGACTGGATTAATGCTGTTTATTATTGTTACTATTAGTATTATTATTATTTAAAATCATCAGAAGCAAATTCTGAAGAGTGAAAATATCACCAGGCACCGGTCATGTCATTCTCTATACAGTTGGGGGTTATATTTTCTCTAAGGAATAAATATTATCTAAAAAAAATGCAAGCAATGGGGCAGCAGCGTTGTGCTGTCAATAAAGTGTTTCAGGCAGCCATGAGAATGAATTCACAGCCATTCGGCTCTGCGTCAAAGGAATTCAGCTCGGATACACGCGCACAGGGATGGAGAAGCACACGCCGATGTGTCTTAAATCAGAAATTCTTTTTGTCCATATAAATTCGTGATATACAACATGGTTGATTCACACCAGCTAGCGAAACACACAGATGTCAAAATGCTGGCAACGGTTTGGAGGTTACAATGCAGTGAACAAGTTAAACGGGATGAAAATGAGGCCCGTCATTTGTTACCACAATAACTATCCAAATCTTGGCAGCATGTGAGCTCTCTCTTTCTGTCTGTGTCTGTATCTGTGTGTGTCTCTCTGTCTCTCTGCCTCTCTCTCCCTCTCTCATGCTGAAGCCAGTAAACAAATAGCTGCATGTAAAACCACAAACTCAAATATAGAACCTGACTTGAGGTGTTCTGGAAGTGGCTGAGAGTTATTTGCGGAACTTAAACACAGGTTTCACCTCATTGGTGCTTTCATGAGACAATGGAGTTTATGGATGGGACTGAAAGTCAGTCAGCAGGTGATGCTGGGATTTGATCGCACAACGGAGTCTCAACAGCTGCCCCTGCCTTCCGAGCTGCTGATGCTGAAACAGCGCTAAGCTTCATCCTGTAATAAGTATTGTAAGTTGTGCACCCATTCCAAAGGAATACAAGATTCGCAAAAACAAGTGCATTCTAGAGTCTGCAATTAAGTGCAGTAATATACTGTAGGAATCCATGCCTCGAGCTCTGTCACATAAATGCTTTCTGCGTGATGTAGCTGTTGGTGTCCTCTTAGATAAAATTTTCCTTCGACCTCAGACAATGCTCTTTATGTGGCTCTGTGTCATTGGATGTGGCCACGTCTGCTCCGTGTTTAGTCAGGGAAGTCTCTATGTCTTGTGGGCATGCCAGTTCCCTGTCCTCTTAAAGGTAAACAACAACAAGAACAACAACAACAACAATAAAAAAAAACCCAACCAACCCTCTGTTTCTGAAATTGCCTGAGAACAGATGGCACCATTTAGGCAGATTCAATTCAAAACTGAGCACATGTTTTAAGCAAATGTGTTCTTGGCAATTGCCGGTGCCTTTGGAAAACTCCTCAGGATGATTAATCATCTGCACGAAGAGAGCTTTTGTGTTTTGTGTCAGTCTTTGTACATAGCTGTGCTACGTCGTACAGAGAATGAAGGAAAATAAGACCTGGCCATGGAGCTTAAGGGACTTGCAATCTCATCGGCCAGGAAAATCCAGGTGTGTGTAAAGAGAGCTGAGTTGACGAAGACGCATGCCCAGTAAAAGAAGTGGTGGCTCAGTAGGGCAAGTATTGGTCACGTGTACTGGTGTCATTTCTGTTGCTATGACAAACACCCCTGGACAGAAAGCAACAGGGGAGAAAGGGCTTTCTTCAGTTTACCATTCCATGTGCTAAAGAAGTCACATTGTCAGGAACCTGAAGCTGCTAGTCACACACAGAGAGGGATTGAGGCATGCATACTCAACTGCTTGCTTGCTTGCTTGCTTGCTTGTTTGCTTGTTTGCTTGTTTGCTTGTTTGCTTACTTGCTTACTTGCTTGTTCTCAGCTAGCTTTCTCCTTTCCCCTTCAGGACCCAAGATAATGGTGTCACACACAGTGAGCACACAGACACAGATACACACACAGACACAGACACACACACAGACACACACACACACAGACACACACACACACAGACACACAGACACACACAGACACACACAGACACACACACACACACACACAACTGCAAAGCTATATCCACAGGGCAATCTGATTCAGATCATTCCTCACTGAGACTCCCATCCCAGGTGATTCTAGGTTCTACCAAGTCGACAATTAAGATGAACTTGTTCACCATGTGAGCAGGAAGAGCCGAGTTTTATCCCCAGCACCTACATAAAAAGCCAGGCATGGTAGTGCACGTTAATAATTCCAGTACTCAGGACGTGAAGGTAGGAAAATCCTTGGGGTTTACTGGCAAGCCAGCCTAAGCTACCCAGCAAGCTCTAGGTCAATGGGAGGCCCCGTCTCAAAATTTAAAAAGGGGGCAGGGGACAAGATGGAAGGCTCAACACTGAAGTTGATCTTTGTGTGTTGAGGTCAACCTTGAATGTTGCTCCTGAATTGTTCTCTGTGGCAGTTTGAATGAAAATAGTACCCACAGGCTCATATCTTTGAACACTTCCTGTCTAATTGGTGAAGCTGCCTGGGAAGGATTAAGAGGTGTGGTCTTGTTCAAGGAGGTGTGTCACTGGGTCTCTCTCTCTCTCTCTCTCTCTCTCTCTCTCTCTCTCTCTCTCTCTCTCTCT
>NW_021604617.1:6045738-6056824 GCF_004785775.1 Grammomys surdaster
TCTCTCTCTCTCTCTCTCTCTCTCTCTCTCTCTCTCTCTCTCTCTCTGCCTCTCCCTTACAGACCACAGTGTGATCTGCTACAATCAGCTGTCACTGCCACCTTGCCTTTGATCTGCCATCATGGACTCCAGCCCTCTGAAACTGTGAGCAAGCACATTTAAATGCTTTCTTTTATACGTTGTCTCGGTCATGGTGTTTTATCGCAACGTGAGACAAGGAGCTGTACTACTTTTTGAGACAGTGTCTTTCGCTGAAACTGGAGTTTTCTGATTGGGCAAGACTTACTGACCTGTGAGTCCCAGGGACCCTACTGTGTCTGTCTCCCAGCACTGGGATCGCAGTCACGCGCCTCCATACATGCTTCTCCACACAACTTGTGAAGGATTGACTCAGATCATTGTACTTGTCACAAGCGCGTTACTGTTGAACCATCTCAGCCTATGCTTATTCTTGCCTGTATATTGAACATAACGTCCCCCCTCAAACAATCACATCTGTCTCCTCTCTCTGTGTCTCGTGGATGGACAGCCAATGCAATCTGCTCCCAGAGGCCTGAAGCTCCTCTCCACAACTCACGTTGTTACCTCTTGCCTGATGAGCACATTCTCATTAGTCTTCTTACATCTCCTCCTGGCTTGCCAACTATTCTCCACATGGTAACGTTTCTAAAATGTTTGATTGCATCTAACCTATCCATATTTCCGAATTAATGCAACATGCTTCCTAAGACTAAGTATCTCCTTTCCCTTCAGCGGTGCCTTATGTAACAATTTTATCAACGCCTTTTCCAATGCTCGGAATCCTTTGACTGTGGTAGAGCCACGGCAGACTTAGTAATCACTCTGGAGGCCTTGGGGAGTGCAGCATCTCATCTGTGACACCCTGGGAGGATGTACAGTCTAGCCTTCGCAGGGGACACTAGGTATTACTTCCTGAATTCAGACCCGCCTGGACCTAGTATTGTCACGAATACCTAGGAAGTGTTATTATGCTACAAGGGACAATCCCTTACCTGTTCTTCCAAAACACATGCACACCCATGCATATACAAATATTCACACAGACAGAACTACACACATACACACAAATATACACAAACATACATCCCCCAAATCATACAAATATTCACATATACACTAACATATACACACTAACACTTTTTGAGCCAACATTATAATCTATAAATTATTTTCTCTAAATTTTGTTTTTTTCTACAAATGAAAATATATGTCCTCATCCAAACAATGAGTAGGTGCTTTAGGGCCAGGAGAGCCACTGTATTCGATAAAAGACCTTTGCTCTCTCTGGCTAGCAGGTGTGGGCATTTTCCACTTGGCTTCTGATCAAACAGTGCCACATACCTTTCATTCCTCTTTAGATCCTTGTGCAAATCAGACCTTTTGCTGTGACAGATACTTGAAAAAAAACTATCTAAAAGGAAGAATTATTATTTGGGCCGATGGTTTCAGACATCTTCATCCAGGGTCAGCTGGACTCACCACTTTGGGTCTGAGACAAGAAGACTATCATGGTGGAAGGGGCATGGAGCAGAGGCTGCTCATTTCACCAAGAAACAAAAGGTGGGGAGTGGGTCTTGCATCCATCCTCATGGGCTTGCTTCCACCCACTTTAGCTCCACCCAGGTCCTCAGCCTGTTGGATGCTGGTGTCCATGTGCAGGGTGGCCTTCCAGACGCTGCAACCCTTTAACACAGTTCCTCATGTTGTGGTGACCCGCAACCATAAAGTTATTTTCATTGCTACTTCATAGCTGTATTTTTTGCGACTGGTTGTGAATTGCAATGTAAATATCTGATATGCAGGATGTCCGATTTATGACCTGGATGGGGGTCACCACCCACAGGTTGAGAACCGCTGCTCTATGTTTTCCAGACTGCCCTTACAGTCTTGAAGTCTAAAGCCATCCCTGAGATGCAAGGCAATCCTTGTATACAAACTCGTACACCGTAGTTTTAATCGTCACGTAAACTTACAGTAGAACAAAGCCAACACTCCTATCCCAAGTGAGAGAAATTCAAGACAACTCAGGAAGGATCAGAGCAAAGCAAGACCGATACTTAGGCAGGACATGTTAAATCCCGCAGTTGCAATCCGGGCTCACCCGGGATACCTGATGGCAGCCCTGTGCTCTCCTTGTTTGTAGCCTGCATGGTCTTTTTCTTGCCTGGCATCTCTGGCTTCCCTTTGCAGCCAAGGTGAAAGCCTCCAGCATCCTGCATTCTGCAATCTTGCCATCCGTAAACTCCCGACCCAGGATCTGCTGCCAGTAGGAGCAGCAACCAGCGGAGTGAAAGGTGTTGTGTTCACACATGGCACTATTACAACTTTTGTAATATTAATCTATTTTCAGTCACTTCAAAAATAATCATGGATAGTTGGCACAGTCATTAATTCTTCAAATAACGTGTGTGTGTGTGTGTGTGTGTGTGTGTGTATACCATTGCTGTGCACCTAAACCTTTTATTGTTTTAATCCTAAATCACTCCACAATTATGCAGCAAAATTGCAAGAGTTTAAGACTAGATGTCTCTTTTAGACTGAATGTGTCATTGTAGTGTGTTTGGCCATGGCTGCCCAAGGCAAAGACTAAGAACTTCCACACAAGAGAGAATCCAGCTTCTCCAAGTGTTGTTTGGCAGAGGCTTCTAGAACAGGGCCTTTACACATTCTTCTCTCTGCTCGTTAGCTCTCCAGTGAAGCCTGGAAACACTACGATCCCTGTGACGGCTCTCTCCTTGTTTGCTATCCACACCCTACAGGTTAAACCCCACCATTAAGTCTTACCTGATCTCGACTCCACTGGCTAAACAGTTTCTTATCCAGTTCTTCCCATACAAAAACGACTGGATTAGGAGGCTCACAATGCTCTTGAAGTACTACAGTAAGTGCGTGAGACACCAGGCCGGGTGGCTTAGCCCTGGACTCTATAAACACTTGTCGTGCTGTTTGGTGGTGGTGTTTCAGAACACATCTGTATCAGTTACTTTTGTGTTGCTGTGATAAAATGCCATGACCAACATCAGGACCAACATCAGGACCTGATGGAAGAAGCAGTTTATTTTGGCTTGTAGATTCAGAGGGGTAAGAGTCTGTCATGGCGGGGATCATGGCGGTCAGCAGGCATAATGGCAGGAGCAGAAAGCAGAAAGTTCATATTTTGACACACAAGCACAAAACACATACACACCACACACACACACACACACACACACACACACACACACACACACACACGGGGGGGGGGACTGAGGGGTTGTGTGTCAAGTCTATATACTCTCAAACCCTGTCCCTAGTGACTTACTTTCTCCAGCAAGGCCCTCCCTCCTAAACATCCCCAAATGCCACCACCAACTGGGACCAAATGTTCAAATACCTGAGTCTATAGGTCAGGGTGGGGGGCAAATTCATTTAAACTGTCACCACCTTGAAGAAAAATATTTCCAATGAGAAATCTCTCTACTGGAATTAACGTCAACTATTTGTTTTCTGTTCTGACTGTTCTCTTTATAATATATCTGGCTTTCGGAAGAAGTAATGAGAATTATTTCCCCAGTTGTAGGATCCTGGGTCTTATTCTTATCTAGTATATTCTCCAAGTAGCTTTATGAAAGAGAAAAGACTAGGTACAGCAATTTTATTTAAAAGTAAAATAAAAAGCTTTGGAGCAATCTACAGCCTATGAGAAGGTTTTAGCAATTACGATTCAACCCTCTGATAAGAACAGCCGGTGCCTCTATTATACACTCTCCTAGCAAGTCTGGAATCGGTTTGACAGAGATATGATTTTTCACATCCTCAACAATCTTTTGGGTGGTTTAATAATTTGAAGAAAACTTAATGTCAGAATCCCTGATGGTTCTGCGAAAATTTCTCTTGTGGGCGGTCAGAGGTCAGAAGACTGTATCCCTCTGGGTTGTTTCTCTGAGAAGCCAAAGTCAAAGGCGGTTATGTCAGGAATCAAAGTTGGGGAAACAGAGGTAGTGATGACACATGGAGAGGGGGGAATCAACACAGAACCTTTAATAAAGAACAAATCATATATGTGTGTGTGCATGTGAGTGGGCGTGTGCTTGTGTGTATGTGTGTGTTTGTGTGTGTGTTTTAAACATGTGTATTCAAGTTTGCATACACAGATGTGCGTCTGCCCGAGGAGGCTAGAAGTCAATCCTGACACCTTCCTTGGTTAAACCCCACAGTATTTTTTGAGACAGGGTCTCTCACTGAATAGATCTCACTGAAATGGCTACTCTTGCTAGCCAGCAAGGCACAGGGTTGCTTCTGCTTCTGCACCACCAGGGCTGAGATTATAGGCACAGTGAGGCCAGATTTTTATGTGAATGTTGAGGATTCGAACTCAGATCCTCATGCTTGCATAGCAAGCACCTTAGCAACTGAGCTGTTTCCCTTGATCCAGCAAAGTTGTTTTAAAAGGAGACATAGTCAGTCATTGACCCTGCTTATCAATCTGAGTGGTCACCAAGCTGTCTACTAGAAGACAGGTTTGCTCTCTGTATACTGACAGACATATAACCTCAAAATTCTCCTCTCTTTCTTTCTTTTTAAGAAGGTGACTGCAGAAGAATCACAGCTGGATGTAGCTTGCAAAGACAGCAAGTAACTCGTCTTGGTTTTCTGCTACTGCCATTTTTTCATTGTTTAAATTCAATTATTTGTATCTCCTCCTTCCCTTTAAAATTCAGTTTGGCTTTAAACTTTCCAAATCTGGCTATATACATATCTGAAATAATACCTAATAACAGTATCAAGCTAAAAGGGTTAATACATTTTTCAAGAATTTGGGACACTTGGTTCCAACCTTTCGTGTAAACAGTTTCTTGCAGTCTATCCTCCTAATGGTGACAGGTATGATGAAAACGTCCATTACGTTCCACTGTGCAGACATCTAGGACACAAGTGGAGCTAACACACCAGGCAGAATTCTGCTGTACGCTCATGCAATTTTATTCTTACAAAACTTGAATGTGACAGCCACCTCTCTGCACAATCCTTGAGTCTGGACACTGAGACCAGAAAACAACGTGAATTAGAGGACAGTGTCACTCGGCAGGGAAGCCAAAGGGAGCACTCCAGAGGCAACGGTGGCTGAGTCCCATCTATTTTGTCATCTCCTATTGCGAACATTCAACTTGTCTTTCTGGCCATGGAGATCTCGTCCTGTTAGAATTTGGCAAAGCCCCAAATGCCCAATCAGAAACAAAATCAAATCAGTCATTGAAGTTTATTTTTTGTGTCGTGTAAAACCCTTAAAAGGACTCTCAGCTCGCATGTAGTGCCAGGAACAGACCCTAGTAGGTCTAAGAACAACTGACAATGAATAGTCCCTGTGTGCTAAGAGCCGACCTTGACCTCTGACCAACTTTCCTGAATTCTTGATGAGCCATAAGCACTGCACCAGGGCTACCTGTCAGTTCCTTGAAGAAACAGATAGAAGGGGGCAACAGCCAGAGCTCTTTGTCTCCATCGTTTCTTCTTTCTCCTGCTTCCATTAGGGTGCGCTCTAATGGCAGTGTTCTATATGTGCCCACTGAGCTGGTGCCTAGCACTGAAGACAGATGGAGAAATGGCCTGGTGTCCCCCCTTTTCATGACCTTGAATCTTTGTGTCTCCATCCAGAGCCGTGCACTTAGTGCAATTGCTTCCAGTAGCCAGTTGGCTATTGCTGGTCACACCACTCGCTTGTTAGACTCCCCAGAGTTCCCATCCTCTTTGCAAACAGAAGACCTTCCGTGAACAGCCTGTTTTGATCCGTGGCATGGTTGGGTCCTGACGTTCATATTCAGATAAGTCTAATAAGCTGTCAGACAGCATAATAGGACAGCCAGGTAGAAAGAAGTTTTTGTGTTTTTTTTTTCAAAGTTACAGGCAAGACGTGACCCTTTGCACATGATATACTTCAAACTATTATCCACACAGTCTATGATTCACTGCTCCCTGGTGAGCACGCTCTCTGAACAAGAATGTATATAACCCCAGATGTCCAAATATGACCCTTGTTTTCAATTGTCCGCCTGAGGATGCAGAGCTTTGTTTGTCTTCAAGGGCAATAATTAACCCCAATTACCTAACACATCATCTCTGTGCCTTTGAGTTCAGCTTACTTTCTGAAAAGTATTTTTTCCCCTCTGTGATTATTGTCCAGATGACTTTGTCTTTTAAAACCATGAATCGTTTTGAATGCTCTCAGGAGCGCTGATGACATTTACAACACGAACAAGCATTGTCGTCTTTCTAAAAGGCCATGCTACATTTGAATTTTACGAGGAGATAATGAGTTATTATTTGGTGAGGATGAAGGATGCTCTTTGTAGCCACAAAACATACACCAAGTTGTGCTGTCACAGGGAGTTAATAAATAGCACCATGATTTCAGACCTAAGAGTTGGAAAGGCTTCTTCCTCGCTCTGACAGACCAGGCCCACTGGCTCAGTGAGTTGAGTTCTTGAGTACCTTGGCTCAAGGTACAAAGCTTGGTGGTGTTCAGGCTCCCCTCTCCCTCCTACTTGGTGGTATTCAGGCGCCCCCTCTCTCTTCTCCCTCCTCCTCTTTTATTTCTCTTCTTAATGGTGCATTTACCTGTTTAATTTTACTCTCTTTCACTTTTTCCCTGAGTTCAAGTTTTCTTAGCTAGGTCTTGCAATTAATTTCTTTCAACTCCTCAATAAATGTATGCTATTTTTTTAAATAAACATTCAATGTAAGGGATGTGTTTGAGATGATAAACACACCCTGAGCTACTTTGTGGATTTACCTTCTCAACAAAGGCACCAACCCCTGATTCACAGCACATACGTGGGTCTGCTCCATAACATGCACGTAGGTCTCAGACTGTTTCCTTTCTGATTATTTATGGGTTAATAAGCAAATATTCACGCTAGGATTGTTTGTTGAATACATTAATCCACACTGGACTGTTAGATCCTTGACCTTACTAGCATAAACTCTGCCAATGGTCTGCAGTAATGGGTCTGGAAAAGCTCATATGAAGCCCCTTAAATCACCGTCTTTTCTGAATCCTGCTCACCAAAGGCTAGTATTTGGCATGAGTTAGACCACTGACCTTCAGATGGCCTGCATTTAAGGTTTCTCTTTTGCCCCACTTTCCATGATTCAGTGTGAATATCTATATTACATGCCTAGACTCTCCTCTGCTCAGACCTCATCACCCTAACCAGGGGATCATCGGATCTGTGTTTGAGAATTGTGGCCCTTTCTTTAGGAGAAACTCTATCCTGCCTGAGGTCGAGCAATGCATGTGTTGGCGCTTAGCACCCTCGCTTACCATAATTCGAGCTTCATGGGATTTGGCAGGGTCTCTCATAGCTTGAGGTTATAGCTGTTTCCTTGGTTTGCAGAAAATGGCTTTTCCCCTTTCTATTTTCCCTTTTTTGTTACTGTTATGAACACATTTCAATAAAGAGAAGAGACTAAAACTGACTGTCTTCTGCTAGTTTAATTAGAGATGAGAATGCTAAAGACTGGAGCAAACTATGGGACTAAGTTTTTATATCTAGAAGTCTGTGTCCCTGTCGTGGTGAATGTGTCTATATCAGCATTCAGAGAACATCTCTACCATACCACTTGGCTTATTTAATGGACACTGTAGATCTCAGTGTAGAGATCATGTGATACCCACTAGGCTAGACTTGATGATAGGAGAACTCAAATGACACTATCAGTCAAATCATGTCATCACTATTCAGGGGCCGGAGAGACGGCTCAGCAATTACAAGCACTTGCGGCTCTTGCAGAGAAGCAGTGTTTGTCTCCCAGTTTCCACATGGGGTAGCTCACAGCTGCCTATAACTCCAGCTTCAGGGGATCTGCCACCTCCTTTTGGTCTCCATGGGTACCTGGGTTCACATGTACATAAGTATACACAGGCTCAAACATACGTATGCATAATTTTAAAAATATAACAAATATTTTTAAAAATACTATCTAATTGCAGTGTATATTTCTAATACTGGTCATATATAAAATCTAAGAAGTAAATGTCTGGCATATAATAAGCACTCAAATTAAGGTTGTCTTTGGCTTCTACTAAGTGTGTCTGCATAACAGATTAGACAAGAGTAGAATTGCTCTCACATCTTTCGCTAAGACTTCCAGCTGCCAATTGGGAACCAAGAGTCAGAGGACGCTATTCTGGCTGTATCTGGCTGTGTAACCTGATCAGGGTTGGAATACATCTTCCCTGCTGTGTGTTTTGCTCTGACTGGGCTCTCAAATCTTGAAGGAAGTTTACTAGTTCCATACAGCTAGAGTGCCTTTCACATGGAGTCTTGTGAGGCTGTTACTGACCTGATAATGGCCCAGTTGTAATTAAAATACTCCTGTTGGACTCACATGCCACACAAAAGATCTGGGCTTCAGCAAGGCGTTAATGAGCACAGACACACAGTAAATCCAGTCTGTTCTTTCTGCACTACCCTAGTACTATTGGATGGCAGGTCCAGGGGCAGTCTTTCCCATAAGTTTGGCATAAGCACCTTCAAGCAAATCCAATACACTCTCCCAACTGTCTCTGCACTTCCCTGGGTCACACAGCTTGCTCTGGAGGTCCAGGAGCCTCCAAGCACAGAAGCACACACAAATATACTCACACAAAGCACATAAATATTTGAAGAAAAGAGTTAGGTATAAGGACTTTGAGTAGTTATTGGGAAAATAATTTATACACCCCAGTAACCTTCACTGGTAGGCTAGATATTTGGAAAGTAGCCGCCTCTTCCAAAATGTCTGGAGCTCACAGATTTAAAATAGTGTTGGAGTCTGTGTGATGGTGTGTTCACCAAGAGGCATGGCTGTTTCTGAGTACAGCTCATTTGCACTCAACACGATAATGCCAACCCCTAAAGTATTAGGCTTCCGCAAGAGAAGGTATGTATAAGGTCAAGAAGCATATGGATGGTCTGTAAGTCCCAAAAGGCCCTCTCCGAGGACAAGCTGTGGGGGACACGCTGTGAAGAAGAAGGGTATAAGGCACAGGAAGGTGGCTGCTGTGGAGGTTGACAGTCAGTGCATTGATGAGTGGTCATTTCTCACAGCTCATCAGAGACCCACATTCACCTGAGGGTGGCGCTGTGACATGAGGGTGGTGCTTTCTATCCCTTGATGTCAGAGCATCAGCTACCATGCCCAGCAGCAAGCTGGCCACACATCCCACACAAAGAGCTAAAGGTGACAGAAACAGTATTTAGGTTGAGTTCATTGCCGTAGTTAGTCTACACTGTACCCACGGGGCATTGCACAAGTAAGTGTAATTATAACCTACAAATTTATAATAAATTAAAAGAACAGTTCTAAGCTCCTGATGGCCAGTCTTGCACATGTCCTAGGCCTAAATGGAGACAACCTGTTGACTGGGGATCAAATTTATTGATTTTAAAACATTTGTTTTTAAAACTTCTCTCTCACTCTCTTTCTCAGCACATGTGTGTATGTGTGTGTGTGTGTGTGTGTGTGTGTGTAGGTGTGTGTGTATAGGTGTGCCTATACATATGAATGCAGATATCTTTGGAACCTAAAAGAAGGTGTTGGGTCTCCTGCAGCTGGAGTTAGAGGCAGTTGTGAGGTGCCTGACATGAACCTAAACTTGGGTTCTCTTAAAGTTCAGCAAGTGTTCTTAACTACTGAGCTGTCTCTCCAGCCCCAAAGAACACATTACAATACAAAACAATAAACTCTGTCTAGTTATAGCAATATTCATTTAAGAATAAGGCACAACATTAAAAAACACATGAAATAAAAAGACTGATTTGACATTACAAGAACAAAACAAACTAAAAGAAATATATGAAATGAGAAAATATTTGCTCAATATACAACACAAACTAAAGGTTATTTCATCAGTTCTGATTCCTTCAATAATTTTTTGTTTGATTTTTGTTTTTGTTTTCTGGAGACATAGTCCCTTTTTGTATAACCACCCCAGCTGTCCTGGAACTTGCTTTATAGACCAGGCTGGCCTCAAACTCACAGAGATCAACTTGCCTCTGCCTCCTAAATGCTGGCATTAAAGGCATGTGCTAGCAAATATGTTCTTTGCATATCCAGCAAAGAACTGTGCCATTTATGTATGTGTGTATATGTATATATATATTTAAAGTATGAGTAATTTGTCTGCATATACACCTTATTGCCAGAAGAGACCTTCATAGATGGTCATGAGCCACCATCTGGGTGCTGGGAATTGAACTCAGGACCTCTGGAAGAGCAGCTAATGCTCTTTACCACTGAGCCATCTCACAAGCTCAATTAACTTTTAACTGAGTGACTACTATAGAGCCGTCTGTGTTTCTAATTTCCATGGATATGGGCTCTGTAAACAAGACATGGAGTCAGCATGTCAGCCAAACATACCAGAACACTCCAAGAGAAACACAGAGGAGAGTGCCAAGGTCAGAGATACTCAGAGCTCGGTAACAACAGGATCAGGTAGGGGATGAGGTGGCTCAAAGGGAAAAGGAGCTTGCCACCAAGCCCAAGGAGAGGAGTTGAGTCTCTAGGACCCACACAATGGAAGGAGAGAAATAACTTTGCTAGTTTCCCCCTGACTTCCACAGACAACATACCACACCCACACATGCCCACAAAATAAATAAAGATGTTCTATGCAAATAAAAAAGAATTTAAAAAATTATTAAAAAACACTGAAAATGCAAATTGCAATGGGGCTTTTCTTGTTTCCCAGCCAACTGGTAGACCTTGGGAACTAGGGGGTATGATGAGCAGAGTCCGCATGCTCCCGCTCACGGAACTCTTCGGACTTTTCTTTAGCAGCCAGGTGCAAACTGCTGCCCACCTCGGTGAAGTTCATTTCCAATCTGCTAAGCCCCGGAGTACAGCTCTTAAGTGCTGTGGGATGCTTTGGTCCAGGTTAACCCTCTACCATGTGCGGGTAGAGGGTGCCGGAAGACAGGGGTGGGGCTGGTCCAGAAAATGCCAACAGACTTAGCAGGGACCAAGGTGGTCCGACAAGAACGTGCAGCGTGCCTTCTCCAAATATACTGGGCTAGACGGGAACAGCTCAGCCACGAGACTC
>NW_021604617.1:6057224-6070344 GCF_004785775.1 Grammomys surdaster
ATTTTCAGGAGCTGGCAGTCTGCATTTACAGTTTTATGTATGAGTGGTCGCTTTCATTGAATTCGAGAGATAAACGGAAGTGCTAACTACTTCAAATACTTGGGAGATAATTCAGTAGTACATCCATGCTTAAAATAGCTGACAGATGTCAATGTGATGACGCTGGTATGAGGGGACATAAGCTTCTGAAGAAGAGGGACAAGGGTGGGGCCCAGCATCCACTTACTAAGCTGTGTGAGCTTCAGCAGGACACAGAACCCGTTCCCCCTCAGTTTCCCCCAATAAAGTAAGAGCTGGAAATACTGCCTGGGTAGGTGATAGCAGTGGGTGGGTGGGTAAGGAAGCTTGCTGCTAACGCTGGTGGCGTGAGTTTGATTCCCAGAACACACATGATGTCTCCTGACCGTCACATGTATGTTTTGGCACGTGCACACATATGTACAAACACACACACATAAATGGACGAATGAAAATGAACAATGAATATTATTTTTAAAGATGCATGTAAAGTGTCTACTACAATGCCAAGTCTACTGAATGGCAAGGCTGTTACCACTGATTTAATCAAAGGAAAAAATGATAATAAGAGGCAAACACGGAAAAAATAAACTTACAAGGCAACATTAATGCAGAGACACACTAGGATTGGGCTGCTTTGGGCTTAAGGCCTTTATGAGGTTATGAGTAGATAAGCCCCCAGCGGGCAACAGGAAACACTTGGCCGTTTGTGAGGTAGGAAACGTGGCAGGTACATTTCACAAAGGGCTTTCCTTAAAACTTTTCAAAATGGATTGAAATTCTGTATGGAGTCAACTAAAATAATGTCCATATGTGAGTGGATTTACTTCTGGGTCTTCAATTCTGTTCTAGTAACCAACCTGCTTTTATGCCAATATCGTGCGGTTTTTCTTACTATTGGTCTGTAGTATAGCTTGAGATAAGGGATGGTGATACCTCTGTTAGTTCTGGTGTTGTACAGGTTGTGCGTGTTTGTGTGTGTGTGTGTGTGTGTTTCCTTCAGTTTGTTTACTGATGGATTTCCATACATTGAACCACCCCTGCATCTCTGTGATGAGGCATACTTATCATGGTGGATGACATTTTCGATGTGTTTTGGATTCGGTTTGCAAATATCTTATGGAGAGATTTTGCATCAGTGTTCATGAGGGAACGTGTGGAGACCCGAAGCTGATCTGATGTCATGTGCATTCCTCGCCCATTCTCCACCGTATTTACTGCAGCAGCATTCCTTACTAAGCCCTGCTCATCAGTTCCCCAATTCCAGCTATGGAAGCTAGACAGTTGGGGATCCTGCCTCCACCTCCTGAATTCTGGGATCACAGGTGGCCTTCGTACCTGCCCGGCTTCTACATCAGTTCTTGGGAAGGAATTCCAGTCCTCACACTTGCGTGGCAAGTGCTGTATCTACTGATCTACCTGAGCTAAACCTAACCCATAACTCAGAAGTAACTAATGGCCGTGCTTCAACACTCTTGGAGGCCATAGTGAAAGAGGGTGAGAACCTTTCCAAAACTCACTGAAGACAGGACAATGCCAAGAGCCAAGACAGGGCATCCCCTTATCTAGGCACAAGTCACCCTTGAGGGGGATCAGCAATGAGGCTGCACCGGCCTCTTCTGCTTTCACACAAGCCTCTCTGCATGCTGCATCGCCTGGCTTGCTGTTGTTAAACCTGTGTACAGAGAGAGTCTTTCCTCATTGACCTGCACCCATTCTAAATCTGCCTTTAGTCCTTAACCTTTAATTCTTGAAAACAGTAAGAGTATCCCAGATGACCTCAGAGGCAAAACACTGAAGCTCTAAATACAAACAGGAAACAGAAAACCTATGCATACTTTCATCTAGTGAAAGAATCAAGTCAAAAGTCCTTATATGGCATTAGTCACATAAACACAGCCGATGTAAGGTGGTCAGTGTACCTAAAACTATTCAGTCAGTGAATAAACGGCTATGGCTGTGGCGACGGCTCACTGGGTGTGGTGCTTTGAATGAAAACGGCCCATATATTTGAAGGCTTAATCGAACTGTTTGGGAAGGATTTGGAGGTATAGCCTTGGAGGTGTATCATAGCAGGTGGGCTCTTCCAAAAGCCCACACCATTCCTATTTGAATCCTTTCGTCTCTGCCTCATGACTGTTGTCTCAAGATGTGAGCACTCAGCTAACTGCTCTAACACCACGCCTGCCTGCCTGCCTGCTGTCATGTTCCCCATTGTGATGGTCATGGACGTCAACCCTCTGAAACCAAAAGCCCCAAATGAAATGCTTTCTTTTATAAGTTGTCTTGATGCTTTGCCATTGCAATACTGAAACAATGGGTAAAGCACTTGTCTCAGACGTGTGAGGAGTGGAGTCTGGATCCTCAATACCCTCCATCTGCCTATAATCCGAGCAAGGTGGAGCTAGGGATTACTGAACCAAGCCAGCTATCCAAACTGGCTAAATCAGCAGGCTCTGGGTTTGGGTACGAGACCCTGCCTCAGTGTATGAAGTGGAGAGTGAGTGAGGAAGACACCTACTACCAGTCTCTGGCCTCCAACTGCACATGCAGACATTCAGGCCAACACACATGTAAATACATGCATGTGTGCCACAGACAAACAAACGAAAATTGGTAAGAAAAAAATCAACAAAGCTAAGAGCCCACACAAGAAGATATAGACAGCATGTTTTCAGGTACTGGACCTAAGTTTATCCCTTTCATGTCTAAGGAGAGTGCGTTCCAGATGGACACCCAGCAGGAAACAGGTCACTCAATGGAGACTTCCTTTTTGAGCACCTATCTTCTCACCTTGCACCTTTTATCAGCAGCAATACAGCAGTCTGAGAGCATGACTTAAAGTTTCAGGGCTGGAGGGATGGCTCCATGGGCAAGAGCACAGGCTGCTCTTCCAGCAGAGCTGGCTTGATTTCTAGCACCCACAGGGCAGCTCACAACCACCTCTAACTCCAGTTCCAGGGGATTTGATTTTCCTGGGTGTCAGGGATGCACAAGATACACAGACATATGGGCAGACAGTACGGCCATACACATAAAACAACCTTTTATAAAAATTAAAAAGAAAGTCACGATGATAATTGAAACTGCACGTAAGAGACCTGTTCTCCTACTACCATCACCACCACCGTCACCACCACCATCATCATCACCACCACCACCATCACCATCACCACCACCACCATCTCCACCACCACCACCACCATCATCACCATCACCACCACCATCATCACCACCACCACCATCACCATCATCTCTACCACCACCATTGTCACTAGTAACACTACATCCATTTCCTTCAGTTCAGTGACTGGATGGAGCCTCATGACCTTCCAACCCTGCTCAGTAACTGGGTAAGGTATGAGTCAAACTCGACTGCTACCTAAGGGGTCTCAAGAAAAAAAATTAAAGAGCCCAGATAAATCTGAATGTCAGATAAACAAAGGGTGCTTTTTTTAGTATAAGCGTGGCCCTGGAACATAGGACACATAACTTCCTGTGTTCCATGGTATTTTCTGAGTGTTTTACAAATATTAACTCACCAACTAAATGAAAATACACAGTGACATAAACACATGTCACTAGACCGGCAATCTGAGGGTAGGAAGAATGAACTGTGCCTTATACTTTTCAATTTCAGAAAGGAAGCATCTTATAATTAAGATGTTTTATAGGTTGCCACTGATTAGATGCAAAACAATCTGCGTTAAATTAAAAAGCAGAAAAGTGAAAAGTCAGACAGTGTGGCGAAATAGAAAGCAGTGGGCAGTCTGGGAACAACAAGGTCTAGGTGTCCTTGCTCAGGGAACTTGAACTTGAACAGACTGCTTTTGTTGTGTGGAGGAGGGTAGCTCCACACTGTGAAAGGGAAGCAGGAAATCTCTAAATGTGATCTATTTTCCAGCTTTCTATCTTTATAGTGAAATGAAGAATTGACACTTCAAGTGTGTGTGTGTGGGGGGGGTAGAAGAGGGGTGGGATCCCCACAGAAAGCATCTAGGTGGCAAGAATGGTTTATTGTAGCTCACAAAAACAATTTCTAGTCTATCACTTTGGAAAAGTCTTGGTGGCAAGAGCTTGAGACAGCTGGTCTGATAACATTCATCATCAAGAAAGAACAAGGAAAAACAAATGCATATATGTTCTTGCTTTCTTGTGCTCAGCCTAGAGGATTGTGCCACCCACAGTGGCCCGGGGTTTCCCTTACTGGCCTAGAGGATTGTGCCACCCACAGTGGCCTGGGGTTTCCCTTACTGGCAGGACCATAAGCAACCCCAATACAGGCAACCCCTCACTGTGACTCTCTTCTCAAATCATTCCAGGTGGTATCAAGTTGAAAATTAAAGATAACAACAGTAGGTAACCCAGGGAAGATCTCCTCATTTCTCTGGATCTAGATCTCCTATGCTGCAACATAGAATTCAGACAATATTATTGTGACGGTCTATTGCGGCCTCCAAATTCTATTGTGTCTCAGGATCTCGGATAAGTCGCTTGGGAGACATGCCTGTTACCTCTGCGATCATCCTGTTGGTGTCACCCAAGAAGAGCAGGTTCAAAGCTTCCTCCTCAGTTGTTGCCTGATGAAGAGACAGGTTTTTCAGGTGAATGTTCTGATCAGGGTCCTCCAATATTGTCACTTTCCTGAGGGGTGGCAGGGGGTGGGGTGAGAGAAGAAGGTACTGCTGAGAAGCATTACAAGTGTAACGACAAGCATATGTTTAGAAACCATCTAGTAGGATGCGCTAAACAAAACCCTGGAGACACCAGACACCCCTGGATTAGCACCCAACACTGACAACCCATGGGCACTGCTGCCAAACAGCACTGAAGGTGGGGAAAAAAATCTCAACTACTCAGCAGAGAAGGTGTGCATCAGTGGAATCTCCATGAATTAAACCTTTTTAAAACACATGCTGTATCAAGCTTCTAACACTCTACCTCTGTATTAGGAAATGAAGAGTGATGACATTTTTTGTTCCTTAAACGGAACAAAATTCCTTTAAGGAATTCAGTTCCTTAAATGGGCAAGACAGTCATCTTTGCGTTCAGTGTTTTATCATGGCTGATGTACATGGCATGACTCAATCAGCTTGCACATGATGGAAACCTGGTAGCTATCATACCTCTTAGAGAGATTCTCCTGGATTTTTCTCATCACGGTAAGAAAAAGTCAAGAAGTTCATGATAAAGGCTTGTCTTGTCCATCAAAGCCATTTCTTGGTCCTACTCCCTTTAGGACAAACCTTTCCTTCTACTGCATCTTCTGCCAGAGCCTTGGCTGTGGTATCACATCTACCACTACAATGACCTTAGGGCTGTCCCAGAGCCACCCTCCTTCTTCCCAACCCCGCATCTAGAGATGGCTGGTTAAAATTCTCTCCTGGTCCTTTTCCAGACATCCCACAGTGTGTAAGATTTGGAAAACTTCCTCCAATCTTGCTCCAAAGACTTACAGACTGCAGCCTTAGAGTGACTAGAGAGAGTTCCTTTCCCATGGATTGTATATCATTCATGAGTTTTGCCAAAGACAATCTCTGGGCATGTTTTACTTGCTTCCAATGTTAAAATGGTGATGTTGAGCAAAGGTTGGTATCACCTGGAACCCTTCATCTTTAAAGGAAAAGCAAATGGACACACTATTTCCTCACCATAAAACCTTACTTATTGGAGGCAAGCGTTGATAAAGATACCCCACATAGAACTGAGCATTAAAAATCTTATTCTCAGCATGCTGACCAATTATACATCTTTGCACTGACTGCTGCCCACTGCAAAAAATAGCATCTCTGACCAAACCTGAGAGCAGCTCAGGCATATGGGTAGCAACCTAAATATTTATAAGGTAGTTTCACAGAATTACCATTTTGTAAATTAACAATGACAGGTTCTACTAGAGACCATGACCTCAGATTTACAGTACCGGGCAGGACTTTCCCTCCTGAGAAAGGGGCCTCAATTCCAGTCGAAAAGTGATTGGTTACCCCCATAACCACTATGCCAGTACTGCACCAGTAGGCACAACTTGTCTGGAGGATTGGTATTGCATCATGCGGGCTCCGGTCCTGAGAAAGTTCACTGAAGACTTTCCTACCACAACAGCCTGCTTAGTATCTTTAGACATCATGAAAGCTAGTCAGAAGGAGGGAAGTCTCTTGGTCAGTTTGAGACTGGTTTCTCTCTATCCTGCAAGCAAATGTGTGGCGTCGTCAGCAATAGGGTCTTCACAACCAAGAGCATATACACAGCACTAATTAGACTTAGTGGGTTATCAAAAAAGAAGACATGAAGTTTGGAGGGTGACACATTGAGGAAAAGATGAATGAACTAGAGGAAAGAAATCCGGGATCTACTTCACATTCTATAGATGTATGAAATTCTCAAGAATAAAGAGTTATTTTTAAAAATAAAATATGTGAATAAGGAAAAAAAACTTATTTAGGATACAGTTACCTTTTAAATTAAGATTTTTCAAATACCATAATTAAATTTTTTTCCATTTTTTCAAGGAAGTTTTTGGCCTTTTCATATGTAATTTGTGGGCACTTAAAATACTAACCACAGCAGTAAGGAAGTGTAACTTGCCCGGCACATCTGCAGGCAATGTGTTCCTGGAGGTGTGCTTCTTTCCTGCAGAAGACTCCACTGTAGACCCATACTCACAGAGATGGAAAAAAGGCCCTTTCCTTACTGAAAACAAGCATACTTTATTTATTTTTAATAAGACTCAGAAGTGAGCATATTGAAAATGCCTGGACCGTCTGAAGGCTCTCTCAATTGACATGGCTGAGCTGCGTTCTATTTGGAGGAGATTCCTTTATGCTTTAGATTTTGCCTCTGACCAGCTCAGAGTAAATTCATCCTCCAGGGACACGGAAGACGGGATTCTGTCTGACCTCCAGGTTCGCCAATGGAGGTGCGAGACATGAAGTAATATTCGAAGGTGAAGTCAGAAAATAAGCAATGAAATGGTAAAATATTAAAAGTGAGAAGGGGAAAGAATTCAGGCGCTTAGCATGGATTCTCCATCTCTACAGCACTAGCCTAAAATGAATGGAGGATGAACAAGGAGACCTGAATACCACTCCTTCCATACAAGACTCCAGCAGGGGGGACACAGAGAAAGGGAGGGGCATAACCTCGAGGAGCAGAGGCCACACCCACTGAGCTTCCTTTTTCCCTGACCTGACCTGTTGCTATCTGCATGTCAGCTTTGGTCAAAGCTCTCCATGACTGGTGTGTGACCAGTGTTGAGAACCACCGGTCCCAATCCCTTGAGGGTGGGTGCATACAGAGGCTAATTCTGGCCCCTTGTCTTTACTTCCCAGCCAGTTCCATCTCCTGCCCCAGTGGGAAAGTTACTACTGAGGACAGGGAGAAAGCCGCACCAATCTTAGCTGAACTGCTAAGAGTCCAACCATCTAAGGCAGGCAAGCAAAAGATGCTTTGCCCTGGGACCCCATTTAGTTTTAGGTCATGCACACCACTTCTTGTAACAATGCACTGAGAGCCTAATTCCTTCACCTGAACACACTGTGCACGTAAACCTCTCCCCCAAACAACGCCCTTAGCAACCTCAGAATCCCGACATCCCACCTGCAGCCCAACCACATGCACCTCCACCTCTGAAGTGTGGTAGACGTCTCCCCACCCCATTCCCTGGTAACTATCAAATTTAGAAAATGCCTATTCAAGTGTATCTGGGTATGAAGGATAGATGGGCCGATCTTGCCTGACTAGTCTTGGGTGTAGATGAAGAAAAGGCGAAGCTGTGTCCTCCAGTCACCTTTCGGGGAGAATCTTCAATTTATATATGCATACACGCATATATCTATAATAGGCTATACATAGGACTAAAATCCAATGCATTATGGAAAGGATGTATGCAATAGAGGAAAATGCTTATGTAACCTAATATGTCAATCAAAATAGGGACCCGCTTTGTCTGCACTCCTCGTAACCAGCTCTTCCTTCTCTTGAACCTCAATAAGGGAAGCCCCAAGCAATAATTAGTGCCCTTGGGTCTCTTCTCCCCGCTGTCCATCTTGACAGTGTCCCTCTATGGCTATTCCTTTGCTTAAAACAAAGTCCCCTTGCATTTAATGCAAATCTGAGAGAGCCCTAAGTTTCAATTCCTTGGGTAAAGGGCCAAGAACCTGAAATGCCTGACCCAGACCCTGGCCACCAGTAATGCACTCTTCCATAGGAAGGGTTCTACTGGTCATACAGCCTGTGGGTAAACCAAGCCATGTAACACTGACCACAGCAATAACTATGACTCAGGGAGGAACTGGGCATCTAGCTAAGCACCCATGGGGCTTATTTCATCACTAAATTAAAAAGAAAAAAGTTTTTGAGAGGAAGTCACGTGCCTACATTTTCTGCCATTGTGCCGGTTAAACAGAAAATCCAGTGAACGCTAAGGGGATGCTGAGCAGGCTCGCTGCAAGGCAGGCTATGCTCACTGATTTAGGGTTGTGTCTGGATAGGGCAGCAACAGCGCGAGGAGTGAGGAGGGAAGTGTTAGATCCTTGCTGGCACCATGGGAGTGACTTCTAGATCCTTCACAGGCTTTCATCTCTGATGTGGCTACTCTGGATCAATCAAATGCCTACATTACTGCTGGATGCTTGCCTGGCTTTGACACATTGGTCAAATTCCAATTTGCGTGCCCCCCGGTTTTCCTTCACGGTGGTTTCAGCTGTGTGTTGTAACTTTGCCGTTTTATTTCTCAGAATTGTTTGGTGGATGCTGTGCTTCTCCTATCTTCTGACTGCTTGTCTATGGAGGTTTTGAGAGGCAGACACAGGTGCTGGCTGACGATGAAGCCCGTGGATCTCTTGTCGTCTGCTAAGCACTCATTCATGGGCAACCCCAGGAGAGGCTCCGTCACACCCTGGTGCTGTCATATTTGTCTGTTTGTTTTTACTGAGACAGAGTCTCACTTTGCAGCCCCTGCTCACCTGAAACTTGCTCTATTGATCAGGCTGGCTACAGAGATTGATCTGTGCATGCCTCCAGAGTTCTGGATTGAAGGTGTGACTCACCATGCCCAGCTTCCTGTGCAATTTTTGAGCCCGCCCCTCCCCCACTCATCTTCCCTCCCCACTCTCTCTCATCTTCACTGAGTTTCTCCTGGTTTCTGCCCCCTCTCTTGGATGTGCAGCTTTGGATTGTTGTTCACTGCCTGGCCTCCTCCTGATCAGTCTCCTCAGAGCTCTTTCCGCCAGCCTGCCAGCCCTGCCCCCTCTCCGGCTCTGGAAACCCTGCCTGGCTACTCCCTCTTGCCTTGGATGCTAACTGAGAAATGAGAAGGGTCTCAACTCTACTACTGCTGGTGGCATTGCTAAGGTTGGGGGGAGTGAAGATCACTGGTAAACGTTTTTTTCCCAAGTTGCTTCCTTCCCCAGCCCCTCCCCTTCATGCTCCTTCTCACCCGGCAGTCATTCGTCCCTCAGCCTTTTGCCCAGTCCTTGCTTCTGACTACAGTTTTTTACAGGCTTGCAAGAGGACTGTATTAGTGTTTCTTAAATAAACATTCTACTTCCAGGATGGAAACCCACCAGACTATTTATTTGATTCCTTGGAGTGAGCCTGTGAATAGTTTCCCCACAAAATGTTTCTAAAATGTTTAGATTTCAAGCAAAAGTCAGCGATCGTCCCGAGTTGGACACCTAAGTGGAAAAGTTCTGCTAAGTGTACCCAGCCTGCTTAATGATGGGGAAGCAACAAGCTTTGTATTTTCTCTATAAACAGAATCATTTCCATTTGGCTACTCGGTAGGAATTTGTAGGCTCGTTGTAACTTACTGGAAGACATATGAAGAACAATAGCCAAGTTTTTGCTCTCAATAATGGAAGCCATCAATGAAAGAGTTGTCCCCGCTCCCCGGCCTCCACAACACTCCAGCACTGTCGACTTGTTTGACAGGAACTTTGCAGAAGTTACAGCCATGAATATGGACCCTCATTTTCATGTTATAGACAAGGGCTACCATGTGATTTCTTCTTTAATATGTCAACTTGCAAAGGTTCCCTTCCTTCATGCAGGTTGTACACTGCATAGCAGCATTGTCCAAAGCCTGCCACTCCTTTCAGGGATTTTTTGGGGGTGTTGTTGCTGCTGCTGCTGCTGCTGCTGATGATGATGATGCTGTTGTTAGGACAAGCGTCTATCAGAGAGCTGTGCAGTACTTTTTAGCCAAGATTTCAATGCTGGATAACTGGAGTCTACTGATTCTTTTTGTGGTTTTGTTGTTGTTGCATTGTAATTAATTTATGTGATGTGTGTGTGTGTGTGAGTATGTGTGCGTGTGTGTGTTTGTGTATCCCAAATAGGCCACAAGGGGCCATCAGATCCTCCTTGGAGCTGTAGTTACAGACATTTGTAAGATACCCAACGTGAACGCTTGGATCTGAATTCTGGTTCTCTGATGGAGCAATAAGCATCCTTAACCACTGAGGAATCTTTCCAGCCAGTGATTCTTTTACAGTAACAGCCATGAAAACCATCACCGTCTTAAATGGTATGCTTTCCATTTAGGAAGACTAAAATTAACCAGAGGAAGGTGTCTATTTTCTGTACAGCTAAGACCAACAGGTCTCCTGTTTTGCCTCAGGAGACACACTTAAGCTCTAACTACAGTCCCGTTATAGCAATGTGACATGAGGTGCTTTCAAAAGCAACTTCTATTTCCATTTAAAATCACCTAAATATGGAAGAGACTGAAGACATAGTCTGTATATTTGTGTGCATATCTAGATATAAGCATATGGCTAGCTACGTTCAAAAAATCAAACACTTAAAGATAAATGTAGATTCATGTCAGCTGCAGGAAATAATGCAGGAAAAAATCCTTGGATAGCATCTTTTTTTTAATGATTTCACTTTGTGTGTGTGTGCGTGTGTGTGCACGCGCATGTGCCACATGTGTGCAGGCACCTGCAGAGGCCATAAGAGAGCATTGGATTCATTAGAACTGGAGTCACAGGTGGTTGTGAGCTGCCATTTCTGCAAGAGCAGTCAATACATGTGTTAACCACTAAGCTGTCCTCTCCAGCCCAACCCCCTCAATGAGAAAACCTTGTGGGACTATTAACGTATCACAGGCGGGACAATGGAGTGGAGAGCTCCCACCGTTCTGTGCGCATGTGTGATTATGAATATTAACAGCTTTATACTGCCCGAGAATCTCATTGGATCCACAGCAGAACGGCTGTTCCTGTACAACACTCTCTACCCTCTCTGCCTGACAACTCCTGTTCTACTGCTCTGGTCTCTGTTTCTATCATTCTGGTACCGGAAGGATGTTGCAGAAATGGAATCGGGTAGTACAGGCGAGGTTTCTCCGGGACTCATCCCAGTTGCTGGCTATAGTTGTTTATTTCTGCTGCTGCTGGATTTTTCATTCTGCACTAAGCATATTAGGGGGTTACTGTCTGTGCTGTGAATTAATTCTCTGGGATTTGAATCTGTATAGTGTCATATATCCACTGTAATCACACCACATAATCATATAGACTAGTTCCACTGGCTGATTCCTCTGTTGGCCACTCCACCCTTCCTTCTCAATCTCTAGCACGCATGGTCATATTATTGTCTACAACTGTGCCTTTCCCAGAATGTCAGCTAGACAGATGGACATGCAGGCTTTCTAAGCAACTCTTGTGCTGGCAATGTGCCTTTGCGCTTCTTCTGTGACTCGGGGTAGCTTCCTTTGTGTCAACAGATAACAATGCTGCGTGTATATGCCATAGTTTCCTCCTCATCCTCTTGATGAACGGTATGGCTACACCTAGCTTGGAGCAAGTATGACGCCACTGCTCTTTTACACGTGTGAGCAAGTTTTGTGTGAATCTAGGTTTTCAGCTCCTCTGGGAGAATATCTAAGCACGTGATTGCTGTGTTGTGTATGAATGTTTGGTTTTGTAAGATGCTTCTGGTTTGTCTCCCAGCTATGATCATGTCGTTTGCATTACCACTGGCGGTGAGAAATTCCATTGTTCCACAACCTCGCCAGCCTTTGGTATTGTTAGACGCTGGTATGTTAGCCACTCTCTCGGGCATAGGTGGCCCCTCAGTGCTGTTTTAATTACAGGTGTTGCTGAGCTCACTTGCATCTGCTAACTTTTCATCTGTGGATTTAGTCTTTAGAGACATGGCTGGTGAGATCTCCTGTCCAATGTTAAATCATCCATTGGTTAATCCTTACTGGCTTTTAAGAGGTGTTACATTATTTTGCATATAAATCCATTTTTACAGTTGTGTTATCTTGTGTCGTGTGTGTGTGTGTGTGTGTGTGTGTGTGTTTTGCCTGCGATATGTATGTACATAGAGTACATGCAGTGCCTGTGGAGGCCGGAAGGTGAGGAATCCCCTGGAGTAACAGATGGCTGTGAGCAGGCAAGTGGGTGCTGGGAATTCAGCTCAGTTCCTCTGAAAGAGCAGCCAGTGCTCTTATGTATTGAGTTGTCTCTCCAGCTTAGGGTATGAACTCTTTACCTGATAGGTGTTTGTAGTCATTCCCTCTGTGTGCATGCCTTGTTTATCCAGTCTTCAAAAGAGACTTTCATAGGACAACATACAACTTAATTTTAATGAAGTGCAACTTAACAGTATTTTTCTTTCATGGATCATACTTTTACTGTTATATCTAAATATTCATTGCCCAACCCGGATTTACCTAGATTCTCTTCCATGTTATTCTCTAGATTTGTATTTTGAACTGCATATTTAGGCCGATGACTAATATCATTAACTTCTGTAGTGGCTGTAATATATGTATGTGTATATGTGTTTATTTTATTTTATCATTGATTCATATGTATGTACATATATATTTATATGTCTCTGTGTGTATACACCCAGTTTACCTCTAAGCTGGATCTGCAGTGTCACACTGCAATGAAAGACAAGCCACTGAAGGATAGTCTCTCAAGCCCATGACATCTCTAGCAATCTGACCAGCACTGATAGTCACCATTAAATTTCATTTATGCTCAGGGATGCAGAGGACACATGGAGAATGCATGAACACGGATTGAGAGGACACATGGAGAATGCATGATCACGGATGCAGTGAGCACAGGAAGAATGCATGATC
>NW_021604617.1:6070354-6084219 GCF_004785775.1 Grammomys surdaster
CATGAACACGGATTGAGAGGACACAGGAAGAATGCATGATCACGGATTGAGAGGACACAGGAAGAATGCATGAACACGGATTGAGAGGACACAGGAAGAATGCATGATCACGGATGCAGAGAGCACAGGAAGAATGCAATCACTGTCCTTGTTCTTTTCCAGGTGGGGAACATTAGAAAATCTTCAGATCACTGTTCTTGAATGAAATGAAGAAAAACCACCAAGAAACTTTCACACTGTGGATATCACCAGTGCTTGAACTCTAGCTGTTAGACATTAGAAGACTGATAAATGGTATTTGACCCAATGCCTACACTGTATAAAGAAACAGAAAATGAAAGAATTTGTGTAAGATTCTAGCTGTGGCTAGATTCTGAAGACTCTGGTTTCTGTTCAAGTACTGAGTACATGCACCCTATTACTTAGAGAGTAACTCCTTCTCTCACCCCAACTGAACCTCATGCTGTACAGTGGTTCCCGTGGGCGTGATTTGGGCTCCTCTCCTCTTCACCCTCATAGTCTCAACCCGTTTGTTTCAGTGTAATAAATAATTTTCTCTTTTTCCATTTTCATATGTGCATTGTGTGTATAAGCATGTATGCCATGTGTGGATATACGCATGTATATATGTGCACACATGCATGTGGTAGTGTGCAAGGTTGAAGCTGAGACTCATCCCTCACTGCTCTTCCACTGAAAATACCCTTATTCACTGAGGAAATTCTCTTAATCAAACTCAGAGCTTGCCAATAGTCTCCCCAGGCAGCTTGCTCTGGAGGTCCTGTCTCTGCCTTCTCAGGCTGGGATTACAGGCAGGCCAACACAACTGTCATGTGTCTATGGGGGCTCTGGGGATCTGAACTCTGGTCCTCACGCTTGCATGACAAGCACGTTAACAATGGAACTACTTCCCCAGTCACATAGATAATTAAAAAATATGAAGGCGTTGGCACTAGGGCGGCTACTAAGCCAAGGGAGACATACTGCTTGCCACGTACACCGCACCTCAGGAGACTTTATTATAAATATATACAGACGGTGTGGTACTGCAGACCCAAAGTCACATCTGCAAAGTCTTCATTGTCACCTTCTCAAGTTTTTGACAGAAATCTTTTTAATGGACTCCTTAATTCTCACAGCCCCAGTGTGTAAAAAGTCTTTAGAATCCTCTCTTGTCACTCTAGCATGAAAGTGTGAATATCTGGATTTTATTTCCTATTTATTCACTTTACACCCACTCACTGGCCCCACTCTCAGTTACCCCTTCCCAAAATTCTCCTACCCTCTCCCTCCCTTCTCCTCTGAGAGGATGGCAGCCCCCTGGATATCCTCCTACTCTGGCACATCAAGTCTCTGTGGGGCTAGGTGTATACTCTCCCGGTGAGGCCAGACAGGGCAGCCCCAGCTAGAACGCATCCCACGTACAGGCAACAGCTTTTGGCATAGCCCCTGTTCCAGTTGTTCGGGACCCACATGAAGGCCAAGCTGCACATCTGCTACATGTGTGCAGGGAGGCAGCATTGCTAAGCTGCCAATTAATTGTTCTGAAATACTGGGTAAATCAAACCTCTCTGAATTTTAAGTTCCAGGGAACCAATGACAAAAGCAACTTTTGGAGGTTTACCTTTCATTCTAGTTCAGTCATGTCTGAGGGTCAATGTATAGTCCATCTGGATCGCCTTTTCTCATAGTCTTCCTCCAACTCTTTCCTTTCTTCTTTTATTCCTTTCTTTTTAAATATCTCACTTTTATCTCTCCTCTCTACCAAGAGACAATCCCTTCACTCCTGGGACTGCTCAAGGTCTGCAGACTGGTGGGTATCGATATGCCTGGTTGAAAACAATCTAGTGTCCCTGTGTCAGTGCAGGTTATTGCCATTACTCTTAGTTTCTCAACAGAAATTGAAAGTAAGACCCTATTGCTGAGGACATCACACTCTCTGGTCGCAGGACTTCAATAAATCAAGCTGAAATTAACCTCACTGATGATTAGCTTTCATAGTTTTGGAAGGTGTCATTCAGGCTGCTGGGGGAAAAAACGTTATCAATATAGTCTTATCCAGCTGTGAACCCTGTTAGATACAATAATGAATGATGAAGGTAAGCCCATGGGTGTAATAGCGGCATTAGTGTTATGGGTGTAGCCAATGGCTTACTCATTGTATCTGAGGCCCACTGCAAACCTGGCCAAGAACCCAGGGCTATGGAGCTTCTGGCTCCTACGGGTGAACCTATTACAATTATCTTGCTAAATGGGCATGATATCAAACTGCCTTCTAAATGTTTTGAAAACACATTTAAACAACATTTAAAGTGGAGATATTCAGGTCAACCTGGAGAATATAGAACGATAAGTTGATCAGAACAAAAATAAATCTCAAATCAGAAGCCTGGCATTCAAACCCTTCCTCAAACTTGTTCCAGGGTCTTCGGAAACTTCTTTCAGATGACATCCTGATACCTTGTTACAGTGTGTCTGGTCTGCTGGGACAGTAAATACACTGGACAGACCATAAGCAATAGAAATACTACTCAGTCATAGAGGCTCAAAGTTCAAAGCAAGGTCAAGGTTCAAGCGCTCTTCTGGACTATGAGCTACCAACTTCTCTTGGAGTCTTCAACATTGTAGACTGTCCAAACTAACACCCATTTCTAAGGACAATAACCATGTTGAAGAGGGCTGCACCTTAATGACCTGCACATATCCAGAGGCCCATCTCCTACCAGCATCCCATGGGTGACTAGGGTTTGACATGTGAACTTTGGTATCATATAACACGCACGGCACACAGTCTTCCCAACTGTGGCCTGTGTCTAATGCTTCTATCCCTACTTCCAGTCAAAAGCTTTAACTTTTTAAAAGGAAACTTTCTCCTAAGTTGGCAAAGCTATTTTCTTCCATAGAGTTGGTGATCTGTCTTCTCTTTGCTGTTAAACCAATTTTTATAATACAAATAATTCTCTTTCCTGACTCCATCTATAAAATTTTGTGAAAGTAAAAAGGTGATACATGAAACACCTCAACCAATGTTAATATAAGAATATATGAATCATAAATTATTTTATTATTCTTTTCAATTTTTTTTACTAATTTAATAACTTGTCTATTGAACATAAAACTTGCATGTAATTGTTTTCACTGAAAATTCCTGTGTGTTTCTAAATTCTTTTAGAGTATTTTATAATATATATATATATATATATATATATATATATATATATATATATTTGGGCAATGGAGAGATGGCTGAGTAATTAAAAGCAAACACCACTCTTCCGGAGGGCCCAAGTTTAGTTCCCAGTACCCATGTCATGCCAGGCAGTTCACAACCTCAGTATCTGCAGCCCTAGGTGATTGGATGTCCTCTTCTGGCTCCCACTGGTATCTGTACTCATGTACACACACACACACACACACACACACACACACACACACACTTACTTAAACATACAATGAATCTTTAAAACATTTAAAACATGTTTTCTTGGCTATAGACAACTTCCGATACATAGAAACACCTGGAGAGAAGGACGAATGATTACCGGTTACTCCACCTAACTCAGGCAGGGTTTCAAACAAACAAACAAACAGCAACACTGTGTGACCCCCGGCAGGGGAGCAGCCGCTGTCAACAGATCTGAAGACTGCATTTCACTGTGTTGATCTGATCAAAGGGCTCTGAACGTCAGTGCTAATGAAGGCAGAGAAGCTTTTGAGGGAAATTTTCCAGTTTTATTTTTCCTCTCAGATTATCTAATTGCTGCACAAATCAATTACTGTTTTTGGAAGAAGGGGGTGATTAAAGGATATGCGGGCTTCCTGCGGCTGGGGGACGGTGCTGCCCCCAATCTCCAGTGCCCACTGTGTCCACCACACTGCACTTTCATGTCAACTCCCAGTTTTCCCCCAAGAAATGAGTTTCCGAGCAATCCTAGAGCCCATCCCGCCTGCCCATTATGGAAAGATGCTGCTATCCAGTATTTGCTAATTATGATCGAGACCAGAAACGCAGCACATTTCAAAGGCAACAATGGAAACAAGCATCTGAAAACCATTTCCTGCTGGTCTTTGTCAGCCTGCTACTCACGGCAGATCTTCCAGCTTGGAGGCTTCGTGTCTTGGATCCAGCAGGTCATACCCACATTCATTGTAGATTTCCAAGTAAGAAATGTGTGTCGTGTAGATCTTGCTGCTGTCCTGGTTGGGGAAGGAAAAGCATTGTTTAATGATTGAAAACAACTGTTGGGATGGAGAGAGATGCACCATTTGTCTCTGGGCTTTGCTCACAGCATCCCTCCTATGCAGTTCCATGTGATATGGTTTACATTTTCAGTTCGTGACACTTTCGAGTTGCTGTGGACATCTGCATGAAGGTTTTTTTTCCTTGAAATAGCCAATATCCATGATTATAAGTAACTTTTGTCTGTTAGTTTTATTGGTTCCACATTATACATAAAATACAGTGAGCCAAGTTGGTTGTAGAACTGAACAATACATTATTTTCTTTTTAACTTTCCAGGCCGCCTCCCCCCACAAAAGGCTATTAAGAAAAAACAAACAAACAAGCTTACTTTCTGTGAACAGTCTGTCCATAAGAGAGCAAAGACTTCAGTAGCAAAGAAGTTTCCATCCTTGATCATAATTCACCTCCTGTACTTTCCCACTACTCAGAATTTTATATTCTTTTAAAAATATTTAATAATTTACTCTGTGTGCACATTAGTGCAGGTACCCATAGTGGCCAGAAGAGGGCATCAGATCCCTGGAGCTGGAGCTGGAGGTGGCAGTTGTGAGCCTCCCAATGTGGGTGCTGGTAACCCAACTCCATACTCTGCGAGAGCAGTCCTGCTCCTAACAGGGTCTCACACTAATAATAATTTATGAAGTAACCATGATCTTGTGAAACCACCATGAGAGAGGAGTGTCTACGTTTCAAGTCCTACCCCAAATACCTGGGCACCAAGGAATCACTATGGCGGTTGCTACTGTCACTGATGTTGATAACTGTTTTCAAATATCATGTCTAGAAACCTCCAAATGACAGTTAAGAGTGATGGGTAATCTGTGTGGTCAGCTTGAGATCAACAGTCACCTAGGAGAGACACCTCTGGGTGTGTCTGTGAGGTGGTTTGCTGAGTTGTAGAGCTGCAGAAGGAAAACCCTCCCTGAATATGGACAGCACCTTCCCATGGGCTGGAGTCCTGAAGTGAATACTGAGGGGAAAGAGAGGAAGGGGCTAAGCAGTAGCGTTCATAATTCTGTGTCCTGACTGTGGACATGATGTGATTGACAGTCACATCACACCCCCACCACCATGTCTTCCCCATATGGAGTACCTCAAGCACTGAGGCAAAATTAACCTTCAACAGTTTTTGTTCGTTGTTCCATCACAGCAGCTAAAACAATACAAGAGTGTAGAGAGAAAGGATGCACAAAAAAGAACAGTGCACTTGAGCCAACATCTGTAATGGAGACACTCTCTTCTTTACAAGTAGGATAAGTCAGGAAAATGGCGGGCCCACTGCCTGGGGTAAGGGCAGTGCTTTGGCTCCTCGGTTTCTGTTTTTCCTGCACGGCTGTACACTCCGCACTCAGATCTCAAGGAGTGGTGTGGCCAGCTACCTTTCTTAGTCCTTTTCAGCATCTGGGTTGCCAGATGATAATGTAACACATGTGTCTTCTGCACACAGCCATTTCTTCTGCCCCAAACAATCTGAACCTTGCAATGCTCCAGCATAAGGAGAAGGGCTTCTGGGACACAAACGGAACCCTTAAGTCCAGTGGAAATGCTTTGCCACTCACGGGCTCTTCACGACACAGGATGCACTGCGGTTTTGGTTTGTCTCAAAGAAAGACTTGGCCTTAGTCTTGCAGTGAGCTCTCCAGTCTGAGACAATCAGCAGGGGCCTCTGGGTCCAGCCTGTTTTTCTAGACACACTTCGTGGGTACTTTAAGTTGCCAGGCTGGTTTTAGCACGTTCTGCTGTGATTAGAACAGATGTGATGCGGCCCGTGGCAGAAACTGGTCCATGTCAGTTTGCCCAGCTGTAAGTTGGTCTGGTGGGCTTTCTCACTCCAGGAAATAACTTGGAATGAGTCAGAAGTAAACAAGGGTTTAGAGTGACATCCATGTCAAAGGAATCTCCCCTCAACCCTGATAGGTAGCCAGTGCCCTGGATGCTTGGTGGACTTCCAGAGGTGTTCTTTGGTAACCACAGAGAATATTTTAGGAGATACAAAGCATGCTTTCCATTAGGAGAGATCTTACTTTTTCTAATTAAGCTGATCAGGGGAATTGGGTTTACTGGCTTTGAGAGGTTCGAAAGGTTTTCTTTAATTGGTTAGGTATTCTTTGGACATATGTACATATATGAATATTAATAAACACGGTAACCACGGTTGGACATTTGCATGTGTGAATATTAATGTAATGGCAATAGTGAACATGAACTAACCATGCTTTGTGTGCCAAGGACTTCAAAGATTTGTTTTCATTATTCTTAATTATGTGTTTCTCCCCCCACTGCTGTGTGTGCATGAGAATGCAGTGTCTGCAGAGGCTGAAAGAGGGTATTGGGTCCCCTGGAGCTGGAGTTATAGACAGTTGTGAGAAGCCTGGTATCAGTATTTAGAACAAAACCCTAGTCCTATGCAAGAGCAGGGCACACTCTTACTGAGCCATCTCTCCCGACTGAGATCTTAAAATACCACATCTTTACCCCTCACAGCAGCTCCATGACATTGAGACAAGAAGCCACATGCTCCCAGAACCCTGACAGTCTACACAGCCCTGCCCATCCATGTAAGATGACAGCCTTCTACTTTGGTCCACAGTGACAAAAACAATTGGAAACTATAGCCCCTGCTTGTGACACGTGTATGCAAGGCAGGACAGGTGGTGTCCGGAATACAGGCTGAAGTGAGCAGAGAGGCTCAGGATGAGGCACACCCTCCACTCGGCCTCCCTCCTCCACACTGTCTGGCACACACACACTTGGCACACTCGGGCCACTGAGAGAAGAGCCGAACTAATGGATAATTGCTGCTTTATGGATGGCAATGAGGATTATGCAGACCTCAGCAATTTCTTCTCCGTCTTCGAGACTCAAAATGCAAATGGCATTCAGTAGGGAATTCCGGAGTGACTGTTACAACAGCCCAGTTAGACCGTCTATGCAGAATCCAAGGACTTGCTGGGGCTGGACGAGAGGCAGAGGAGCCTCCAGACCGGCTCAGTCCTTACTTTCAGAAAACGGCAAGCAGAAACCCACAGAAGTGAAATGATTCATCACAGGAAATGGATTTAAACACAGCCAACAGAACAAAGCCAGTCCGAGCTATAGAGGGCGTGGAGCCGAGGCAAGGAAGCAGTTGCTTACAGAGCTGCGAACCCAGAGGAAGATACATCCATAGAGGCTCAGTTTTTCCAAATATGAAGTGGGAATAAAGACGCCATGTTTGCTAGTTAACAATATTTGTTGTATTAAAAACCCACGTGAGGGGGCTGGAGAGATATGGCTCAGAGGGCAAATGCTCGCCGTTCAAGCACAAGGATCAGAATTCAGGTCCCCAGCACCCATGTGAAAAGCTGGATGTGGTGGTGTCGCGATGTGACCCGATGTACGGTAAATAGCCCTGATGCTGGGTTAGGAGGAAGAGAAGGATATCCTCAGAGCTCACTGACCTGCCAGTCAAATCAATGAGCTCAGGTTCAGTGAGAGACTCTGTCTCAAAAGAAGCCATAAAGGATCTCCGACATCGACTTCTGTACCACCCCTCACACACGCACCCACATACCAGACACAGGAGCCTCGATCAGACCGACCCTAACTCTGCCACAAAGTTGTCATTTGCTCTTGAAGCCCTGTAGGCATCTCAAATGAAGTCTTGTGCTTTGCTCACAGTCTACCCTGATAAGAGAAGCACCTTTGTAACTTTTACCAAAGTCCTAACCTTTCTTTAACTGTGAAGGCCAGAGGTATTCTACAGCCCTACATGCCCACGGGGGCACAGAGCAGAATGCCTTACCGCATCTCCCTGCCTCAGTCTTTACCTTTTGCAACTGTTCAAAAATATACGACAGGGTCCTTGGGATGATGCCTCTGTCACTGTAGCGTTCAGCCCCGCCTGTGATGGTGAATGTCTTGCCGCTGCCCGTCTGCCCGTATGCGAAGATGGTGCCGTTGTAACCTGCCAAGGCACTGCAAGAAGAAAGGACAGAGCTTTCATGGATAAGTGGACACCCACATTGGTACTAGGTACTCATAACCGAATAGTAACCTTATAAACACTACTGAAATCTACTCAGAGGATATTTACAGAATATTTATGCGACCATCCGGCTTGACTTTTGTGCTTGTGCACACATGCCTGCACCTGTGTAGTAGTACATATGGAGGCCAAAGGTCGGCACTGTGCATCTTCCTAAATCCCTGCCCACCATTACATTTGAGACAGCCTCTCGCACTGAACGTGAAGCTCACTGATGGACTGAACAGTCAGACAGTGAGCTCCAGGGAGCCTCCTGTCTCCATATCCCTCGTTCATGCTGCTGGGCTCGGCTTTTATACAGATGCTGGAGAACAAACTCGGGTCCTCGGCTTCCAGTGGCAAGCTCTTTACCCTCTGAGTCATTTCCCTGACCTGCAGACTGGTTTTTAATCCAGGAATCTTAGGCTATCAACTACGCTCTCTAAGGAAGGACATGCCACTCAAATGGAGTCCAGCATCTTACCAGTCCCTTTTACTATATGAGACTTAGAGTATGATCTCAGGGAAATACTTCTGATTTGGCAAGCTGTCTGTCTTAGTCACCATCTGTGTAACTTCCCTGATGAATACTCGTATCAGTAGGCACCCGGACATTACTAGGTACACTGAGTTTACAACTGTGTGCCTTGCAATCTAGTTCTCTATGCGATGCCTACAACAGAAAGTCCTCGGGAATCCCCTCCCCCATCCTCTTTGGAATGACTTTCTTTTTGGTGGAAGATGTTGGCCCATGTATGCTATTTCAGCCCAGTATAGAATCGTATGACTTGACAGTGGTCTTAAGAAGCCTTCAAACCACCACCTGTCACATGGGGTTTTAACAGTGTGTTCTGCATGATGTGGGTCTTTGAAGAGAGTGGGCCTTTTATCTATGCTACAAAGAGCAGTAAACTCTTGCAGTTTTGCTGTCTTTTTTGCTACAAGTTTCTCCTTGATCTCCAAGATGTTTCCATCAAACCAGCTGCCATGATGTCAGCTAATGGGACCCATGTTCCAAGTGGGTTTTAAGTGGATGGCTCCTCTGAGATTGCTGTTCATCATTTGGATAGGGAATCCTGCTCTACCTTGGCTGCTGAGATTCTGCCAATAGTTCACTCTAGAGCTCACTCTGCTTTTGACTACGTGATGAGTGGCCTGTCTTCAAAGTGATCCTGAGATAAGACAGGTGTTGCCCAGAGCCTATTCTGAAGAGGTCAGTTAAGCCCTTAGCATCTCACACAAGCTAGAAATCTCATCTCTCACCAAGAGTCGCCTGTCTGTCTGCTCTATATGTATTTCCTTACATGGTGTGCTGTGGCTCACCTACTCCCACCGGCTATAGAGGCCTGCACATCGCACTGCACTAGTGAAAAGTGAACAAAGGAACAATGGTAAATGTCCACTTCCTTTACCCAGAAGCTCCTCATCCTAAATCAACCTCTCTACTGTGTCCCAGGCATTTTGACATGTGATTCTAGTCTCATCTGTCCCAAGAGAAGATACAAGTGGAAAATAAAGAGAGTGATGGTGATGTAACGACCTTCCTTTAAGCCCATCTGTCCATAAGAGCAAACACATCATAGCAGAAGGGCTAAGGTCCACTTTGTCATTACTCTGAAAGCTATCTCAACATGACCAACAGCTCAAGTACTACTTAAAAAAAAACAATCTCAGTAGAAACAGTGGGCTTCCCCACGGTGTTCCAACTTCAGAAGTCCTAGCCCTCCCCCCCCAGCTCCAAGGAAGCCTTTAAAAACAATGGGGGTCTGGGAGCTCTAAACCTCACAGCCCAGCCACTGCTGAAGAAGCAGTGTGGATTCGGAACCCCTCACAAGCCTGATCTTTCCTTGGTTCCCCCCAAAGCTCTGCTGACCCAGCAGAATACGTATCTTCTGACTCAGAGCCCTCATGGTGAGCAGCCTGGCTACAGGCAAGTATTTGACATCCACGTCATCCGACGTGGTAATACCAGTGAGCTGAGCTTAAATGTGGTCAAATGCTTGTAGAGTGTGTTGACAGTGACAGCAAGATACTTTGAAAAGACCCTTGACAACTCTGGGATACTAGAAGGCCACACTTAGGAAAGGACTTGAGAAGGACTTTTTTAATCTCAGGCCCTGAGTCTCTGTACAAGAAGTGAGTGGCAGTTCAGGCAGAGATGCAAAATCCAAGATATTGGAGGTGTGTCTCTGCACACAGACAGAGGTGCTCCTGTGCCCACCAGGAGAGATGTTTAAACCATTTAAGGACGTGTCACACAACAGGGAGCTGACTTCTCTAATTGGGTGGAGGCTACAATAGTCAGTTTTCGGCTTCTGTGATAAAAAGAAAAAAGAAAAGAAAAGAAAAACCACTGACCAAGATTAGTACCCAGAAGGATTATTTTGGGGGGCTAACAGTTTCAGAGGGATAAGAGCCCATTAAGGAGGCCAAGAGTCATGGCAGCAGACATCATGGCCAGAGCTGAGGGGCTCACATTCTCAGCTGAACACATGAAGCAGAGAACCTCATGGAAGTAGGGTGATGCTTGAAACTCTGAAATCCTGCCCTCAGTGACTTGTTCCCTTCAGCAAGGCCACCCCTAAACCTTTCCACAAAGCAGTCCTATCTACATACAGAGCAAGTGTTCAAACACAGGAACCCATGGGTGTGTGTCACCTATAAATCACCACACTGTACAGAGCGGAAAGACACTTTGAGGAAGCTTTGGGAGAGAGTTCTGTGGGTAAGAGCACCTTAGGCTGCATTTGTGGGGACCTGAGTTAGAATACCCAGCACTCACATAAAAAGCCAGTGTGGCCATGTGTACATCTGCAACCCCAGCAAGTAGAAGAAGGCCAGAGTGTGTTGGGAGCTTGCTGGCCACCAGCATAACTCAGGGTTCAGTGAGATATTCTTTCCCTTGAGAAATCAGACAGAGAATGATAAAATGGAACAGTAGACATCCTCCTCAGGCATAGGCTTCATAGGCATAGACGAAAGAAGAGGAAAAATATTATTGAAGATTTGACCTGTTGCCGTCCCCTCTGCCTCTTTGCCAGAATGGACATAGATTTCATAAAATTTCTGTGGAAATTAAGGGACGTGTAATAGTCAGAACAATAAGGACAAATGTGAAAACCCAGGCTTCCCACTCAGAGCTAACTGGAAGGCCAGAGTAATGAGGGCGGCAGAATGCTGGCACATGGAGAACGATATGAAGTGGAACCGAACTCAAAGTCCAGAATCAGACCCTGCACATAGGTGTGTGCAGTTGGCTAGCAGTACTTCAGAGGCATCCCTCAATTTATGGTTGGCTCTTTTCCAACAGCAGTGATGAGATTGTTCAATGGAGGAGAGTATAAAGAGAAATTAGTAAAAGGAACCAAATAGTGCAAAAATACTAAAATTGTATATATGCACCTGAATGGTGAGTGCACATGCGTGGAGACCGTGGGTGTGTGCACACAAGAGCGGATGCACCCAGGTATCTGAAGGGGACATCAGATCCAACAGAGCTGCCAGATGGGGATCTGAACCTGGGTCTTCTGCAAGAGCAGTATAATCTTAGCTGCTGAGCCACCTCCCCAGGTCCTGTTGTTTTCAAATCACCTACCTTGTGAGGAAACTGACATCAAACCTACAAGCCACAGCGCATGAGAAATTATACCACAGTATCAAAAGTCACTTGAAAAGTAGAAAATTGGATTGGCAAGATGGCTTACAGGGTCATGGTGCTCGCTGATAAATCCTAGAAACTGAGTTCAATCCCTGAGATCCACATGGTGAAGAGAATTGACTTCTCTGACCTCAAGATACACACACACATACACACACACACACACACACATGCACACACACACATACACGCACACAGACACAGTCATAAACACACATGCTCACAAACACATCAATATACTCACAAACACACACACTCATAATCACAAACACACCAATATACTCACAAACACACACACACTCACAAGCACACACACACACACACACACACACACATAAATGAAAAAAAGGGAAGTAGGCAATGAATGTAAATATGAATTTAAATAGATTTACATTTCTAATTCTGATGGATAAGTGAGTAAGTCCTCTCCATACAGATATCCATATGTTTAAAAGAAATGCATTGAACTCTAAAGCCCAAGTTAGATGGAAGAAACCAGCCATAAAATGTAATATACTGTAAGACCTTGTCTATGCAAAATGTTCAGACAAGCAGATTCCAATCAGTGGATTAGTGTGTGACACCAGCTGAATGGAGACAGAAAATGGGAAGCAAATGTCGCATATAGTCAAGGGCTTTTTGGGGGGTTAACAAAAATGTCCTAAAATTCACTGATGGTCATGGACGGCTGCAGTTATTCTAAAAACTACTAAATTATAGTCATCGGCAAATTCTACTACATGTATTTATTTTGTGTGTGTGCACTCTTGTGTGCACCAGGGTACAAGGGTGAAGGTCCAGTGACAGTTTACCGGAGTGGGTTCTCTCTACTATGTGGGTTCTGGGGAATGAAACTTAGGCCCAAGGGCTCATAAGCAAAACCTTTCCCCAGTGAGCCACCTCATCAGATGCCCAAATGATGTCCTTTAATTGATAAAGGGCATGCGGGTTACGTCACAAGCTGCTGTTCCAACGTGATACAGAAGGATAAGCTGCAAGACGCTTTGGCTGTCTTCCCTGGGTGTTTGTCCTAGAGGGAGCACTGAGAAACAAGAGAGGAAAATTGTAACTAACCAAGCAGGGTGGACATCTGTGGTACTAGCTACCTCTCAGCAGCCTGAAATCAACATTGCAGGCCCTGCTGCCCCTCACAGCCGGGGACAAGGAAGTCAATCCGCCATTTCCAGAATGGCATTTGATGGTCAGATGAAATGTCTGCTGTCGAAATCAACTTCCTCTCCTTGCAGAGCGCATCCTCCCCCCAGGAGCCTAAGTTCTAAAGACAAGCTATTTTGTCAGCAATTTAACTTTTAAGATTTTTATGAATAACTCCAAATAAAACCTATACCCTCTGAGAGATTCTAGACTGAAATTATGAATTGGATACATAGTATGCTTCCTTACTAGAAAATATAATTCGTTTCTGTTTAGCTCCTTCACTTGTATTATTCTTGATTGGTTTAACTAGACCTTAAAGCGAGGATCACATAGGTGTGAAGAAAATGAAACTTGGTGTCGTTTACGCTTGGTTAAAAAAAGTCTTAGTGTCCTCCTCTGCAGTGATCACAAGAAAGTAACCAAAATTACTCTTGTGCTGAGCATGGAGGTACATGCATTGAATCCCAGCACTTGGGAGGCAGCGGTGGGCTGATTTCTACGATTTATGGCCAGCTTCGTCTACATACTGAAACTGTCTTTTAAAAAGTGTGCACATAGTCACCAAAGGTAGATGCTGATGTGGAAGTCAGGAAGTGCATGCTGATAAGAGCCTGATATGGATGTCTCCTCAGAGGTCTTCAAGAGTCTGACATATTCAGAGGCAGATGCTCACAACTAGCCATTGAACTGATAATGGGGTTCTCAATGGAGGAGTTAGAGTGAAGACTGAAGGAGCTGAAAGGATTTGCTGCACCATGAGGAGAGCAACAATACCAAACAACCAGAGCTCCCAGGGTCTA
>NW_021604617.1:6084619-6085303 GCF_004785775.1 Grammomys surdaster
AAGGACATATGCTCAACTATGTTCATAGCAGCCTTATTTATAATAGCCAGGAGCTGGAAAGAACCCAGATGTCCTTCAACTGAGGAATGGATTAAAAAAATGTGGTATATTTACACAATGGAGTATTACTCAGCTATTAAAAACAATGAATTTGAGAGGTTCCTAGGTAAATGGATGGAACTAGAAATTATCATACTGAGTGAGGTAAGCCAATCACAAAAGAACACACATGGTATTCACTCACTGATTATTGGATATTAGCCCAGAACCTTAAAATGCCCAAGATGCAACTCACAGGCCACATGAAGTCCATAAAGAATGAAGACCAAGTGGGGGTGATTCGGTCCTTCTTAGAAGGAGCAACAAAATACTCAAGGGAGCAAATATGGAGACAAAGCGAGGGACAAAAACTGAAGGAGGGGCCGTCTGAAGACCTTTCCACCTGAGTATCCATCCCATGTGCAGTCACCAAAGGTAGATGCTGATGTGGAAGTCAGGAAGTGCATGCTGATAAGAGCCTGATATGGATGTCTCCTCAGAGGTCTTCAAGAGTCTGACATATTCAGAGGCAGATGCTCACAACTAGCCATTGAACTGATCATGGGGTTCTCAATGGAGGAGTTAGAGTGAAGACTGAAGGAGCTGAAAGGATTTGCTGCACCATGAGGAGAGCAACAATACCAA
>NW_021604617.1:6085403-6172437 GCF_004785775.1 Grammomys surdaster
GGGTTCCTGGGTGGGTGGGGGATGGGGTAAGGGGACAACATATGAAATGTAAATAAAACATCCAATAAAAAAATTTAAAAAAAAAGTGTGCACATGTCTGTGTATGGGGCAGCCTAGGGCTGATGTCAGGATTCGTTCTCAATCACTCTTCTCTCTTATTTACTGAGGAAGTCTCTCAGTCCAACCCAGGGATCACAGATGTTAGTCTTTCCAGCTCTTCTGCTTTGGAGATCTGACCTCTGGCTTCTGCAGCTGGGATGATGTACACCAGGCATCTTATGTGGGTTCTGGGGATCTGAACTCTGATCCTCAGGCTTGTGTGGCATATAGTTTAGCCACTGAACCATGTTTCCAACCCAACAACATGACTTTTTAAGAGGTACTACAATAACTCAGTTTGCCCATATGTAAAAATACTACCCCATTCCACACCAGGCCTCCCCTGAAGTGGAAACTTAAGGGTTCTTTGGAGAGTCAGTTGTGTTGGATGGTGCTCTGCTGGAGCAAACACACGAAGGCGTGTTTTCATGAAGTTAATACAGGAGAAAGGTGGTCTCGTGAAGGAATGTTTCGCTGAAGCAGACACAGGAGAGAGAATGTTCTATTAAAGCAAACACATGAAAGGGCACATGATGAAGGATTCTTTGCTAACAACACACATATATTAGACTGCCTTACATTTCGTAGTTGAGCTGCATTTGTTGGGACTCCTCATTCTCGGGCTGATTGGATGCGTGTGCCGAGGCAAGGCACATGAGGGCACGTGATGTCTGGAGGGTATAAACAGGACTCCACGGACTGAAGGATATAGAGCTTGGTTTGCTGGCACAGTTAGCTGTGCAATGCTTGTGGGTCTCACATCTTTGCTGATCTTCCCTTCCCTGAGAGACGCACAGCTGAGAACTTCTGGTGTCCTTCCAGGTCCCTCTTGTTGACCCCAGCAGAGGCTGAGGCCTGGCTGTCTCTGCTAGGTCTTGTCACCACTGTTGGTAACCTGACTCTACCAAGTTGGACTGCTGGTGTATCTGTGAAGTGTTTGCGAATGTATCGAGCTGCTGCTGATAACCTGTGAACTGAACTGCCGATTTCCAGACAACACAGATGGGAGTTGCTCCAAAGAACTTTTCTTAGCGGGTCCACTTCCTCCCATTCCCCTGTCCCCGGATCCTTTCTTTCCCACTACCTCTGGTGGGTGATGAGCTACAAGGGAGGTTAAAGCATTTGAGAACCCTCATTAAAGTGAGGTCTGAAAACAAAGCTACACTCCCCAACCCCAGCTGTACCATCTGTGATCACTACCACTCCAAGCGGCTCTGGGCATGCAAATCAGACAAGCCAGAATCACTCTCGAGTGGATTTCCAGAAAGAGAAGGGAAGAAGGAAGAGAACGAGGAGGAGAAGGAAGAGACCCTTCTTGTAATGGGGTCAGTGGGCCACAGGTGTCATATGCCATATGCTCTGCCATTTTGCATGAGGAAGCAGCAGTCAGAGGTGTGCAGAAGGACTACCAGCCATGTCAGGGGCCAATTCGAATAACAAAGTCCTTGCCTTTCATAGAGCTTTCTTCAGTGCTTTGCAATAGCCCAGGTATAGAAGCCATGAAACCCTCTGCTTCTGAGCTGGGATTTATCATTGCACAACCCAGAGTAGCAAGCAGTATAGATCCTTCAGTGCCTCTGTCAGAAGCATAACATGAAAGTCCTTGTGCCCACAGATCCCTGAAAAATCCAGAAATTGTTTCTCCAATGGAAAAGATTTATAGCCTGTTCTTCCATGCAGAAAGCTGGGAATTGGAGATGATTAACAGCCTGGTGACCTGCATTATCTGTTGGGCCAGATCATATAACCAGGACCAGAGGTGGCTAACAGTCCAAATGACTTCTATACTATCTGTATGTCTGAGACCAGGCCAGATCCTTCCCTAGGCCCTGAAGCTAATACAGGCAGCCATATGTGGAACCCATCTTCTTGGAAGAAATGACAGGTACCCTCAGATGAGTCTCAATGTAATTACTCTTCCTTGTACACTGGGGACTGTATGACACTGAGGAATTTTTCCAGATTGTACTGAGTGTGCTGGGAATAAACTGCCTGGCCTCAGATTCCCCAGAGTCCTGATCCAGCCTGAGAAGTCAATCTTCATCATCAATGAACCCAGTTCTCATTCTCACCTCTCCACAGTTTGCTTCCCTGACCGCCGTGAACACCTGCAGGGTCCCCTTCATGACCAGCTTGAGACAAGAACTGGTGGCCCCAAGCTGATCTTTCCCAATCCCATTTGTGTGGGACTTATGCTCTCTGGTTTGTCGTGGTCTCCACAACTCACTAATGTTCTGAGTCTCAGGTATTTCCCAAATATGTTATCTGCCAAGACATGGTGGCCTTACATCTAGGAGTCCCTGGATGTAAGGTCATTTAGATTACCAGACGCCTGTGGTCCTGCTTGTAGAGGCCACCTCTGGTCTTGGTTATGTGGTCTGGCCCAACATATAATGCTGTACCTATACACCTTGACAGTGTCAGTCACTGACAGCACAGTACAAGTTATTCACGCAGACTACTGAGGGTCCTGCTGGACGTTTAGTTGCCCCGGGGTCAAGCATGAAAGCATGCTCTGGCAGGATCATTCGTGGATCATCTACAGCCTCACTCCGGTGATGTGAGCTCATAGCTAACGTTAACTGACCCAGGTCAAATGATCTACTTTTTGGAACGCTGAGAAAAGACTATCCAGATTAGACATAATTCATAGAGGGCTGTATGATGGCCCTGCCATTAACACCACTGGCTGCTCTTCTAGAGGACCCTGGTTCAGTTCCTCAAACCCACACAGAAGCTCACAATTGTCTATAACTCAAAGTCTAGGAGATCCAATGTCTTTTTTTTTTCCCGAATCTTCAGGTACTGCATGCACATGGTACATAGACATAAATGCAGGAAAAAGACTTATACACATAATATTTTTTAAAGAAAATAATGAACATATTAAAATATATTTTGTGAGAGAATGAAAATCATATCTTAGGTGGTACTTTATGCTTCTGTGATCATTCACAAAACCTTTCATAATTTCCTGTGCACATACTGATTATTGGTTTAGCCAGTGTAGTCTTTAGCTTGGACAGTTCTGTCTTTGTTTAACTCAGGCTGAGTACTCCTAAAGCGAGGACCTGCACTCTCCAGCTGAAACACAGCTCCACCGCTGCCCTGACCCCATCGTCTGTGTATTCAATGTTAGCTGCCTGCCTCCAGTCATATGCTGTTTGTAATGCCTGAGTGACTCAGATAAATGCCACAAGAATAGCAGTCTTTTTTTTTTAAAAAAAAAAAAAAGTCCAAAAATAAACTGTTGTCGTAGTTAATTAAAACTGGCTTCTGATTCATCTGACTATCTAAGTTGCAGCGGCTCTGCCTAGCCCAGCTGCCATGTTCTCGGCCAGAGGCCACATGCGTGCTGTAGTTAGAAATGGCCAACTAGAAACACCAGCCCTGCCACTCATGAGACATCAGTGTGGGAGACGGCTCAATCTCCCACACTGTCTCTGCAAGGCTGGGCATTGCCCAGACCATCCCACCATCCACGTGGGCCCAGTAGAAAGATGAGACTCTAGTGCTTAAAGATTAATCAAAGGCTTATATATTTGGTAATGATCAGTAACAAGATGCCCATACAATCAGAAGTGTAACCCAATACCCAACCTAGACATACCAACCACCTTTGACTGCTACAGACACGTGAATGTCCGCCTCCATCTCCTCTCTGTCTCTCCTTCTCCTCTCCTGTCTCCTACCTCCTCCTCTTCCTTTTTCTCCTCTCCTCCTTACTCCACCTCTTCCTCTCCTAACTCCTCCCACCTTAGCTCCTCCTACAATAAACCAAGCTAAATTCCAGCATCTTCCAGGTTTTAAAATGTCACGAGTGACACCCTTATCCCATCATCTGATCAGGAATGGGAAAGAAAACTTGCTTCCCATTGCTCATGGTTTATAAACTTAAAGCAAGACTGTTGGGTGTGCCATTTCTCCTTAGCACAGGTAAGACCTCCACTCTTGACTCTGTCATGAAAACAAGGAGAGCAGCTTCTATCCCGAATGCTCTGTAAATCCTCCCTGAGATGCAGGGGTCCGAGAAAGGGAAGCTGAGGAGAGTCTCCGAAGCACAGAGATTCCCACGCTTTGTTGACAGTCTCATCCTAACTACTTCAAACTGAGCTTAGTAAGAGTCAAACATTGTCACAGGACAGGATCCAAACAGTCTCTTAGGAAGAATCCCGAAGATCTTAAGCTTACCCAGTGGCTTCACGGCCATAAGTTGGTGGATAAGATACAGGGCACAACGGTCTTTAAGCATGAGCAGTTTGTTTCCCCTAAGTTCCTGCAGAAAGCGTATTGCTCCAGTGTTAACAAGCATCTGAACCCTGGAAACCTGGCAGAGATGTGCACAGCTTCAAGAGGAGGAGGTGACCCCTTGAACAGGATCCAGCCCATGGATCTGCTTTGGCTGGAAGGCAGCATGAGGATTAAGAAGGGGAGGCCATATTTTATCTTTTTTACAGGATGAAAACACACTGGCTCTAGTGCTTCTAACAGTGCTTCAGTGATCCTTGACAATAAACACTTGGATCCATTAAATATGGAATCCGTTTCAGACACCCATGGTGATTAGGTCAAACAACCAAGTTGTATGCAATAATGTTGGAAATTCTGTGCTCTGTAGAATCCCTTAAAATGTCCATCGGCTACTTTTGGCTTCTTTTACAGGGACACAAACATAAAGAGAAAAGACACCTGAGTCTCAGGATGTTAGGGAGTTGTGGAGACCATGGCAAACCAGAGAGCATAAGTCCCACACAGAGGGACTGTGAAAGATCAGCTTGGAGCCACTTCTTGTCTCATCCCCCAGGTCATGAAGAGGACCCTGCCGGTGGTCATGGTGGGCAGGCAAGCAAACTTTGGAGAGGGGAGAATGACAACTAGGCTCAGATTGACATCACTAACCTGGACCAGGACTCTGGGGAGTCTGACGCCAGGCAGTTTATTTCCAGCACACACATACAGTCTGGAGAAGTTTCCCAGTGTCACGCAATCCGCAGTGCATGAGCATTGAGGGTACCTGTCATTTCTTCCAAGAAGATGGGTTCCAGAGATAGGCTGCTTGTATTAGCGTCAGGGATAGGGAAGGATCTGGCCTGGTCTCAGACATACAGAGTGTAGAGGTCGTTTGGACTATTAGCCGCCTCTGGTCTTGGTTGGAAAGTCTTGCTATGGTGTGGCCCAAAAAGATAACACAGATAACCAGGCTATTAATTATCTCCTATTCCCAGCTTTCTGCATGGAAGAACGATTTAGAATAATGGTCTAGAATTGTAACAGTTAAGTTTATATTGGCAAATCAATCAACTTACTCTCTCCCTCCGCCTCTGTGTGTGGGTGTGCACACAGGCCCATGTATATTCCTGCAGTTACAAGTCAGGAGATTATGTTTACTATTGTCCTAAGTCACTTTCCACCTTACTCTTTGAAACAGGGTATCTCATGAACCTAGAACCCACTGATTTGATTATACTGGTTGATCAGTCAGCCCTGGGAATCCTCCTGTCTCCATCCCTGGCACTGGGATGACAATCATGCACACTGTAGCTGGCTTTCACATGGGTGGTGGGGATCCAAACTCAGGTCATTTCCAGGCAAGTAGGTCTCCCAACCTCTCAGTTACATCCTCAGAATCAATCATGTCCTTAGATTTATTTATCTGGGGGGAGGTGTAGTGGTTGGGATGAGAGGATCCCCCATAGACCTACAGATTTGAACATCTGGTGTCAATGCTGTCTAGGGCAGATTTAGGTAGGTCAGCCTTGCTGGATGCAGCCTATCATTGGGGACAGGCATGGAGATGGAAGCCCAGTGTCACTTCTGTTTCCCTCTCTCCGACTCCTGATTGTGTTTGAAGATGTGGGCTCTCAGCTTTCTGTTCCTTGCCCCCATGCCTGCCAGCTTGCTCCCTCCCCACTGCGATGGACTCATATGTCCCTAGAACCATAAGTCAAAGTAAATTCCTTATATAAGTTGCCTTGGTCTTGGTCCTTTATCAAAGCAACAGAAAAGGAACTGATATGGGGGACAACTTGTAGAAGTCAGCTCTCTCCTGCTGGCTTGTGGGCCCTGGAGATCTAACTCAGATGATTGTTAGGCTTGGCTATAAGTGCCTTCATCTGCTGTGTCAGTCCTCAGTCATGTTTCTTAAGCATCCAGCACATTACAAAGAGCCTGATGTGTGTACACTGTGAACTAACCGAGGGCTGGGCAGTGAAGTTTGTAAGAAACTTGCAACATAAGATCAAACAAAACAATTAGCAAGACGAGGGTCTTTAAATGCACACTCATGTGTCTGCTCACTTACACAATTGTCTAATTTACACAGCCTACAACAAAAAAAGTCCCAAATGGCTTGTTTACAAGAGTCTCGAGATACGGAGTAAGATTTCTGTTGAGAAGGCAAAGTGAGAAGCCCACCTCACCCGCTTTGTTGCAAACATGGATACGCCTGTGTTCTCTAGCCATTGGTGTATGCAGAAGCTCAGGTCCATGAATCTAGGCTAGCAAGTGCGAAGATGGGCCCAGAATTGAAGGAACACTGGTGTCCACATTATGAGGGTTGCAGGTAGGAAACTGGTGACAAGTTTGTTAGAATGTAGAGAGTGAGAAATGGAGGCTGGTGGGTGGCTGAATATCAAGGGAAGAAAGGATACAGAGAAGACATTTGAAGTGTTCAGAGCAAGAGGGAAATGCACTCTCCTCCCACTGAATGCCTTGAGAGCTGGAATGTGTTTCAATAGGTAGCAGTCACAGGGGAGATGGGAGACGGCCCTTTGGGAATAGAGAAGTACATAAGGACACAGCTGAAGAAGTTGTCCAGGCTATCCAGGGAAAGGGGGGGAAAAGAAGGAAGAAGGCATGGGCTAGATCTTTCCTTAGCAGGCTATACAGCTGAACAACATCAAAACTGTCTACAGGGATGCAGAGCTGTGGACAGAGGCAGGCTGTCTTATGAAGAAGTTACGAGAAGCACACTCTAAAAGGGAGAACAGGAGAACAGGGGCCACAGGACCCTGGCACGGGTGTTTTCTACTGTTAGTGTATACGTAGGACAGGATGATACAATCTTACTAAGTGTCTTTAATGATACGGTTAAAGGGGCTGGAGAGATGGCTCGGAAGCTAAAAGTACTGGTTGCTCTTGCGGAGGGCCCAGGGTTTGTTCCCAGCACCCACATGGTGACTTCCAAGTAGCTTTAACTGAAGTGCTACAGGCTCTCGCTCCCTCTTCTGGCCTCACAGGCGCTAGGCATATGTATGATGTGCAGATACACTCAAGCAAATACCCAGAAAGTAATTTTTTAAAAGGCGAGATGATATCAGAAAACTAAAGCTGTATATAGCCTTAAGAAGTCGTCAATCGAAATTGATAAAGATCTCCTTAAAAACACATACATAACTTTTTGTAACATTTTACATCCATCACACCAAAACTGGGTTTGTTAACTTTTTCATTGATATATACTCTTCCTTTCTCAAGTAGTCATCCCAAAGTGTCTCTCCCTGAGATACTCAGGCCAAATCACTGTAAATGAAGATGACGCTGACAGCTTCATTTGAAGGCTTTAGGGGTAATTAGCATAAGGAGATGTGGATGGGTAACCCAGGTTAAACCATGCACATTTAAACGATGCGTGTCACACTTTCCAATATTTCTCAGCGTAGGTGCAAAGCTTTGCCGCTGACGCCACACGTGGTGAAGGTCCCCTGCGTCTTACAGATGGGAATGGCCGCAGATCTACCGTCCTGCCTTCTGAAGCACCTGATTTTCATCAATCCCACAATAAAATCCTGCTAAGGACTGTTTTATAACACTGCTAACTAGGATAGTAAACAGTAGGACAGAAATTAACCACACTGAGGATGACATCAAAGCTACGTCACCCATTCAGGCAGAGAGTAAGGATGCTTCCTCCCCATCAACACCGTCAACCAGCACAGAAAACAGACAAGGGTGACCCTTCCCTAGGCCTTTCCCAGTAAATGACAGTATCAAAAGTAGCATTACTGGGCATTTGGGGGACAGCTGGGGACTTGGGGAACGGCCTCTAGCAAAGTGAGAAGCTCTAGAGAAGAGGGTGAAAGGATGCACAGACTTTCCTTTGATGACACAGCATTTAAAATCCCTTTCCAATTCCATGTCTGGAACTGAAGGACCACAAAGGAGCTGCAACCTATAATGAGTGGCTAAATATATTTTACATGAAAGGTGAGGTTGGCGCTGGAAGGTGCACAGGCTGGGGAAGAGAGGGCAGGGGCAGAACTACCCGCCCCTCTTTGCCCTCACCTCACAGCTAGCTGGCTGTTAAAGGGGAACAACAGAGGGCTTTGTATGGTTGCAAAATAAGAAATTCCGCAGAATGCTGATGGGGGCGGCTTCCCAGGCTTTTCTGTGCAGATGGCTGGTAATGGGGCCCTTTGCCTGCACCCGGATAGTACAACTCTTGAGCAGAGTGGAAAACACGAGAAGTAATGCTGGCCATTTGGAGCTGTTTCCCTGGTCCTCTGAAACAACACGAATGAGCCTATTGGGACAGTCCATTCCCACAAGGATTGTGTTTTCTGGGGGCAGCCTTGAAAAGTCTGTGGAAGCGGATGCAAAGGCCATTTGAACCTGTTCCCCACAAAGATAACATGAGGGATGGGCCTGAATCCCAAGATATGAAGCACAGTCCATGTGTTGGAGGCGAATGGCCAGAGAAGCCAATGGGTGATTTGCTGACACCTTCGGTGAGGAGAGACACAGCAGTGATGGGGAACAGAGGGAACAGTAAAAAGAAAAACAGAAGCCATTGCACGGGAGAATCCTGTGCTCCTCTCCACACCCCATCCCCACCCCCACACACAGAAGTCACTCTCCAGAAGTCTCATTGATCCCTCCTGCCTCTACCCACACAGATCAACCCTCCTATATCCAAAGCTAATCTCTCCAGGGACTTCCACATTGCTTTCCACCCCTGGGGCCTGTCTCCATTAACCAGCTACTTTCCAGTGTTCATACTTCTTCTCTGGACTGCTTCTGCCTTAGAAAAGAAGCATGCTCTTTCCTTACGTTATTGAACATACTTCTTTTGGGGGGTCATATAAATATATTAATAGTTTTACAGTTGCTGTGACCAAATTCATTGACAAAAGCAGCTTGAGGAAGGGAAGGTTTACTGTAGATCTCACTGTTCATCAGCAGAGCCCATCACAGCAGGGAGGGTGTGGCGGCAGGGGCAGGAAGCCACTGGTCATGTTGCCTCTACAGTCAGGAAGCAGAGAGACATAAATGCTGGCTCCCAGCTTTTTATGGAGCCTATGACTCCAACCTATGGAACAGTGTAACTTGGGTTCAAGGTGGGTCTCCCCGTCTTCCCGCATCAGTGAACTTAATCAAGATAACCTTGAGTAGGCTCTTAAAGAAGGCCAGATTCTGTTGACAGTCAATATTAATCCTCATAGCAATTGATTAAAAAACTGCATGAATATTTGTTTATAAAACATTAAGTTACATGTGAGGTCAAGCTCCCCTTGAACACCCCCAGAAACATAGCCTCAAAGCTTTACTACCTTAGAACGTAACTTGCAGGGCTTTGTTTATGTATTCACTGACTTTACATTTTGCATCATGTCATGTCTATTTCCCATCCTCTATGGGCTGATGGTTGATTGGCTTTGGTTGATAAAGGTCTTACCATGGCCATGCCAGGGAAGGACAACGAGCCTCCCCACCTCTCTGCTCTTGGCTTTGGGTCACTGCCCACGTCCTCTACACTGGTTCTATCGATGCTTGAGGAAAGGGTCCAGGCTCTTTCTGCTTCCTGTACACTCGGTACCATCAAACCCTAGTTTAGTCAGGTACGCGGAGATAGGGTAGCTCCTATGTTACATTTCCATTTATCTTGAGGCTGGAGTGATGACTCAGTTATCAGGAGTGAGCGCTGCTCTTCCAGAGGACCAGAGTTCAAGTCCCTATGCCTACATCTGGCAACTCACAAGTGCTTGGAACTCCAGCGCCAGAGGATCAAGTGCCCTCTGCTTACACATTCGCTTACACAGACACACTTTAAGCTTTGGCTGATTTCAAACTGAGAATGGGGTCTTTCATTAATTGTGAGGTTATCTTTGCTCTATGTGTTAAAATGTTTCACATTTTTTTGAAGTAGTAACTATCCTTGTTTGAAAAGTTTCATTACATGTATTTATTTTGTGCGTGGACCTGCAGTGCCTGTGTGGAGGCCAGAGGATAACTACCAGGAGTTAGTTCTCTTCACAATGTGGGTTCCAGTAGGGATCGAACTTGGGGCACTGAGCATGGCCAACAGTGCCTTTACCACTCCGTTCCATCAGCCATGACTTATCGTTTTTTAAATTTTAATTAATTATTTAATTTATTTACATTCTAAATGTTGCCCCTTCCCCAGAGTTCTTCACCACATTCTGCACCCCTTTGCCTCCGAGAGAGTGATCAGTCCTCTTGGGTATCCCCCCTTCCCTGGGGCATCTTCTCCCCCTGGGACCAGACAAGGCAGTGCTCTGCTATAAACACGCCAGGGACTCCAGACCATCCTGACTCTTTGGTGTCTCAGTCTCTGGGAGCTCCCAGAGGTCCGGGTTATTTGACACTGTTGGTCTTCTGTGGGGTTCCCATCACCTTCAGCTCCTTCAATCCTTCCCCTAACTCTGCATAGGAGTCCGTGACCTCAGCCTAATGCTTGGCTGTAAGAATCTGCATCTGTATCAGTCAGCTGCTGGTAGAGCCTCTCAGAGGATAGCCATGCTAGGCTCCTGTCTGCAAGCACAATGTGGCATCAGTAATAGTGTCAGGGATTATTGCCTGCCCATGGAAAGGATCCTGACTTGGACTGGTCACTAGACGGCCTTTCCTTCACTCTCTGCTTTATTTTTGTCCCTGCATTTCTCTTAGACAGGAACAATTCTGGGTCAAAATTTTTGAAGGTCAGTTGGTGACCCCATCCTTCCACTAGGGGCCATGTCTATCTATTGGAGGTGGTCTCTTCAGGTTCCATCTGCCCACTGTTGGGCAATTTTGGCTAAGGTCACACCCCACTGAGTCCTGGAAGCCTCTTACAGGTCAGGTCTCTGGGACTTTCTACAAGTTCCCTCCACCCTCCACTCCCAATGCTGCATATTTCCTTCCATTCATTCTCCTGGCCTTCTGGGCTTCTCCCGTCTCCCCCCATATCTGGTCCTGCCCCTTTCCCCCTCCCCTCTGCTCTCCCACTCAGGTCCCTCCCTCCCTCTGCCTCCCGTGATTATTTTGTTCCCCTTTTTGAGTGGGACTGAAGCATCACAAAATAGAAACAGAAGGAAAACTACTTAATTCATTCCATGAAGCCGCAGTTACTCTGATACCTAAACCACACAAAGAGCCAACAAAGAGAGAGAACTTCAGTCCAATTTCACTTATGAATATCAATACAAAAAAGCTCAATAAAATTCTCACAAACCAGATCCGAGAACACATCAAAACGATCATTTACCATGATTGAGTAGGCTTCATCCCAGGGATGCAGGGATGGTTCAATAGAGATGAAAATCCATCAATGTAACCCACTATATAAACAAACTCAAAGAAAGAAAAGGCACATGATCATCTCACTAGATGCTGAAAAAGCCTTTGACAAAATTCAACATCCCTTCATGTTAAAAGTCCTGGAGAGACCATGCACTCAAGGCCCATACCTAAGCATAGTGAAAGGAAAGGACAGCAAACCAATAGCCAACATCAAAGTAAACAGAGAAAAACCTGAAGCAACCACTAAAATCCGGGACTAGACAAGGCTGCCCACTCTCACCCTATCTACTCAACATAGGACTTGAATTTCTAGCCAGAGCAATTAGACAACAAAAGGAGATCAAGGGGATACGAATTGGAAAGGAAGAAGTATCATTATTTGTGGATGATACGATAGTCTATATAAGGGACCCCAAAATTCCACCAAGAACTCCTACAGCTGATAAACAACTTCAGTAAAGCGGCTGGATATAAAATTAACTCAAACAAACAAGTGACTTGCATTTTAATGGTGTCTAGGGTGGTCGTTTCCCCCTGACTTGTAGTTAGGTACCATTAACTTTCTTCTGTGCTTTTCCTGTTCTCTGCCATCACAAGCCTGCTGTCCCCCTTGCTCTCTCTTTCTTTTTCAGCCATTCATTATATAGAAAACATATTTTAATGTACAGATCATGAATATGAACTTGACTTTTCTTCTGCTCAGCTGAGAGCATAATTTTCTCAGAACCATTTATGTGGCCTATTGTACCCTAAATTACAAACCAAATCTCCATATGCTCCAGTGGGTTGCTGGGTTATCCATTCGGCCTCACTAATTCCACCCCTCTGTTCCTGCGTGATATCACACTGTTTTAATGATAACTGTTCTGTGCTGTAGTTAGGCCTTATGGTGGGAAACCTTTCCATCTTTGCTCTAGAAAGTTATCATCTTGCATAACCACATACATCCTTCCCTCCCGTGGGGGGATTGAAAATCACTTTTGTCACATGTTCCAGTTGTTTCTAATCACAGAACTCCTTTTTGAAATCTTTTAGAGAGATTAATGTTCAAAAGAACATACCCTGGAGACACATGGGCTTAGGTTGTATCTGGCCCAAAGACTTATTTTGTTTGGTCTCTATCTTGTTGGTGTGTTCATGTTTTTAAAAACATCTGACACCTCCGTGAGAGCCAAGAGTCGGTAATGAATGCACTACAGGGTGTGTGTGCATGTGCGGTAGGATGTTTTTGCCCTTCTGCGTGGCTGGCGACAAGAGGCGACTGTTCTTTGTGTTCACACAGGCCCTTTGTCCAAGCTCTCCTGTGTCTGAGCATGGCTCCTTTCCATCATTTGTGTGGCCTACTTAGACCCTACACAGCTTTTGTCCGGGAGACCCAGGGTCACTGTAACACCATCCGCAACAGCCTGGAATGTCTCCAACCCACCTCTGTCTTCACTGCCACCAGAACAAGCTTTCTCTGCAAGACAGAACTGGATGTTCTGCTCTGGTTTCAATTATTTGTCGACTTCAGATTGTCTTTAGGATGAGAGCCAACTTGCTTTTTGGGCAGTTATGAGCGCTGTCACAACCTAAAACACCTTTCACAGGTCACTCCCAGTTGTTTCCAGGTTATCCCATCTCTAGCCACTTGGCCCTTCTGCAGTTCCCAGTTCACCCCATCGCTGTAAACCCCGCTATCTGTCCAGGCCTCTGGCCTTCCTTTCTTTTCCCTCTCACTAACTTGAATAGAGCCTGCATCTCCAGGTCTCGGGTAAATCCCACTGCTGCCTGCTCTATACTTCCCGTGAACACTTCCCCTGCCAGCCTCACCTTCCACCATCTCAGGAAGAGATAGAGACCTTCAAGTGCCTCTCTTCCTCTTCTGATGTCTTCCACTAAATCCAAGGGAAACTTTATTTATTTATGTATTTATTTGTTTATGTGTTTATTTGGTCCATGTGACTCCATTTTTCCTTAGATGTGTTTTAGCTTAATCAATTCATTGCATCCTAAGCCTACGCAGGGGAAACTAGAAGTCAGTGGGCATTCAGTATGACCCCGCAGTGAAGAGAAGCAGGAGGGTGTGGCAAATGGAGGCAAAGAACGGGTTCAGCTGTCACCTCTACTCTGGGAGCCTCCGCAGCGAACACTCCAGTCATTACTCAAAATCACGGTAAAGCCAGCACAACCCAATACTAAATCCCCAGGAAGAGAGGGGAGCCGACTTCATCCTCACTTTAGCCAACAGTGAGAACAAAGACAATTATAGGATTGTTTCTCTGACAAACTCAGGAGTAGTGTGCAAAGAATAAATAAATAAAGGAAATCACATTCCCCTTAAACTCAGAGCTAATATTCTGCATGTTATTTTGCCTCACAGCCAATATAGTTTTCGTTGTTGTTTCCAAAGCAATAAGGGAATTTGATGGGAAAAGTGATAATCTGTGCAAACGTTTGCTTGGCCTGCAGTTATTCGGCAGCTGGTAAAGCTCGGATAACGTGTCCTCAGATCTGCCTGCTCACCAAAGCCCAGTCAGTTAGACATGGCCCCGAGCTGAAAGCCACACCTTACAGGCTCACCCAAGCCCCAAAGTCACACATAAAGCAAATGGAGATTCTGAGCGTCCATCCTGGCAATTCTCAGATCCATCTCACAGAATTACCCATGAGCATAGAAAGCATGGGGCTCTGCTAGTTCCACGGGAGCCTTCAAGTTTAAGCACACGGAACACTGAGAAGTCACTCTTCTTTAGAACTTTAGCCTACGCCGTTTGTATTTGGTGTGTGTGCTCAATGTCCATATCAAAGTGGTAAGTACTGCGCTAGCCCCTGAGAGACAGAATGTATTTAAAGTGGGCCAAATACTCCCTGCCTTAGGATGTCAGTTGTTATTTTAAAAGGATTATATAACATTGTTTTCTGATATCCCTATACAGAATGAATAGGGAAGAGGAGGTGAAATCTATTCTAGGTGCTTTACAGTGGGATATTCAGGGATTAAAAGGAAGACGGTTCAGCAGGTAAAACAGGCGTGCAGTTTTTGTAGAGATCTGAATTGGTTCCCAGCCCACACGGGATCGTTCGCAGCCACCTGTGACTCCAGCTTCAGATGACCTGCTGCCCTCTTTTGGCCTCTGCAGGCACTACACCAAAGTGTACAAACACAAATAATTAAAAATGAAAATAAAGTGAAATATTTACATTGAATAAAAAACTTCTCTACATCGAAGACTACTATACAGATCAGGCGTGTTGCTACATGCCTGCAGTTGCAGCTCTCAGGAGGAAGCAGGAGGTGCAGAGCTCACTGCTGACTGGGACGGCAAGAGAACCTGCCTCAAAACACAAGCATGCAAACAATGCTCTGTACTTGGAGGATATTTTAAGTTCATAAATATGCAAGCAAAATTAACCCTCGTTTCCAAATTAAGTAAAAAGTGTGAAAACTATTGTGATAAAATAGAATATGTATATATGCCAGGTAGACTTTCACCACCTTGTAATTCTAGTTAACTATTGTGTTTCCTCACTAAAACTCTTCAGGTCCATAAATTCTAGAAGAAATTCTTTCAGCCTGGAACTCAGTACCTTGCCCTCTTGAAAAGTATAATTTGCTGCAAAATTATGGAAAATGATGATTTTATTCCAGCACTACTTAACTCAACATATTAAGTTTGGAGTGGTACATTAAACAATTTTCCAGTGAGCCGAGGCCAAGCTCGTGTATTTCTACCCAGGGGGAAAAGTTCAGAATGAATGAAAACAAAATTCAATAATGAAGGTCTTCAGATGGGGCAGATAGCCAGGCTGGAGTGTAAAAGTCCAACGTTATGTGTGGCTCATATTTAAATGCACAGACATACACACGCACACACATACACACGCACATATACACACACGGACAGCCCTGCTACATCGCTTAAGAACTGCGGTTCTCTTCTGAGTTATAATGAATCACACAAGCTGTGGGTCTTGAGAAACAGCCTGCTCTTTAGGTGAGCCCACCCAAACTAGCCTAGACAGAGGAGATATTGAACTGTACTTAGAGTCTGCCAACAGAATTCACAATTGCTCCTAATAACTCCTGGTTTTTAATAGCCCTGTCAAGAAATCTCCTAATATCTCCAGTAAATCCGTTGTGTTGAAATATAAACCGGAAGACTGGCCTCAGTGTGACTTGAAAGTGACTTGAATAGCCTCCCAACTTGGAGAGTATATTCTCTATAAAGGCACATACAATAGGACCAATTCTGTACGTGTTTTATAGGAATTTCCCAGCAGTTATTTAAGCGTAATTGGGCCAAGAAAGTGTGGCATAAAGAGAGTATTTATCCTAGTTTATATATTACATATAATATGTAAACATATGGGGATAGTATATCATTAATCTTTTTTCCCCTCTTTAAACACAACAACTCTAAAGTCTGCATTACAGTACATTACAGAAAAAGGCCAACTCTACACATGCTACTGAGCTGGTCAGTGGGCAGTTAAACTGGTTTTGTTGCTGTGTTGGTTTGAGTGAGAAACATCCCCCATAGGATCATGTGCCTGAGCACTTGATCCCCAGCTGATGACACCGTTTAGGGAGGTTATGGGACTTCAGAAGGCAAAGGCTTGTTGGAAGAAGTGTGTCCATAGGGGCAGGTTTGAGGTTTCATAGTTTAGACCCATTCCCTGTTGTCCTCTGCTCCCTGATGAAATGTGACTTCCCAGCTCTGTGACTGCCCAGCAGGTCTCCTGTGGCCAGTACCATGAATCCTTGCCATGATAGAGCATGTCCCTTCTGGACAGGAGAGCCAACAGACCTCGTCTCTCTCAAGTTGCTTTTGGTGAACGGACTATATTGCGGCAAGAGAAAACTACCTGACCTTTGCATCACAGTGATGGACAGTTGGGCTGTGGGTTGTGGGTCATGGGTCATGACTGACTAGCTTGGGCACATAATGATACATAATGATTTGAAATGGTGAAATTGTGTTTTCTAGAGTTTACTTTGACTAAAATAAATGGCTGACCTTTGACTACGCTTAGAACTGGATTATCTCCTATTTTTCTATGCATTCATCTATGCAATATTAAGTATTTCATTAAAATCTCTAGTTAAAAATGAATTGAAGGCCTTGTATGTGTTCTTTAATTCATCCATTACTTTACGAAGTTATTATGGAGACATTTATAGGGTCCCTTCTTCTGAAGCACTGTCTTAAGTACAGGATAACACAGAGTGGAAGAACTCATGAACTATGGCAGTGCTTCTGCAAGGCACAGCACGGTCTATAACCCGGGTGGTGTCCTAGACAGGGTTTCTGTTGCTGTGACAAAATACCATGCCAAAACAACTAAGGGAGGGAAAGGGTAACAGTCTACCACTGAGGTAAGTCAGAGCAGGAACTCAAACAGGATAAGAACCTGGAGGCAGGAGCTTATGCAGAGGCCATGGAGGGGCCTGCTAAGCCTGCTTTCTTATAGAACCCAGGACCACCACCAGAACCCAGGCCTGGCACCACTTACAATGGGTTGAATCTTCTTATATCAATCACTAAGAAAGTGCCCTAGAGGCCTGCCTACATCCAGATCTTCTGGAGACATTTTCTCAGTTGAGATTCCCTTCTTTCAGATGACTCTAGCTTGTGTCGAGTTGACATAAAACACACAGATGGGAACCATCCTGCGTTGTATATCGACTTGAGGGTCACTGAATTAGAACATTCATTCAAAACTAAAAGTATAGCTGTGTGGGATCATTCTCTGAGTGGTCCAGATGTCTGTGAAGTCTGATGCACCTTTGAAAATGTGAATCAGAGAGACCAGAATCTGATGGAAACGGAGCTAAAGGGGCTCACAGTAAAGGAAGGACAGGAGAGAGGGTGGTGTAAAGGAGCCTTGGGGGCTAATAAGGACTAACCTGGGAGAGCTACAGTGAAGGATCCCAGAAGAAGTTAATGAGGGTTTGGTTACACAGAGCCAAGAAATTAACACCAACCTGACATTCTCCACTGTCCTCAATTTCCTTCACCCAGGAGCCAGAAGCCATCTTTGAAAAGCACAAGCCAACCCAGGAGGAATATGGTGATATTCTAACCATTCAACCTAGGAACTGTAGCCATCCGGAGACAACACGTCAGTTTACACTTAATTGTGTTGTTCATGGAAGTTTAAAGAATAAGAACATAAATAAATAAGGTCAAACTCAGATCCTTGATACTTTTTCTGCACTATGCAGAAAAATCTTTGCATCACTGGTCTGGTCTAGTTTGTTTGAACAGTTTGAAATACTTAAAGAGATTATGATTTCAATTTAAAATGTGTAATTGATTTCAGACTTCTGATATTAAGCTGAAGGGTTTCAGTATATTTGATTTACTATTGGAAATAATGTTGAAATGTTTAAAAGAGCCAATTTACTGCATGCATATGTTTCACTGCTAGTATTTCTAAGTTGCTTACTTGCTCACAATGATCGTTTGTTAGGTTGGAAAGCTGGCTCTGTCAAGCGTGAGACAAGCTTGCAAAACTCAGCCATATTAAACGGGTAAACGGGGTTTAAAATGCTAGTGGGAATTGAATTACCTTAATTGAGATGAGAACTAATTGTTCAGGGAAATTTCAACTGTTAGACTTGAATTAGCCAAACGCCAATAAGAAAATATATGGAAGAGGCAGTTCTTACATAATAATAACCTGTTCTTAAATAGAAGCATAAGCCTTTTAGGCTTCGGTAGGTTTGTGAATGAACAGCTTAATAAATTCAATAGTAGTTTTAAACCTAATTAAATAGAAGGACATTATAAAATTCCCTTTCACAATAAAATCTTAAAAGCATGCCCCAGGAAAGCGTGGGTTTGTCACTGGTCTTTGCCAACCTGACAAGCTAAGGTCACCCTGGAAGAGGAAGCTTCAATTTAAGAATTGCCTTGATCGTGGCCTGTGGCCATGCCTGTGAGAGAGCATCTTGATTGAAGATTGATGTGGGAGAGCCTAGCCCACTGCAGGCAGCACCTTCCCTAGGCTGTATATGAAAGTAGGCTTGAGCATGAGGCAGTGGATAGGCCAGAGAGGTACTGACCAGCCTTCTTCCCTGAGTCTGCCTTCGAGTTCCTGCTTGAGATCCTACCCTGACTGGCCTCTCTGATGGCCTGACCTGGAAGAGTAAGCTTAGTAAGCCCTATCCTCCCAAAGTTGTTTTGTTAGGGTTTTATCACAGCAACAGAAAGCAAACTAGAAGAGACTTCCCTGCCTGGTTGATATCAATGTCCTCAGAGATAAAACAAAACAAACAGAAAACTAAACAAATGAAAAACAGCATCTGTTTGCAGCTTCCATCTTACTTTGCAATTTCCTCAGGACATTAGAGTGAGCATTCACTAACACCGATGGAGGACATTAGAGTGAGCATTCACTAACACCGATGGAAGAACTGTGGTGCTCTGTCCTAGAGGATTAGAGTGTGCATCTGGCAGCAACAATGGAAGAACAGGTTCGTTCCAGAGCATTTGTAGACGTGAAAAACAAGACATGAAGGGGAGACAAGACACCAAGAACAGTAAGCTCCCTGGACAGTGGTTATAGATGGGCTGTTGGAGATGTCGGGGGTTGAGCCAGGAACAGTAGAAGGAGAAATGTCACTAAGGAGCCCTGGAGACTTCTCGGAGGAAATTTTCCTGATCGCTGCAAGCAAAGTCAGCAGTGCAACCCCTCCCGTGGAGGGAAGCACATGGGAACGAGCAAGAGGCAGTGACTGACAGGTCACTTAGCTTTGGCTGTGAGAGCTTTGGGATAATACACCTTTGCTGAGGGGAGTCCAGACAGTGTGGATACAGCAAAGCCATCTTCAGAGCACCCTGGAGGGAAGGACAAGGCAACTGGACAGTCACTCACTAGACCTGGGGGACGCGATGACTGTTAGGAATGGAGGCAGAGATCACCTCAAGGAATAAGTGCTTTAAAAGACAGTGATGGGCTGGGAAGATGGCTCAGTTCGTGAAGTGCTTGTCTGTTAGGCCTGAGGATCCGAGTTCAATCCCCACAACACACCTAAAAAGGTTGGAGTAACAGTCAAGTCCAGAGCTGAGGAACTGGACACAGCTGGAACCTGGCAGTCAGCAGCCAGTCTAAGCCAGTGAGAGATCCTGCCTCAAAGGAGACAGAGGATGGAAGCCCAGGCTGTCTTCTGGCCTCTATATGCACCTAAACAGACATGAATGTGTACAGACACATACACATGTAGCATGTATAGACAACAGTTCTGGGCAGAGAGATGACAGAGAGGTTAAAATGCAGGACTGTTCCCGCATAGGGCAAGCCTTAGCACTCACCTCGGGTGGCTCAGCCCCTGCCTGCAACTCCAGTTCCAGAGGATTCGATGCCCTCTCTGGCCTCTGAGGACTCACAGAGGGCACACACAAACTCACACAGAGACACACATGTATACACATAAGTAAAGATAAAATAAATCCTAAAATAAAATAATTGTGAGATTCAGCTCTCTTGAATGCTGTGTACTGAAGCAAACATTTTATGAGACCAGGGAGGGGAGAGGAAGTTTCATGTCAGATAAGAAAATTCTGCTTCCAGGGAGAAATCTAAAGCAACCCAACCAACCCTACTAGATACTTCAGCCTAAATGATGGGCTTGCATGCTGAACTGTGTTAGCAGGAAGCTGTGTGGCTAATCACTACTCTAGGAGCTAGGAATGCAGCAGCAGTCAGGACAGACGGGACTCCCATCCTCCTGGGGCTCACAGTCTAATGCAAGGAACAAAGGCCGGCACATTCTGTGTATTACATGATTTCACAGGGCATAGCGGCCATAGGTAAGAAGCAAGCCGGAAAGGGAGACTGCTGGGCAGGTGTTAGCTGATCGGCAGCACTAGGCAAAGCAGTGAGCTCGAGCTGGAGCCTGAGCATTCTTGGTGTTAAGTCCCAAAGAAGAGATAGCAAGTCCTGTCCACGGAGATTAGGAATGCCACCCAGCCTCTGACAGTGAGGCCGCGGTTAAGTTAGATTTCCCTGAATGATGGCAGCCTCGATTCTCAGACTGGAAGTGGCTTGTCTGCTCACCTCTGCTGCCCTAGCAGAGGCTGTCAGAGTTGACAGAGAGCTTACGTTGCAGGTCTTCCTGGGGCATTGTTAAAGTAAATCCGGGTCCACGGGACTCAAGATACACGACGCTTTCCTTGAGAGTTGACTTTGTGGAAAAATACGTAGACCACATTTGAACTGGATGCACAACAAAGTATTTCGAGCTGCAATGTGCAGGAAGAGGTATGCCCAAAGAAATGGCTCAGACGTTTATGTTCTCTCCCCAAGTTCAAGTCCCGAGACTGAAAGCTAAAGCTGCTGGTTTGTATGTTCTTCCAAACTCGAATAGATCCACTTTTCCCCCTACTTAAAGACTAGAAAGAAATTAGGGAAGGGTTCAATTGTGAAATAAATAATGAAGAGTGGTTTGTGTGGTGTGTGTGGAGGTGAGTAGTACATAGGGAATATGTACCTCTTCTGTGTACACAGGTAGAGGCCAGAGGTCAACATCTAATGTCTGCCACTATGGGTCTCTACCCTATTTACATATTTATTTAATTTTGAGGTAAGCACCCCCATCAGCTGGACCGGCTGGCCAGTGAGCTCCAATGACCCTCCATTCCCCTGGCCCTGGGCTTACAGACATGCACAGCTACTCTCAGTTATCTGCAGGTGTTGAGGGTCCCACCCCGGGTTCCCCTGCTCGTGTGGCAGACACTGTACCCCCTGAGCCATCTCCCTAGCCCAAGAGAGGTTTCTTTTATTGGTTCACTTTTCATGAGCAAAATGTATATAAGGTGAGGTCAGGTACGGACTGGATGCAGTAAAAAATGTCCATCGATGATCTGGACCACCTCCAGATGTTGCCTGCAGATCCTTGGAGCCCTCAGCAAGTCTCCCATCAGGAACATCTTAATGGGGGACCGAGACCAGCCACTCCCAGGCATCCCCCAGTGGAAGGCTGTTCAGCCTTTGCTTGAGCCCTTCTGAGATGAGGTGTCCCCTCACCAAGCAGTCACCTTGCTTCTGTCCAGTTTAAACGCTCACTGGTCCTCTGTGCTCAGGGACACACATACTCCTGGCAATGTTCCCTGACGGTGTCTCTACGGTCTTCGCCGGAAAATAATTTTCCCTGACTCCCTCCAATAAGAAACACAAAGGTCACATAAAGAGGGAACCCTCTTCTGTTGTGATTGTAAGATTCAAAGGAGTAGAGTGTCTCTGTAGCCGTCTAGTGCTCAAGCCTCTTCTAAGTGGAGAAAAGCCCACATCGGACACGCCACTGAGACCTTTGCTCAGAGGCCAAACACTGAGCAGTTTCATACTATAAAGTTTTTTATTTTCCTTAATGGCTAGAAAGTTAACTTGAATCAATTCACATTAAAAAAAAATTATTTGCCCCTTTGTTTTGACTTAACACTTATGCAGACATTTGATCTGTGAGACAGAGGCTAAAATGTATTATCTTACTATTCTCTCACCAGGACCGCTTGGAGACTATGAGAAGGTGCAAACGCATGCTCCAGGGCAAATAAACAGATGAAAGAACTTAACAAAACAGCCCAGGCTAAATGATTCCAAGGTCACTTCTTAATTACCTCACAAAGCATGTGTTTATGCAAACAAAATTCTACTTCTGCAGTCCCCTGCCTCCGCCCTGGCTCTTAGAAGAGGCAAAAGTCATTCTCAGGGACCCCTTTCACTTTGAATGCAGATGTTGAGAATCACCCCGCCATGTTAAACGGAGCACACACATGTGGATGTGCCCACCCAGGGTGGACAGGCTTTCCAGGGAATGTATCAGCTGATCCACCTCCTATGCTTCTGTACCACACATCTTCAGGTGTCAGTCACTGCCTTTGCTCTGACGTAATTTTTACCTCTCACATGTACCTTTGAAGCTGTTCCTTCTTCCCTTTATGCCCAGCTACTTTAAAAATTCTAGCTTCAACAACAGGCTCTGGAGATCCTTCTACAGCTTGGCTAACTTCTGAACACGGACGACTTTTTCCCACTCTCTTAAACAAGATGCTAGAAGGCACCGTTTCTTGTACTAGAGTGTGTGCCTAATCTTTGTGAGGTGTAGCAGAGGTGTGATGGCACCTTGGGTGGCACAGCTTGGCACTTCAAGGTGCTGGTACAGCCCAGTCAAGTCCAAGGTCAGCAGGTGTGGGCCAGTCTGGCTCTTGGTACTTCATCATGCTCAGACTTGTAGCTATATACCAGGGTGGTGGACACATGCTGTTTTCCTCTCTGAGCAGGCAAGGCAGATGTAGGGATTATTTGCTCTTCTGGGGGTCTCTGGGAGAGGGCTCTTTAGTGGGAAAATCTACTCACGACCTCTATTGAAACAGACAAACAAGTTGTCACTCAGTGAAGACCTCTGAGGAGATCACAGGGCTCTGCCTCACACCATGACCATGTGTCACGATTTTACAAGTCTTCTGAGAAAGAGAAAAGAGAAGCCCTAAACCCAGAGAGTGTTTGAGGAATATCCAAGAAGACAGTTTCTACATCTCTACAGTAATCATTTGATGGTATGTTTACCCATAACCAGACCGTCAATTGGGATTGCACCACTGAAGAGAAGTACCTGGGATATGGCTGGCTCACAGACCCCACCATGTGCTACCTTTAGGGAGCTCTCCCCTCCATCGATATTAAGGAGCTGCTGACAGCTGTCTTACTGTCTGCCTCTGGCCCTCCCCAAACCAACTACATGAGGATGCTGTGGTTGCCACCTAGATCAAACCTGAAATTCACATCTAGTCAGGCAGTTTGGGGAAGTGCTAACTGCAATCGCGAGCGTCTTTTAATCTACCAAGTCGCTAACTGGATTTTCCGTTCCATGTGTGATGTGTTTCTGTCACATATGGAGCTTTGTGCTAACTGCTGTAGGACGTCAACGCACAAAGACGAAAGCACGGGGCACAGACTGAACATCGAGAAAGCGCAATGGAAGGGACGATGTGCTCCCATTGTAAGATCCCTGGGTGTGCTCTGCATGGGATACACAGAGGTCTTACCTGCTAAATACTTACAACAGACACCGTGGCCAATGGTCCCATACGCAACTGAATGCAAACCCTGGTGGCTTACACAGTATCACAACAAAAACAGTAAGAGAGACCCTGCCTCGAAGCAAGGCAGGAGAAAAGAAGTGACTTCTGACCTGTGCAGGCACTCTATGGCATACATAGGCCAACACACACACACACAGACACACACACACAGACACACACACACAGACACACACACACAGACACACACACAGACACACACACACACAGACACACACAGACACAGACACACACAGACACACACAGACACAGACACAGACACACACAGACACACACAGACACAGACACACACACACACACACACAGACACACACACACACACACAGACACACACACACACACACACATTTAAAAGTCACCAGCATGAAGAGGATAACTGAGTTAGAAGCTTACCCAAGTCTTAAATCATAACTTGGAAAGAGCAGAACTAACGTTACTATCAGGGGAATGGGAAGTATATAGGGGTCCATCCTATTCCCAGATGGGAAAAGGCGAAGGCAAGCTCTAGGCATGGAACATGCAGTGAGTGTGGCATCAGCACAGGGGACTGGGAAATGTGTCAAACAGAAAGCAAGAAGCCTTCCTGATCAATCGCTGGTAGCTGCATTCCATGGGAAAAAAATTTAGCAGCCTGAAAGCAAAGCTAGTGCTCACCCAGACCAAGCTCCTCTGTGAAGCCAGTCACATCAGTGGTTTGCATAATACATGGTCAAAGGCCCAGTTAGAGAAAAGTGAGGTGGAATCTTGGAGCAGGTTGGGAACCCTGACCGAGATGGTCAGCAAAAAAGGAGCAGGCCAGAAAGGCTCAGACCGACATTAGACTTCTGTACTGTCTCCCTTTGAAAGACAGAATTCTGAGGAGCATTTTGATCACAGGTAAAACTGTTAGACCAGGGAAACCTGAAGTAACGATATTTAGTCTTTCCAGCACTCTGTCACAAAGATACTCTGAGATTTTAGGAATGCAAACTACCAGGAAATCATTAGTGATTGATGACACAGAAAAGAGATACGGAAATTAAACCTTGTATGGAAATTAAACCTTCTATATACTTCTGAGCTGTAGAAAGTCAAGTTTCGTGTTCAGCAGGAAAAGAACAGAGTGAAGGTTATGAACGACACAGGTTGAGGAGAAGCCGCCCCTAGCGAATGCGGGAAAAAGAGTGCCATGCGGCTGGCTTGTGGCTCACCTGTATATCCCATCTACTGAGATGCTAGAAGCACGAGGAGAGAGAGCTCTGGCTCTGGCTCCTTTGCCTTTTCTCCTCTGCTGTGGTTCACACAGGACTCAGGACACACACTTTCTTCTAAAGAAAAGATGCCTAAACTGAATCAGATTGAGCTTGCAAGTTTGCTGAGAGTAAGCCCTGGGGTTCTCTGGCAATGTTGGACACGGTGAAGATGCTTTCAAAGACCAGTGTCCCCTGGCAGAGCTGCACTGGCAGGCCCCTGGGCTGTGGACACAGATGGCTCCTGCTCAGGGTTTTTATCCAGCAGTTTTGTTTGGCAAATCCAGAGAATATGCACAGCACATTCACAGACAACTCCAAGCCACGAGGTAAAACTGATATGTGAGGTAACTGAGTCGGAGTGTTTTTAAAACTACGAGAAGGAACCAGATCCAGCAACAAGATGAAACAGAGTCCTACCCCTCAATGACAACAAACAAATTCATCACATTATTACAGAATAGGAAAAGGCAGACCCAGGCATCCAGCTCTTCCACCATGGCTGCTTAGAAAGCCTGTGAACATGCAGGTGAATGCTTCTCTTCAAATCCACTTAAGGATTCTCCTTAACTCAGCTTTCTTTACCTGCATAATTAAATTTGCAGGCATAAAAGGAAACAATGCGAAACAAAGAGGTAAATGAAAGGCAAAGCACGAAGTGGGGGAAGAAAAACATCAGTCCACACGGAGGCCATTTTGGGTCCTCAGCACAGGTACTTCAAAGCAATGTCAGAAGGCCCCCCTGCCTACAAAGGACCAGTAAGATCAAAGCAGACTTCCTAAAAGCTCAGTGTAAGAGATAATATGGTGAAGTCTTTAAGAGGCTGAGAATCAGAGCCAAACAAAGCTTCTACACCCAGCTAACACCAGCAGCCAGGAGAGCAACGCAGGAGAGTTCTCCATGGACCAGCCCAAAAGGAAGGATGGTTTCAAGGAAGTCCAAATGTACTGGTTATTCTTACAAAGTCACTTCACTGGTGTAGTGTTGAAAAAATAAAAAAAAAGGAATTAAAATATTTAACAATATGATAAAATGAAGATTAATCACTGATTAGAAAGAGAGTAATTCGTTTTAGACTCTACAAAATCAAATGTGCATATAAACTTTATATCATTTTATTATTTGATTTACCTATTTATTTATTTATTTATTTAGTGACAGGGTCTCACTGTGAGTCTCCAGTTTGATAGGAACTTGCTATGTAGCCCAGGCTTGCCTCACCCTTGAGATCTACCTGCTTCAGCCATCTGAGTGCTGGGATTACAGGCATGCACCCCCATGCCCAGCTCACGTGTTGAAAAAAAGCCACTAAAACAAAAGCAAACAAGAATATAACATTTTCCAAATAACAAATAAGAAAAATGGAGTCAGAAAACAGATGGCAGACAGACAAACAGACAGGAACAGCCAACAGAGTAGAACGGATGCAAATATGACAGACAGGATTGCAAATGTCGGCCACCAAATAGACTTAAGCTTGGATTCAAAATTGAAAACAAGCCATATTATCTTTTACAAAGAGGCACAACTACGCCTATGACTTATGGGAAGCTGGATCACAAATAAAATAAAATAAAATAAAATAAAATAAAATAAAATAAAATAAAAAGGTGAAACCAAAAGTTTATATTCCCCACCGTGAATATATCAGTGCATTGGTTACTTAAGGCTGGCCTTGTTTCTCTAATGCTGTTCTAGAATATTCTGTATTCCACACTTTAGATATGGGCTTTACAAAAGAGATGGCATGCTCAATTTGTTTTTTAAAATAGAATTTAAGAAACGAAGGGTTGTTAGCAGTAAATTGATTACTGTGTAGGGTAAAAGAGAAAAAATCTTAGGAAGGTGAGATAATTCTGTAAATTAATAACAGAGTCTCCGAATTCATACGGCACAAGCCGGCAGATTCCCAGGATGCCGAGGGCACAGTGGAAGAGATTTGCGCATATCTCCATTGGTTCTTTATGGATCACAGAGTCATTTGTACTGACGGGCACAGCAAACTTGGACAATGGTGCCAACAAACTCAAGTCTAAGGACAAATATGAAAGGCTGCTAGAAGCCACTCAGCTATTAAAAGCCTTAAATAATTTCAAACTGGTCCTTGGAATAGTACTTTAGGGGTGGTGTGGTCATATGACCTTGGAGATCTCAAATGAGGCGAAGATTGTTTAGTCTGGTTTCAATAAATACATCACATCAAGTTTTAAAATCTAGGCTGGGTTTTGATCTTTTTTCAAAACTGGGTAAAGCTCTATGATCAGTGCATGAGGTATAAACCTCAACACTCCCCCTGGGTTCCACTCTGAGCTTAGTGTGGGGTGGGGATCACCAAGCTAACCCCAAAGAGAAGTTTGTGGGTACAGCCTAAGGGGCATCCAAGAAAACTAACCAACAATTTTGTACAAACTCTCATGAGCCAAAAACCACTGAATTTCACCCAACAACAAAGGTCCATCTTAGACCCCCACACAACAACCGGAACCAACTGTCTCCAGCCCTCAGATGCCAACTGTCCCCAACTCTCAGAGGCCAACTGTCCTAAACCCTCAGAGGCCAACTGTCCCCAACCCCCAGAGGCCAACTGTCCCCAACCTTCAGATGTCAACTGTCCCCAACCCTCAGAGGCCAACTGTCCCCAACTCTCAGAGGCCAACTGTCCTAAACCCTCAGAGGCCAACTGTCCCCAACCCCCAGAGGCCAACTGTCCTAAACCCCCAGAGGCCAACTGTCCCCAACCCCCAGAGGCCAACTGTCCCCAACCCTCAGATGTCAACTGTCCCCAACCCTCAGATGTCAACTGTCCACAACCCTCAGAGGCCAATTGTCCACAACCCTCAGAGGCCAACTGTCCTCAACCCTCAGAGGCCAACTATCTCCAACCCTCAAATGCCAACTGTCTCCAACCCTCAGATCTCAACTGTCTCCAACCCTCAGAGGCCAACTGTCCCCAACCCTCAGATGTGCCTGTGCATTGCTAGGCTTGATGGATTAGCAGAAGGACAGACAGCTTTGAAGAGAGCTGGCTTGGAACTATCCAGGAGCCTTTACAATAGGACACTGTGGCGCCTACCACAGAGTAAAATTACTGAAAAAATAAATCATACAAGCCCTCAGTCCCTCCTGCCAGACATTTGTCATGGGGGAGGGGAGACAAAAAGGGAACTTGTATGTGTGTTGATGTTCTGCAATCAAATGATGTAGCCTCCTGAAGGAAAAATAAACAAGCAAACGTGCGTTGAAATAATATAGTAGACTAAATTTACAGCTGACATCTTTGTGAAGACACACTTGGCCCAAATATTAGCTTGCATATCCAATTATGTAGCCATATGCAAACATGAACACGAAGAGGCCATCTTATAATGTGGTATACATAGTACTTACTTGTGTGGAAAGCCAGGCTGTCTGTTCTGGGGACTAAGTTTGCATTCCCAAACATAAAATACCTTACTGTGCCTTTCTGGAGCATTCTGACCACTGTTCGCACTTCAAAGGGTTTAAGGCAGAAAGGATACTTATTCTACCACCAGAGGTGGCGCACCTTGTGATGGCAATGGTGGAGCGAGAACACATCCACAGCAGAGTCAACTGTCCAGTGGGCTTTTAGAGACCTTGGCTATTTTTCACATTCTGTAGGTTTTGGCCCAAGTGCCCAGGGACACAAGGATGCCTGAGTTTGTGAACATGAGTTGAGTCGGACAGTCAGTGCAGACACTGCATGGCAGCATTTTAATCCTGTGGGCGCTGTAGGAGGGACTTCTCTTATTGCTGTGGCCAAATTCCTGATGATAAGCAACTGGCTTGCCATTGAGGGGATACAAGTCATCATGGCATCGTGGCAAGAAAAGTGGGGGGCTCCTGGTGTTGCCCTCCACAGCCAGGAAGCAGACCACAGGGGATGCTGGGGCTCAGCTTGCTTTCTTCCTTTTCCACTTTTATTCAGTCCTAGTTCCCCAGGCAATGGGATGGCTCTGCCGACATTCTGGATGGGTCTTTCCCTCTCAGTTGAACCTCTTAGGAAACACGCTAGAGGGTTGGAGAGATGGCTCAGTGGTTAAGAATGCTGCTGAACTTCCAGAGGAAGGTGGCTTACAACTGCCTGTAATTCCAGATTCAAGAGTTCTGACACCTCTGAGCTTGCTAGGCACCTGCACTGTGTGTTTCTGCACACATGCATGCTTGTGCACTGTGTATTCCTGTATACACACACACACACACACACACACACACACTAAACAATAGAACCAAATCTTTTTTAAGGAGGTACAGTCAGCAGTGTGATCTAGGTGACTTTTGATCTAGTCAAGTTGACAGTGAAGATTAACTTGGTACTCAAATGCGTCACTTCCGACTGGCTATCTCTACTCAAGGAAACTGAGTGTGAGAGAGGGGGTGCAGCAGGCTCTAGACTCTAGAGGAATTAACCTGAGAGTCAGTCAAGAGTGAGAAATCGAGCAGGCTGCAGAGATGCAGGAAGACTGCACGGCTCATCAGCACACACATCTGAAGCCACCACTGTGCAGAACATCATCTCTCTAGCTATGCTCAGCAGGCCTGGAGACTGGGTTTACCCAGGGAAGGGTTTTTATTGGGTGCATGGCATGGGCAGAAGCACAGGGACTGGTGCTGCTCCTGGACCATGAACCAAACCCCACATGGGCGTGGCAGATGCTGCAGATGGAGCCGGTGGTAGCTATGGCAGTAGACTGGCTCCTCCAGCTTCCCAGACATCTAGAGGGATTTACACTTTCCTCCTGTACTTATCCAATCGCTGTGCTGACTTCAACTCAAAGACATTCAAGTTTTTGATGAACAAGATGCAACCATCTACCACATAAATCTATTTTTGTCTTAACTCATTTCTAAGGGCTAGCCAATTTTTTTACTATGTTACTTTATAATGAGGGCTAGAATATAAAACATCTCTGGACTTAAACATTCTTTCTTATTTGGATGGAAGATAAAACAGCTTTTTCATGACGGTAAACAAGATGGCTCAACATGACAGCTTATTCTTAAATCTTTGCCAGGACAGTGGGATGAGTCATACTTGTAAGACACTTAGCTTGATAGATCTGTCTGAATCTCAAATTACTCAAAAAGATGCCATTTCTTAAACAAAGGATGTCAACTACCACATCTTTCCATTTTTTTCCAGGAAGATTATCCTCTGAGGTAGACACAACCAGAATTCGCCCTTTGGTTTGAGCAACCATTTAAAAATGAGCTCAACAATATTAACAATATTCTCTCTTCAGGCAAAAACATTTGATGGACAAGATGTTAATTATGCAAATCATGTGATAACACCATGAGCTTTTAATAAAAAGGGACAACGTGGCTCAGAACTCTTCAGCACGACAGCCATGTGACTGGTTTAAGGAGAGAGGCATGAGTTTTTTGAACTCCCAGGTTTGAATTTCTGGTCAAATGCTCTCTCTGGTTTGACTGGTTTAGCCTGGAGCAATATCAAAAGGGATTCCAGACAAGAAGCGTGGATGGATTGCAGAGAAACTTGGACAAAATGATGGGGAATCAAGTTCGTTAAGACAAGACCTTGCTCCAGAATAGCCACCGAAACTACAAAGAGCCTCAGTCACCTGTGCTGTTTTTAACCAGGGCACTGAGTCATGAGCCTTCTTTGGGGTCCTGGAACTCTACTGCATGTTAAAGTTGGTGTACAGCCGAGGCCTGCATGGTTCTTAGTCTATGGCATTATAATGATCCAAAGGTCCCGACAGGGATCAGAATGGGGTTGTGTCTTTACTGCCAGCTAAAAATCAAGAAGCTGTAAAGCTAGGCGACTGGAAATGCTGCCTTAGACAAGGTCTCGAATGCCACATAAGACAGCTAGGAGCAGCCTACACTACACAGTGCGGCAGCCATGGGTGCTTGGAGTTCAGGATCAAGGAATGACGCACTGTGGGTATATCCAATATTGGTGCCATAGTTAAAGATCACAGGAACAGGACATGTGACAGGCTGTGCTCCACACGAACATGGGGGACCATGGCAGCGTTAGTAGGGCAGGGAAGAAAGGAGTCATGAGCCCCAGCGCAGAGCCCAGAAAGAGGGGAGGAGCAGGAGGAAATGCAGGAATCAGGAGACAGGACTCAAAGCATGCAGGAACCAAGCTGTTGGGAAAGGTGAGTCCTAACTCCTACTGCTGTACTCTTCAGACCAGGAGGGGCTTATCGAAACTTCAGAGGGTGTGAAGAATACTCACAGCAAAAGAACCGATCCCTAGGACGGACGAGTAAGATGTGGGATTCGAACTTCTTATTCCTTAAGATGAAGGAGCGACAGAGAATAATGGATGACTTTTTGAAGTGATTTGGCTGGTTGGCTCTTATCTGTCTTTGGCAGGGATCATTCTGGTCTGTCCTTCCTGGGGAATATTTTCCTGAACAACAGTGTAGTGGCTTTCCCACTCATCACACAGAGGTACAGCCGGTGGTTGGAACGGGTCGCCTGTAGGCAGCCTTGCTTTCAGCTCTGCGGCCTTCGTGGGCCCCTTAGCATTGCTCCACTGTACCTTGTTCTTCCATGGAGTGAGAAGACCATTTCCAGTTGATGGGCGGTGAGCTACTCCCTCCCTGTAAAGCATCTGCTAGCAAGGATCCCACTAGGGAGTGGACCGTGCACTCTATTCACAGAAAGCTTTCATACAAAGACACGGCACACAGAGCAGCCACAAGAATAGTGTTGAAACCTGGGGCTGGCAGTTCTGTTCTGTTCTGTTACCGCCTGTCCATCTAGACTTACAGGGAAGGTGACCAGGGTCCAGGAGATCTGTTCTGTCACCGCCTGTCCATCTAGACTTACAGGGAAGGTGACCAGGGTCCAGGAGAGAGTTATAGATGGTTGCTTGAGTTGAGTCTAAAGCAAACAGGCAACCACAGAGATCACAAAGGGAAAAGACCACAGCCCTGCTTCCTTCCCACTGTATTGAAAGGATTCTAGCCAGCCTGAGCATGGCACACATTGCTCTCCCAGGCCTCACCCCCTCCCCATTCCTTCCGCTTTGCTAAACGCCATTAAACTACATTCTGAATGGTTTATTCCCTTATTTGGCCACTTCTTCCTCCTGAAGCTGACTACCAGAGTCCAGCTCTCTAAGTATTGAAGTCCAGCAATCAAAAGCCCCCTTCTCCTTTGTAATCTGTCTCCTGTCCTTGTCTCATATTACCTGCCCTCTGTCCCTCTGGGGCAAATGCCCCTTTGTGCTGAGAACTTGGTCCTAGGAGTCCCAAGCCAATGTATATGTATCCTTCCGCCTACAGCATGTATTTAGGGGATGGATCTGAGTGCAGGGCTTGAGGAAGCAGAAAGTGGAGTCAGACATCCAGGAGTTGGAGATACAGACACTTGTGAGCTGCCCGGCTTGGGTGCAGGGAGCATGAACTATGCTCTGAAAAAGCAGTGAAGGCTCTTTGCCACTGAACCCCTGCCCCAGCCGTTCTGTGAGTTCAGATAGCACGTTCTCTGAGGAGCCACAAGAGGCAGCCTGCAGGGAGAGAACACGGGTGAACGGGATGTAGAAAGTCGAGGGACCCAAATGCACAGACGCAGCTTCAGCTCCTAAGGCACTGAAATCACGTGATGGCTTAGAGCACTTTGACCCAAGTGAGCATGTGTCATCTTTCACTATGTCATACAGACATTAACGATTGTAAAGATGCACTCGGCCGTACAGATGCTCACAGTCAGCACAGCCTCATCTTCTTGTTGCTAGGTCAACAGTAGGGAAGGAGAGAAGTGTTACAGGAGACGACAGAGGCTCCTCTTACAGTCCCTCAGAAGCTCCTGGAGTTCTTGCCTCTAAGCCAAACCCATGAAGGAAGTGTTGTCGGGTACACCAAGATGCATGCCCCAAAGCTGCAGGCTTCTGTCACAGAATAAAATGTTCAAGGAGGAAAGGGAGACTATCCAATCATTGTAAGTACACCTAGTTGGATTGCATCCGCTGTGGGAGGTTTGTACAGTTAGGATATTTTTAATTTTGCATTAGGGTACACTCCACGAGGAAGCATCTACAGACATACTGATAGGAACAGAGGTACTATCTGGGTAGTTTGTGAGCCAGATGGTTACATGATCTAGAATATCTTTTCAAACTTCTTTATTTTTTGAGAGTCTCATACGTGCACGCAATAAAATACCATATCTCAGCTCACTTGTCAAAACGAACAACAGACTGAGAGAGAGAACCAAGATCAGAGTCAAACTTCATGAGCTAAAAAGCAAGAAAATCAATGAAACCCACACAGGACAATAACACAGAGAATCAATGAGAAGATGAAAGATAAAAAATCTGACAAATTCTTAGCCAGATTAACCAAGAGAAAGAGCAGACCCAGATTACTGAACCTAGAAGTGGAAGGAGAGCTGATGCGGCAAACCTCAAGGGAGTAGAGAAATCTATGAGGACAGGATTCAGAGCCTTGGCCAAGGAGTTTCCAGTGTGACGTCATACTGAAGGGGTGTGCTCTGAAAATGAGGCCAAGTCAGACATTAAGTGGCCCTGCAAGCTGCAGAGCAACACAGGCACAGCAGGTGAGGAGAGCCTGGTCCAGGAGGGCGGCAGGACGGAAGAGGCAAGAGGGTCAAGGGCCTGGAGCGGGAAGAGTCTCACGGACGGACACAGGACTGACTGACTAGATCCAGACTTTCTCAACATTGCTGCTGATGACTCCTCTGATGACCCAAGGAGTCTGTACAGCCTCAGGTAACACAAACCTAATACTTAAGTTGGATAGGTTGTGAGTTGAGCGTGGAGAGGGAGGATCTGGAAAGACTTGGGAGAGAAGGGGCAAATTGGCTCAAAATACACTGCATGAATTTCTCAAAGAATTAACAAGAAGATACCAGGGGAGTGGAAACCATAATCGGAATATAGTGTATGATGAAGTTTTATTTTCAATAAAAGAAAAAAAATCAAAGAATTAACAAAATATTATTTTAAATTAATAAAATAATTATAAAAACGAAGCATTTATTGATAATTGATTTTATACTATTATTGAGTGTGTGTATGTGCATGAGTGTGTATGTGTGTCTGTGTGAGTGAGTGAACATCAGAGGACAGCTTTGTGGAGTCAGTTACCTCCTTCCATAGATGCACCTTTACCTGCCAAGATACCTCAACAGAAGTTTATTTAAGAACAATTCTTTGGCATACATACAATTTTGGTATTTATTAAAGGTAAAAACCATATTTGTATACAAATGAAAACGATGTGTTTGTGTAATGATGTCTTAGCTGGAAATTTGGCACCAGGGAATAGAGATCTCCCGTGGCTTTCCGAGTTATCAATACATTGACTAGATGATCATCAATTCTGAGTGTGCCAATTCTGCATAAATATGCACTTCCAAACGGCAGAAGCATGTTTATAGACATTCCGGAAAGTTTGTCCTAACCTAGATAAGGTTAATTTAATGGCCTGTTTTTATGAAACTCAGATCTAATTTAGTATACACAAAGATGCTCAATTCCACGCTGAAAGTGACAACAGGAAGAGCTCAGCCTTTGTTTTCAATAATGAAAATACTGTGGTTTTATAAGAGCAGAAAGCTATGTTTGCTCAGCTAAAAGATTGCAGTGTAGCTGGCCAGTGGTGGCACATGCCCTTAGTCCCAGTAGCTTGGGAGGGAGAGGCAAGCAAATCTCTGAGCTCAAAGCCGGTCTGATCTACTCATAGAAACTTTGTCTCAAAAAACAAACAAACCCAAAAAGAAACCAAAAACAATTACAGTGTATAGCTCCACTGCAATAGTCTCCATGTAGGCAATGAATGGCCTGAAGGCAGACCTGATGTAGATCGCTTATGTTGTGTGTTCAAAGCAAGGGCTGTTCAGAAGACCCATGATGCAACGCACGTAGCTACAGTGAAGCCATGGGGTGGAACACAGGCCAACGCTTCCAGAAACCTGTGGGAATCAGCAAGCCTGTGAGTTTTACTTAACTAATTACCAGATGTCTTTTACTGTTGCCAGTTTCCCCAACTCTCAGAGTCAGCAACAAGATCTTGCAGGAGGTCTCTACTCAGATTTCCGACCTTCTGGGCTGAATGGTGAGGATGAGGGTGCAAGTGAGGTGAGGGAAAAGGACTCAGGTTAACTTCAAAGTGACAGGCATAAACACTGCCTGGGACAGGAACTGGGGTGGGGGTGAGGGGCTGGGACGGGAGATGGGAAACCAGCAAGAGGGAGGAGGCGGGAGACAGATGGAAGTAGCTGCAGGCAAACGGAAATGCAGCCTGGGGCCAGGGTCACTATCTGCACAATTCGGCCCACTGGTGCAGATTAGAATTTCAACAACCACAAGGTGTATGGAGACACGACCACAGGCCAAACATAGGAAGTAGAGACATCAGGAAAGAGTGCATGATGGTCATTTAAGTTTGCCTTTCAGACACACATTGGATGGATTTTAGTATAGTGTGGCCCTTGCAGTGTGTTTACCTGTGATTCATGTTTAACTGACTCTCCTGGGTTATCATTTACTAGTTTTTACAAGCCCAGTTGGCCTTGAGCCAGAACAGGCAATTTTGAAAGAGGCACACGGAACCAAAGGTGGAATCCCCCATGGCAAAGGTAGGTAAGAGATACATTTGGACAGGAGGGGAAGACAGGCTGAGGACAGAAGAAAGTTTGACAGCAGAGTGGGAGGGGCTTACCCATTGGAAGCCTTCTGAATGAAGTCAGCATCAGACACTGTCAGAGTGGGATGCATCTGAGTCTCAGATCTACTGAGTATGCAGAACCTGATGGCTGATGGCTGATCCCACTCAAGAAGGGGAGTTTAAAGGTCCAGAAGTCCCTTCCAACCTTAGTTGGCTAATGTTAACTCTCAACTTGATAAAATCAGATTCACTGTGGAGATGGGTCTCTGACGTTGCCTATGCCCTTCCTGTCAACCCAAAGCACAGGTGTAGCTGCAAGGCTGTCCCTCCCCCTTGTCATCAACCCTCTATTGTTATTAGTATGGTCATTGCCATAGGCTTGGTTTTTGAATGAGGATGACTTAGAATTATGTAATCTAGGCTGGAGATGAACTTGAGGTCATCCTCCTACCTTTGTCTCATACATACTGAAATTCCAAGCCTGAGCCACCACTCTGGCTCTTTTCATTATATTTAAAGTTAATAATCAAATTTTAGCATCAAACCTACAATTAATTTTGGCTAAGAACATTAAGTAACTCATTATTCGGTTACTTTCTTGGAAATCCAGATTTGGTTGTTCTGATAGTAATATTTCCCTTTTCAGACATGGGGACAACACAAGAATCTTTCCGTAGAATCTCCTCCATTGAAGAAGCAAAGACTAGGGGGGCTGAGGGATGGCTCAGTCAGCACAGCACCACACAAGCATAGCCGCCTAAATTCAGATCTGAAACATCCATGTAAAAAATCAGGTGTAGCGATGTGCACCTGAAATCCTAGTGCTGGGTGGAGTTGAGCAGAAGAGTACCTGGTCAACTGGCCTAGCAAACAGGTCAGTACAGGTTCAGTGACAAACTCAGCTTCAGAAAATAATGTGGACTTCCGGTCTGGACCCGAGTATAGAGCAGGTCCCAGGCAGCAGCTCTGTACCCAACCTCAGAAAACCGAGAGAAAGAGGGCCTCCCAGGAGCTTTAACTCGGGCAGCATCCCAGGTTAAAATGAATCACCCGTGATGTCTGCTATTAGAAGTTCTAATCCACATGCTGGCCTCCGAAATTATACTACTCAGACCTTTGAAGGGCCACTGACAAGAACATCAAACAGCTAGAGATTGACATCACTAATCTGAAGAAATCCCTCGTTTCGCTGTCTGAAGAGACCTCCTAAAATCACAAAGATCCTTATTGGACTCAATTTACTCTATCACAATAGAAAAGGCTGTGTACAGCTCTCGATTGTGTACAGCCCTTAAAGAAGAATGTTGCCTTTACATAGACAAGACAAGGAGGGTTAAAGAGAGCATGAAATACGTCAGTGAAGGCCCTGAGAAAAATCAGAGAGAGAAAGAGACAGATGAACGCTGGTACAAGAATTGGTTTTCAGCCTCTTCAAGGTTGTCAACCCTACTTCCTCCCATCTTGGGACCATTATTTGGGTTCTTTTTGCTTATTTCTGCTGGTCCCTAGGCCTGAAATAGGTGGACTAACTCTGTAATACAACAGATAAATAATTTGGTAGCAAAACCTACTCAGATACATTATCATAAGTTAGCTATGGAGGACCACGAGACTCAAGATGAGGTAGTTACTTTATACAGGGAGTTTCCAAAACCCATCTCCACCCAACCTATAAGGGGGGACTTCTGCCCCTAGACCAAGCAGAGAGGGGCCACCCAGAACCCCCTCTGACAGGCGATCTGAATTCTTGCTTAGGCTGTGAGGCTAAGCACTGCAAGGGAATATAAATAAAAGATAAAAATATCTCTCTGGGTTCCCTGAGGGACAAGCCTGACTGCATAGGGGTTGATGTCAAAAGTATCTCCTCTCCAGGAAAAAGACATCGGGACGGGTATGGCCCTCATGCCTCACTGGACAACGACAGGGGGACCGGAGCCATTACAAGGTCCCCTTCAATTACTGGAGGTCAGGCCTCTATCCCAGCCTTCGCAAAATTAGAATTGCCACAGCCCTTCTATACTTAGAGAAGGGAGGAAATGTCAGGGGCAGCCCTGCTTACACACTGAAGGCCTAAAATCAACCATAGGCCTAAAATCAGCAATAGGCCTGTCATACATGTATACTAACACCAAGTCTTGGGTCTCAGTGGAAAAACACTGAAACAGATGGCTATAAGCTAATGTAAACAGGCAGCTTTTGTGGAAATCTACAAGCCTGAGTAGTCATAGACCTTGTAAATAGGTAGCCTTGGCAGATAATACCAACTTAGATAAGGACAAGCAAGTCATAGGCAGAGTCATAGTGACTTGTCCCCTGAACCTTCACCCAGCCGATACCCGGTTCTGAAGATATCTGTACTCCCCCGAACACACACACTCCAGTGTCATCCCCTTCCCCACATCCTGCCTTTCTGTGTTTACAACCCCTGTGTGAATGAATTACGATTTGAGAAAAAATAAATTATAAAAAAAAAGAAAAGAAAAGAATGTGGAGAGCAAGAGGAAGATAGCAGATGTCACTCTGACCCCAACATTCATGTGTATCACCACATACAAGTGCACACACAACAACACATACAAAGGCATTACAGAATATACTATATACACACTTATCACACACACACACACGCAAGTCTATCTTTATAGTACATAACAGGTGTGTGTGTGTGTGTGTATGTGTGTTGCTGAGAACTGAATTTAGGGCCTCATATATGCTAGCCAAATGTTATTCCACTGAACTGTATCTCTAGCCCACAATTCAGTTATTTTATAAAAGAATTTTCCTAGTTAAAATAATTGAAGAAAACTTGGTGTTCTCATTATAAAATAACACCAGATTAAATCAGAGAGGGAAAAACAGGGAAATACTGATTGTCTGAATTCTATTTCTTGGGCATGAATACAGATTAATAACTATGCATGTGAACCCCTGAAGAGCCATAGATGAAGGATATTTAGTCATGAATAAAAATAATCCTAACAAAACCAGCCAGGGACCTAAAGCTGGAGAGGCAACAACACTCTTCAGCAAATACACACTGTACCCTTTAATGTAGTGGGCTGGTCTGATGCTGCTTGTATTCTAATGCTAAATTAGAATACCTCAAGGGGTGGGTGTCCCCAATGAGCAGATCCTCACTTACTCAAGTGATGCCATGTTTAACTGGTAAATAGCCTGTGACTGGGCAGTTGGGAGAGAAAGGTGGGACTGGAGGTTTGGGAAAGAGGGTTGCAGGTGGAGAGAGGTGGGGAGAGGAGGAAGCCACCATGAAGCAGAACCTTGTGGCCAGGAGAAACAGCAAGTAACAAGGGATGTTATGACTGGGCAATAAGTTAGTACAGTCCTAGATCTGCCCAATCTGGACATATAGCCTATAAATAAAATATCTGGATCGTGTGTCTTTTCTATGGGCTTATTTGATTGTAAAGTCTTACTACAGTTAACACTAAGATGGAGGAAAAATGGGGCCTCAGAAGAGATAAATCTCCTTTTAAAATAAATATTTATTTAATTATGTGTATGTGGGCACCTGTATGTGTGTATGTGCAGATGGGTGCAATGCCCAAAGAGACCAGAAGAGGGCATCGGAGCACCAGAGCTGGAACTAAAAGCAGTTGTGAGCTGTCATGCCCGTGCTGGAAAGTGAACTTGGTTCTCTACAAAAACAGCAAATACTCTTAACTGCTGAGCCGTCTCTTCAGCCTCAAAATAAATATTCTTAACAAGTAACCATTCATTAAGCCACTGAGAGGTTTTGTTGTTGTTTTACTCTGTCTTCATTTTTAAAACCAAGTTTTCAGTGTTCTGAAAGTCTTTTATAGCTGAAAACACATAACAATCAATCACATACACACACACACACACACACACACACAGCCCCATGAGCACACAGTGAGCACGTGGCTGCACAATGGGAATTCCTATAGATTAAAATCAGTAAAACATAAAAGCGTTAGGTGTGAACAATTTAAAGACTGGAGGATGTGATTGGCCTTTTTTGTGACAAGGAAGGTCCCCTTGCTGGTCCGTGTATAATTTGGGCTCGGATGGAGACCGTGTGTTTATCTAGCAGTTTCAGACATCACTAATTCCACAGGTATCTGCTGGATACCTACTGGGGAGACTGCAGCAGGTGCCTAGAGATACCCACAGATAATCCCTGATATGACAGCAGAGGCGACAGACAGTGGACAACACACAGTGGACAAGGAAATGGCCTTTCCGGTGACAAGTGCCATGGATGAAATATACAACAGGTAGTGGAGAGGGGACATCAGGAATGCCATGGTGGTGAGGGAGGGCACATAATTTTAACAAGGGTGGCCAGGGTGTACCTTCTTAGGAAGGTGACATATGAAGAGAGACTTGTTATGGTATAGATATATGATTTTGCTGTTTTCTTTTTAGTTCTGTATATGTTTGTATGTGTCAATCCTATAGACCAGGTTGGCCTTCAATTAGGGAATTCCTGCCTCAGCCTTTTAAGGACTAGAATTAGAGCCTGGGCCTGACACATCTCTAATATAATAGTCACTGAATGGTGCCAAGTGCACCATTAATCTCAGAGGCAGGCAGATCTCTGTGAGTTTGAGACTAGCCAGGTCTACATGGTGAGTTCCAGGCCCACCAGGGCTATGTAGTGAGTCTCTGTCTCAAAATGAATGAATGAATGAACTTGATTATTCCACTCAGTGCGTGATGAATAAGGTTTAAATCACATGGTCTAAGTCTTTTCTTCTGATGGTAGTTATACAGAATGAAGAAGTTTTAGGGACAAATGAAAGAACCATCATTTGAGCTCGTGGAACTGTGACTGACTGTGACATATGGGGCTGTCAGAGACTGTGGACATGGCTCACAGAAAGGAAAACTCCTGGAATTGGGAAGTTAAAGGGAAACTTTGCTTTTACTGCTCCCTCTACATAGAACCCCAGCCAGACCCGCATCTCAGCCTGCCCCATCTTGAAGTCCCGGGGAAAGGGGGGAGGGGGGAGGGGACGGAGATCTGAGTCACATGGTTGAACCATGCTGAGAGGGAGGTGGGATGAGGTTGGAAAAAAAATGACCTCTCGGCATGACGAGCGGCATCCACGAGTTTAGCAGGGGTGACGGAGGCTAAACGTGTGATGAGAGCAACACAAGGTCCAATCAGAGGGAGGGGGAGATCTGCGCATGTCTCACGTCTATAGCTCATTACTGTGTGGTCTAGCCAACGGCCGTCAGATGCCCAGCGTCCTCCCTTCTCACTTAAAGCAGGAGTCATATCTGAGACTCCACGGGATTCTTACATGAACTGAGTGAGATTCTCCACAGGAAAGTGCTCTGAAGCAGTCAAGGCACTCCGTTTCACTCATAAATGTGTTCTTAGCGTTATCTAACAATGGCAAGTAATATGCTGTAAATTCTAACGCAGACCCCAGGGCGGGTATAAAATACAAGCTCAAAATTTAGAGAAGGACAATTTATGCCAGGTGAGCTCATGTTCCTGTTTGGGTCTACAAGTGACAAAGAACTGGGCAAACTCCCAGGCTATTTAACGTGTGTCTTAAGTATGATTGTGCTATGGACAGTCAGCTACAAACCCAAATACTGGAGTAAAAGTCTTGCCAGTTGTTGTCCATCACTACCTATCTGTGTCCTTCCCAGAAGGACTTGTCTTCCTTTAGCCTTCACTGTCTATCAATCCTTGGAAGGACAGTAATGGCTAGAAATATCCTGGAGTCATTTGTGAACATAGCATCATCTTCAGATAAAGATCTGAAATAAAGAAAAGCTGAGGAAAGGGGCGGGGTCCACAGTGAGGACTAGAGATGAGGGAGTCAGTAAAGGAGAAAGACCCCAGTCCCTCAGGAAACAGAAACGAGACTCCCTCCATGAATGAGTGGAGGTTTCCAAATAAAACACAAAGGCTACAGGTCCGAGGGATGGTTTAGTGGTCAGGAGGACTTCCTGCTCTCACAGAGGACCTGAGTTCCGTTTCCAGCACCTATGTGTTTACTGATGACTGTCCGTATATCCAGTTCTAGGGAATCCAATGCCCACTTCTGTCCTCTGTAGGTACCTACACACATGTGTGTGCTCATATACATATACACAAATACAACTTTTTAAAATTAAATGCAAGACTATCTCTCTGAAAAAATAACCTAACTCAAATGATTACTGAAAGAAATGTAATTTCAGCTATGTTTGATGTCTGATTGGGTCCACCTGAATTCCATTCAAAGAAAGGCTGCCTGATTGCAGTTAAAGAAGAAATAGTTAAAGTCTGTTTGACTGTATTTTATCAGAGAAGGATGACTGTATGAGACAGAGAGAGCTTGCTTTGGGCAAGATCCACAACACAGAAGTGTGAGGGACAAGGTGTGACAGTGGACTTCCCCCAGCATCCCCAAGATAGTGATATGAGCTACTGGACTAGAAAACTGGCTTCATTTAGCAGACATAAGTGTCATCTGTAAAGATGAATGAATGGTCACTGATGGCTTAAGTATCAGAAAGCAGCCTGATTAGCAGTTGCTCTCAGTGAGATTCCACACAAAGGCCCTTATGTTTGCCGAGGCCATGACTAGTCCTTACTAGTGCTTCTCAACCTTCCTAATGCTGTGACTCACAAACATAAAACTATTCTTGATGCTACTCTGAAAGTGTAATCTCGCCACGGTTATGGATAGTAACACAAATAGCTTTGGACACAGAGGTTTGCGAATGAGATCATGACCCACAGGTTGAGAACCACTGATCTAGGCCCAAAGAGACTTTGCCAAGATACATCGGTATGTTTGCATCTGATTGTCCAACACCATTGTGCTGATTTCATTACTACACTCACCAGCCTGGAACTGTCTGGGTATATTAAAACGGATGGCCCTAGAAAGTAAGGACCAAGCTTTGACCACGCTGAAGAGGAGTAGAGCCCACCATCATTAGGCCTCCTGAGCATCATCCTGTAACCTTATTCTTTGTTCACCTAAGTATTTGAAATACTGGTGGAAATAGCTCAACGGGTAAAGTGTTGGTTTGCCACATGAGAATGGGAACCTGAGTTCAGATCCCAGCACTCCTTGGAAGCCCAGCATAGTACCTCACGCTACCAGCCCTATCACTGGGAATGAAACAGGCAGATCCTAGGGTCTCACAGGCCAACACAATCTTCCTGGAATGGTGACTTCAGGCTCAATGAGAGATTGTCTCAAAGAATGAGGTAGAGGAGCCATTGAAGAAGACATCTCAATGTTGACCTTCAGTGACCTCTAGTTTCCACACTCCCAAGAACAGTTGAGTTCATGCATGCTCACACACAAGCATACACATTTATGCACATGTGCACGTACAGGCAAGCACATGCATACGCACAGACGAACACATGTACACAAACACATATGTATGCACACGTGCACACGTGCACACAAACACATATGTATGGACATGTGCACACACATGCACACAAACACATATGTATGGACATGTGCACACACATGCACAGGTACCTATACACGTTAACATGCACACTCACACAAACACGTATGCATACAAGTGTACACACACATATACACCACACAGACACACATGAAAATTAAAATCATAGTAACAATAAAAGAAATATTGAACCAAGGAAAGAACTGAAATGACAGATGGAAAGTCATCTATTCCCACATCAATAGCCACACCATTTTGAGCAGTGTTAGCATGTATAAGCCATGATTATGGAACCTATCCTTATGTTGTTGTTGTGTGTCTGTGTGTGTTTGCATATTAGTATGTGTACATGTGTGTGCAGGTGCCCTTGAAGGCCAGAGAGGTTTCAAATCCTTGGAGCTGGAGTTGCAGGAGGGTTTGGGCTGCTCAGTGGATTCTGGAGACTGAACCCTGCCCTCTGCGAGTGCATAAAGCACTCTTAAGCACTGAGTCATGTCTCCAGCCCCACACTGGACCTTTTAAAAAGAGACTAAAAGAATAGCTAGTCTGTCCTCATCTCTGCCTTGCTTCAGGGATCCCAATCTGAGTCCAAAACAAACAGCTATTAATAGAAATAATTCATGCTATCACCGTTTCATGCCCTGAGGCCCGAGTGTATGACTGATACATGGAAGCGAATTACTACAATCACTCGAGGATTGAACACAAGATGAAAAGCCACAGGCCCAGAACAGAGCCTGGGAAATCCTACCTCTCGGCGACTGGTTTGGCAATGATCTCGAAAATGATGTCTTGCTTAGCTTCTTGGTCAAAAATCCTTTGAAACCTGCAATATGAAAATGTTAATTACCTCAAGGCCAAGCCTTTCAATGTTATTGGATTAGTGGATCTTGTTTTCAGAAACACGTTTGTAAATGACCCGCAGTGACATCACCGGGCTTACCTAACCTAACACAATGTTGGCTCTGTCATCTCTCACACTGTATCATTGTATTCTTGCTCACAAATGGTGGGTAAACAATATGGCTTTGACAAGATCTGTACAACTGTCCCCCTCTGAAAAAAAATCACACCAGCTTTGAACCAAATAATAAACTGTGTATTTTTAGCGCTCAAGAGAGACAGTGTCTGTGGCTGGCATCAGAATCAAGCCTCAAGAACTGCATGGGTTGGAAACCCATGAAGGGGATGGAAAAGGCTTCTAGACTCCTGATGCCTGCCCCTGTGAGGAAGGCATGCCCGTGTGAAGTGTGTGATCCTCTGAATGTAAAGCAGAGACTTCAGTTTACTGTCCATGTACTAGGTACCTTCTCCTACGACTGGCTTTAGGGTGCTGCTGTCTCATTTATTTGCCAAAGATTCAAAAGTCAGAAACCACTCATTTCTCTGCAGAGTCAGGTCTGTATCAGAGGGGCAGGGATGGGAGATCTGAGAGATGGCAGTGTGTCTGTTTCATCCTGCCTGCAGAATCACTTTCAAACTTCACACAGGATTGCCAGCAAGGTAGAACACTCTGGAGGGACCACATGTTCTCTCGTAGTCGGGTGAGGTGCTGGCAGCAAGTGCAGCCCCCAGTAAAAGAGAATCTTTCACCGAAAGCGCTGACTAGCATAATTTTATACTTGCGTGTATTTAAATTTTTCTGTGTGTGTCTGCATGCTTATGTGAATGCTGGTGCAGCTACATGCATGTGAGTGTGTGTGTGTGTATGCATGTGTGTGTGTGTTTATATGTTTGCAGGTACAGCTGCATGCATGCTAGAGAAAGACACAGAGAGAGAGACAGTCTGTGTGTGAGAGAGAGAAAAAGAGAGAGACAGACAGTCTGTGTCTGTCTGTATGTCTGTATGTCTGTGTGTGTGTAGGTCAGAAGATTACCTTGGGTGTATTTCCATTTTGTGTTTTAAAAGCAGTATCTTGCTGCCCTGGGATTCTCCAAATAAGCTAGGCTGGTTGGCCATTAAGCCCTAAGGGTTTACCTGACTCTACTTCCCTGATTCTGGGATCATAGCATGTCACCCCATCCGGACTTTTAAAATGTGGATTCCAGTCAATGGTTGGCAGTTCCCTCAATCTCTGCTCCATTTTTATCCCTGTCCATCTTGTAGGCAGGACAAATTTTGGGTTGAAAGTTTTGTGGGTGGGTTAATGTCCTCCTTCCTCTACTGGAAATCACACCTAGCTACAGGAGGTGGCCGCTTCACTCTCAATAACCCTGCTGGTGACCCAGGGTGGAGTGGTACCCAAGGGAAGGGGTAAAGGGAGAAGGAATTTGTAAGGATGGGACTGAGAGAAGAGAAGGTACGGAGGGCCACGATTGGGATTTAAAGTGAATAAATAAATAATTAAAATAAAATATGGGTTCCAGGGATCAAACTCAGGTTCTCGATATTTCAAAGTAAGCACCTTTCAACTGAGATCTTTTCCCAGCACCTTACTTTAAAAAAAAAAGTTGAGAGGATACAGTCTTTAAAATAAAAACTTTCAAGCAATACTTTTGAGGGCATCTTAAGGAACTTACAGGGTGGCCGTAGACCTCAAGTCAACTGTCCGTATTGAACTAAGGTAGCAAGACTGTGTGGGACATATAATACAGTTGTTACCGTCGGGATGTTCTGATGCATGCCCAGAGGTAAGATTAGAACTATAAAACAGAAAGCAATGTATCACCAGGGACCAATATTAACTTCAAAGGATCCCTAGGGTTTATCAACCTTCATTCAAGATGAGCAAATGGTGACTAGTCCAGAGCAGTGGTTCTCCACCTTGCTAATCCCGTGACTCTTTAATACAGTTCCTCATGTTGAGGTGACCCGAACCGTAACATGAATTCCATTGATACTTCATAGCTGTAATTTTGCTACTGTTATGAATTGTGTAAATATCTGTTTTCCCGTGGTCTTAGGCCATCCCTGTGAAAGGGTTATTTGACCCCAACAAGGGTTGAGACTCACAGGCTGAGAGCCATTGGTCTAAGGGCGCAGGAGGCAAATGTTTACATGAGGTGGTAGCATTTGCTGTTAGTGTGTCTGAATCACTGCTTCACACCCTACACCAGCATGGCACACAGGTCCACAGAACACACGGCCACCATGCAAGTGTGTGCTCTAAAGAGCTGGGGTGACTCTGATCTCATCTGGTATTGGATCAGCTCTCCTGCAGGGCCTCTGGGAGGCTGTTGCTGCTGAATGGGCCTCTCTGGCTTCTTTCATCTGGTTGTTGGTGACCTTGAGTCAATAAAGCATTCTCCGCCACACTTCCCTGAGGACTAGGAATTCCATCTAATCAAGATGTGCCAGGAGCCTTCATGATGACACGGAGTCACCACGGAATAGATTCTGAAAGGTTCCCTGTACAAGGTTCATTTTGGCCAGCCCACCTACTGACTTACTGATTTCACAAATACATCTCAAGGGCCTCCCACATGTTAGGTCGTCTACCAAAGTTTTGATTAGATTGAGATATAATTTTAGAGTAATACCCACAAAATGTATTGAATCCCTTGGGCCCTCCCTATGTGATATCATGTGGTCAGAGAGATGGCTCAGCCGTTAAGGTTACGAGCACTTGCTGTTTCTAGAGAGAACCCAAGTTCAGTTTCCAGCACTTTGTAGGGCAGCTGCAACTATGTCTAAGGCCAAACCCAGGGGACCCAACACCCTCTTCTCACCTCCATGGGTACCTGTACTTATGTGTGTACACACAAACATATTTTTATACTAAATTTAATTTTTAAAAAAATTAATTTATTTTTTTAAAAAAATTGTAATCATTAAATCATTTAAAAATTATATCCTCTGGTCTTTAAAAGAATAGTAGAACAAGAAAAAAAAATCCAGATTTCTCTACTATCTACCTACTTCAGAATCAAACTTTATAACATACAAAGTAGTTGCCAATAATTAGAATAACATTTAACCCCAAATGTCCAGATTTTTGTCAATATAAAAAAGTTCCTGAGGTATTTTACATTCTCTCTACTTTTTTCATGGAATATTCAGAATAAATGAGTACTATACAGATTACCTCATTTCAGGATAGACACAATTCAAATGGATGTTCCAGGAGACGTTAGGTATGTACATGTGTGCCTGAGACCTGTGTATCATTCACATTACAAAGAAAGCCTAGCCTACCTAAATAACACAGAGCCTGGACCTTAACCTCTCACCTTTAATAACATTTACACATTCATGGACTTCATGCAGGGACTAACCCACAATAAGCAGAACAAGAAAATAATAACACTAGATACTCACAGAGAGCAAAACAAAGTGGAATCTGAGACTATAACTGTGTTATTTCTTTATTATCCATATGTGTATATATGTATTCATGTGTGCAGATGGGTACACGTGTTCACAATATATGTGTGGAGGTCAGAGGACAGCTTCACATGTCCATACTCAATGTTGCCTTCTGACCTCTGAGAAAGGACTTCTCAGTGGCCTGGAATTCTGTCAGGTTGGCTGGCTTGTGAGCTTACAGGGCTCCACCCGTCTCTGCCTCCCATCTTGCCATCCCTGGGATTTCAGGAGCATATTCTGTGCCCAGCGTTCAAATTTGGACTCAGGCTTCGAAGGCAAGCACTTTATGGCCAAAGACATCTCTCCGGCCCTGGAATATAATCTCAAACACAGAAGCCTACCTTTTAATCCTGGGATCAATAATAAACTTGAGGTCTGTGTACTGGATGAGATGGCCATATTACGCTTGCCATAGAAACGGGGCTGATGACCTCAGAAACCGACACAGGAAAAGCATTTTCTCAGTAAGGAAGCAGAAACAAAGAGGAGGGATACGACACTTACTTAAACTTGTAGCTCTCCCGTTTATTGTTCACGAATCCGTCTGCCAGGTCTCGGGGTAGGACAATTTCCAGGCTGTGTGTCAATTTTTCATCTTCATCTATGGAGTAAATCTGCAAACACAAGAACAACGGGTGGACCTAAATGGTAAAATTCCAGCGTGACCTCTGACCTGGGTATGATTAGCATCGTAATGGTATAAAAACTGTGCTTTTGTGACAAGACATCATAGCATGATATTCATAAAACATGTAGAATATGTATCATTTTACATATAATACATAAAGCCTGTATAATTATACATATAATGTTACATATAATATGTAGAACTCTCTTTGAACTGTCACTGGGCTCAAACAAATGCACTGGACAAAATAAGAGTTAAAAATCTAAACGGATGCTTGGATTAACTACCAGAAGCTACTTATGCAAGAGTTTGTTTTGGCTTGTGGGTCCTGTGGGAGAATCCACAATGGTGGGGGTGGGGAGATGAGGTGTAGCATCAGAGAGCCAGAGCACACAGCTGAGGGGTCACATCTTCAAACACAACCATGAAGCAAAGACAGTGACCTGGACGTCTGATAAAGCCCAACCCAGTGATGTACTTCCCCCAGCAGGGATCCAGCCTTGAAAGGTTCCATAACTTCCTGAAATAGTGCCAACAGTTGGGCCAAGTATTGAAATGTCTGAGTCTATGGGGGTGGGGGTGGGGGAAGATTCTCATCCAAACCTTCACAGTGCTGTATCCAGGCTGTGCTCATCTCTGGATGATCTAATATGCAAACTGGGTTGTGTGAATGCATCCTTGTCTTGAGTCTTGAAAGTCTTATGATAAGAACCACTCCCCTATCCACGAGAAATGTACATTAGGGGGAGCTACAAGTCCTAAGCACTTCTGAGCGTGTGTGAACCACAGACACAGAGACTCCGCTCTGAGGTCTGAGCTGTCTCCCAGGAGTGTGCAAGTCTGTGTTACATCCCCCAGAATCCCAAGTCTCAGGAACCTGATAAGTCATCTGGGTTGAAGAGATGTGTGTGCTTTCATGTCTTTGATGTCTTATGCATGTCATCAAAGCTCAGCCACTATTTGCTAAGTGACCTTGGAGAAATCACCTCCACTTTCCAGGTTAACACGGAAATAGAGGGTCCTAAAACCCCTAACAACAGTGCCATTTTCTGATTCGTGTCTCTGTTACCTACTCTTTTATTTCTTGGCCAGGAAAAGCAACACTCGTGCCTATAAAGAGACCCCGAGATTTAATGTCTACACACTGAACTCAAACTACCAGGTGTGAAGCCAGCCACCTCTCTCAGAATCAAAGGACCCTTATACATAAAGTTTGGGAAGCAGAATACCCAGCGTCCCTTGCAAGAGTCCTTGGGGGTGGGGCTCTAGTGATGTAATGCAAATGGAAGTATTTCGTAATGCACCATAAAAAAGGAAAATTCAAAAAGAGTCTTCTTGTCTGTCACCAGGAAATGAAATGCTTTCTTACAGGCAACACTTCCTGTTTAAGTTAGACTCAGAAGCATGACTAGAGGGTAAGTGTCACATTATTCCCCAGCGAAGGCCTACCTAAGTTTACAGAAAGTATGAATAACTCCCAAAGCAGATTTTTTTTTTTTAAATTTGAGACAGGGTCTCTCTCACTATGCAACCCTGGTTGGCTTGGAGCTTGCTCTGTTGACCCAGCTGGCAGAGAGCCACCTCGTGCTGCCCCCAACCCCAAGTGCTGGGAGAAATGGCCATGTGCCACCAAGCCATGGCTTAAGCAGATACTTTTTGAAACACACCTTACTTAAAACATGAAAAGCTCAAGTGAAAAAGTTATTTTGTGAAATAAAGTTTCTGAAAACAGAACAGGAAGGGGAGGCATTTGGGGATTCAGAACTTTCCGATTAGATTTTTTTCTTTCTCCCTAGAGACATTTAAAAACTCTGTCCTGTAGGGCATTGCTAGTTTAATAAATATGCAGCAAAAGAAAGGAACTGTATGCACAAAAAACACAGAACTACGCGGGGGTGACACACACGTTTAGAAAAAACAATCTGTATCTTGGCCTGGAAGCTAGAGACCTCCGTGGTTAACAGCGTTTGCCATTCTTCCAGATGGCAAGTTTGGTCCCCAGCACCCACAGCCACCAGCTCTAGGGGACCTGCTGTTCCCTCCTGGGCTCTCAGGTGTCTGTGCTCACCTGCACATACCTACCCAAAGACACTCACATAGTCAAAAATTTTAAGATAAAATCTTTACACACAATTGGTCTCTCTAGACACTCAGTAGTCAGAAAAGAAGGGACTGGGATAGGAAACAATTTCCCAGCACTGTGATGAAGACATTCTCCAAGACACTGAGAAGTCCTTAGAGAGCTAGGAGGTAGAACAGCACCTCAGTGGCCCTGGGTTCAAATCACAGCACCAGCACCATCAAAAAGAAGAAAAACCAAAATCCTTAGAACCAGAAACTTTAGTCTAATAGGGTGGCTATCAGCCTTTCTTTTATAAAGATTTATCATCTGAGATAGGACAGTTACTCTTTAGATGAAGCAAAGACAAAAACGCAGTTTGTGTCATCTTGTCTTTGTCGTTGTTTGTTCATTGTTCTCTCTCTTCCCTCTACCTCTCCCCTCTGCTGTGTGTGGGTGGTGGTGGTGGTGGTGGTGGTGTGTGTGTGTGTGTGTGTGTGTGTTGGGGGGTGTTAATTTTGAAATAGGATCTCAGTGTGAAGTACTGGCTGTCCCGGAACTCACTATGAAGACCTAGTTGGACTTGAACTCGCAGAGACCCACCTGTCTCTGCCTCCCTACTACTGAGATTAGAGGTGTGTGCCACCTCACCCAAATATATATATAAACAGAAACAAAAACAGGGTCTCATACAGTAGTAACCAACACTAGCACGGAGCTGACTAGGTGGCCCAGGCTGATTTCAAACTCACAGCAATCCTCCTGACTCAAGTCTCTCACCCAACCACTACCACTGAGTGCTGGGATTTACAGGTATGCGGCACCAGCGAGGCCTACTCTAGAAATGTGTATGATTCGGTATACAATGCCTCAAAGAGTTAGATAGATAGTCATCGCAAAGGCTGAGGATCGGAAGGTCAGTATTACATGTGCTTTAGAAGGTCTCTGTGCAGGTGATTTCGAGGAGAGGTAGAGGCAAAGATACCCAGGGTTCCCTCCCTACTGTTTCATTTCTTTGAACAAACATGGCTAATATTGGGCCTGGAGAGATGGCTCAGTGGTTAAGTGCACTTACTGCTCTTACAAGAGGGACCTGGGTTCAATCTCCAGCACCCATGTGGCAACTCACATCATTTGTAACTCCAGTTCCAGGGAATCCAATGCCCTTTACTGGCCTCTGTAGGCACTGCATGCACATGGTACACATACATACATGCAACCAAAACTCTTGTACATATAAAATAAAAGCAAAATTTTAATGACTAATTTGTTTTTTGGGGGTAGGTATTTTCCTATAACTTCTTCTGAACGTTTTTCATGAAATAAAGGGACACTGCTGCTGCTGATGGCAGAGATATTATAATCTCCTTGTTTTAAGAACATAAATTACCAGAAGCAAATTCTAAATTATAAGATACTATAACGTTACAAGTTTATATACACCCAACACTGAGACAGAATAGAGATAAAACATTATTAACTATGCACTTAATCTACTCATTCATAAGTATGAACCGAATTGCCTGAAGACTCAATTTGGAGCCAGGAAAAAGTTGGGGGTTTTGTTTGTTTTTCTGAAGAGAAAACTTAATTTTAAAACTCCCTAATGAAAACCAAACTCAGTGCCTTGTACCCCACAAACAAGACCTGAAATGGGGGGGACGGCTTGTTGGGAAGCAGGTTTTGGTGGGAACGATAGAAAGATGAGAGGGAACATGGAGAGAGTTCAAAACACTTAAAGTTATTAATACAAATGTAAAATTAAAATTTAAAAGGCAGGAGTAGTGTAGAAAACCTTTAATCCCTGTGTTTAGGAGGCAGAGGCAGAGGCAGAGGCAGATGGATCTTTCTGAGTTCAAGGTCAACCTGGCATAGTGAGACCCTGCCTCAAGATAAACAAATAAATTAAATTAAAATTAAGTCAGTTACTGCTATTCACAAGCTGAGCACCCTGGCCATTTTACTTAACCTACCACACAGGTTACACATGAGGACAATGACAAGAGTCCCCAGCAGAGGAGCAGAAATAAGCCCGAAAAATCAACTAGCCAGTGGCGATCTCTCCAAACACAGTAACCTCTCTGGAGGCAGGGAGGGGACACCTGTCTTCACAACCTTGGTAAACTGCTGGATACAGTACACACCTCAGGAAGGCAGGTTAAAGCTTTTGGGGAAGCGGGACATGTTTCTTGTGTGGAGACACATGGCATACATAGAACGAACGCATGTCAAAACAAAACCAACAAAAACTAAACAAACAAACAAACAAACAAACAAAAAATTCCTTAGATGCTGCAAAACAGCAAAGCAGTTAGGTAAGAAACCCAGCAGCCTGTAGCATGCCACGAAATCAAGTGTACGCACTTGTCTGTAATTGTATGATTCTGCTTACGAGAGTGCACCATAATACTTGCACACTGGTTGCCTTATTGGGGTCAGGTCAGCCCCTGATGCGAGCTCTGTTTGCGGGGCTGGGAGGCAATGATCCAGAAGAGTGCAAGAAGCACCTGTGTGTGAGTGGGACACAGAGCTGGTGAGTGTGCAACAGGCCCACGTGCACGAGTGTGCTCGAGTGTGCTCGTGTGTACCGGCCGCGGGACTGAGGCTGTGGGCGGGCCCCGTCCTCCCTCGGGGCTGCAGTGTGCATGACCGCCCCGCGCAAGCTGCCCCACGCGACCCACACCCGGCCCGGTGGCCCGTACCCCTTGCTGTTGCTTCCGCACGGAGGGCTTCACCCGAGCGAAAATCTGGATCGTCTGCTTCACCATCACTAGTGGAGACTCCGCACTGACCCTTGACCTTTCAGAGTAGAGACCACCTAAAACTTCCTGCTCCCACCTCCTGCATACACCATTGCCCTAGCAACAGTAACCAAAGATGCTACCCAAGCAGCACCGCGGCTCCGGGTTCCCGCCTCCTCTACCTAATTGGTCGTGGACTAAGAGGAGGGGCTGAAGGGCGGGACCGAGCAGGGATCCGCGCGCATGTCCGTGGGAGATGCTCTTGGGACGCGGGTCAAAGGGTTTGCAATCCTGAGTGTGGCTCTTTTCTTAATAACTCCTTCCGCATTCCTTAACTCCTTTACGTCTCTCTGAAGTCAGTGTGCCGTTTATCACGCATTGCAGAAATGGCCTTTTTTGGTTGAGATTCCCAAGCTGCTCTGAATTCACTTGGAAACCATTGTGTGATAAAGCAGGTTCTCAACAGAAAAATCACAGCCCAAGGGCAACGGCAGTGCTGAGTTCCCTGTGAAGAGACTGCTTCCCACGTGAAACGTCTGGAAATGAGTTCCTGGGAGACAGCCTCTGAAAGCTTGTTCAACCTCCACTCACCAGGAGAATGTAAATTAAAACCAAACTGCAGTGTGGCACAGATTGATAGTGGCTGGTAACTTTGTGACGTACATACATAGGCATACACAGACACACCACACACATATATATACATGTCACATATGTCAATACATGGGACATATATGTATGTGACATATATACATACATACATATACACATGTGTGTGTGTGTGTGTGTGTGTGTGTGACAACACACATAGGTGCCAACGAAGATGGACAAGGGAGATGAATCACCCATGACTTACTGGGGAGTTCTCATCCACCAGGAACAAAATGCTCCTGTAACTCCATTTCCCTCGAATCTGATGCCTGCCTCTGCTCTCTGTAGGGGTCCTTATATATATGCACATTCACGTAAATAAATAAATAAATAAATAAATAAATAAATAAATAAATCTGTTTTAATTCAGTCTTTGAAAAGAGGGCACAAACATTTGAGTAAACCCTTCATTCATGAAAAGGATAATATGGCCGTTAAATAAACACATGAAATGGGTTCTGGATGTCATTAACACTGTAATGGCACACCTCTGTGCATATATACGCAGAGTCAAAACAAGGAAGGCATTTAACAGTACCAAGTGTTGGCACAGATGCAGAATATCTAGAGTTCCAATTGTAAGACAAGATGCACCCAGCACTTTCAAAAACAGCCTTGGAGTTTCTTATAAAGTTAAGCGTACCCACATCACATGGTCCAAAACAAAAGCACAGACACCTTGACAGGAATTTTCACGGCAGCCTCATTAACAATTGCCCAAAACTAGAAACAAAATAGTCAGTTCATACAGACAAACAGCTTGTGTGGTCCATATAGTAAAAGAGTGGACTCCAGGTACCTACAGCACGACTAAGCCTCAAATGTAGTATGTTCAGTGAAGAATCCAGCATCCACAGTTATGTGTGATCTAATGTCATACATACAATGTCCTAGATAAAGGAAACTCTAAGGATACAAAACAGATGAATGCTTGCAAAAGCTGGAGTAGGACGGGAAATTGACTGCAAAGGAGCATGGGAGGGCCTGGGGTGCAGTGATGGAGTGGAGTGCGCCTTTGAGTGTGTCTATGACGGGGTTCTGAGAGGGTTAGCAGAAGACCTCTCTGAATGCAGGAAGCATCCAATCCTGGACAGAAAGGAAACGGAAAGAAGAAAATGAGCTGAAGACCAGCATCCACCTCTGTCTTCTTTCTGATCTTCCCAGACGTGAGCAATCACCCTTACTTTTCAGCCAACACAGTCAGGAGCTGTTCTCATAGCTTGTGCCTGCTCCACCAAGACGAACCATAACCTCAAACCATGCACCAAAATAAAATGTTCCTCAAGATGCTTCTTGCCAAGGACTGGGCCACAGCAACAAGAAAAGTAATGACTAACACCTTCTCTCTCTCTCCTCCCTCTCTCCCTCCCCCCCCTCTCTCTCGTGTGTGTGTGTGTGTGTGTGTGTGTGTGTGTGTGTGTGTGTTTGTGCATGTGTGTGTGTGTGATGTGTGTTCATACAGACAAAAAACATATGACAACCTTGGCTATCATTCCTCAGGTACCATCGACCTTGTTTGCTGAGACAGTCTCTCACTGGCCTAGAACTTAACTAGTCCCTTGGGCTAGCTGGCCAGTGAAACCCAGGCTTCTACATGCCTTTATCTCCCTTACTCTGGGATTATAAGCATATGGCATCATGCCAAATCTTTTCTTTTTTAATATGTTCTAGGGCTAGAACCGAGACCTCATCTCTTTGCAGTAACCACTTTCCCTAGTTACAGTATGCCCCCAGCCCTGTGAATACAGCCTTCTAAAGAGCAGAAACTACCATTCTAGTGCTTAGAGGACATACTGAGATGTCAAATTCCGTAGCTCCTGGGGGTGTACCTGTGATGCACAAGCTTTAAATGGGCAGATGAAGACAATAGGCTTTGTGCTGGAACCCAAAAAACCCTAGAGTCTAACTAAAAGCATTCACACTCCAAATGGGAGAGGCATGGCATTGCCTGAAGACACCCTGTGTATGACTAGCAGTTCAACGCTGTTCCTGCTTGTGGTGTAAGTGGCTCCCAGGCCATGCCTCAGACAGCGTTCCTTAAATCCCCAGCAGATGGTTGTAATGGGAACACACAGGGGGCTCTGTGATTAAACCCCTAGCTTTGCTGTCTTTCCCTAACCGGATCTCTACTTTTTTTTTCCTTTGTTTTTTAAGTGCTCTTGTTTGTACCTTGCCTTGTTTAGATGTACTCAAGATCTTTTTTAACTGCTAAAGGACCTTTGAGCTCTGCAGTTGCCCAAATCTCAGATGACCACACCAAGGTAATAAGCTAGTGCTTCTCTGCTCCAGACTGTGTAAGAATTAGACCAAGCCTGCAGCGAATTAGTCTGTAGGCAAGTTGGTCGGGTTCCATCTGCTTGTTGGTCTTGTTTTTTTTTTTCCTTTGTTTTTTAAGTTGCAGCTGTAGCGCTAGCTTCAATACCACTTGAACCTTCTGCTATTCCGACCATAAAATGTATCGTTTTATTTTACACATCTCAAGAGGGACAAGCAAAAAAAAAATGTAGGCTAGTCATTTTGATGTAAATGTACACGCAGTTACCTAATTACAGTCAACTTCTTCCTCTCTTATGTTTTAATTTATGCCTTGAGGATTTCATACATACATACATACATTGTATTTTGATCAAATCTCCCTCCCACTTTCTCCCCTCCAACTCTTCCCATGCCCTTCCCCCGATTTCCCAACTTCATGTGTCCCCTCTTTTTTTTTTTTGGTTTTAAACACACTGATGCTCTTGGTGTATCCAGTATGTACATGGTGTAGGATCATTCACTGGAGCCTGGGGCAATCTTTCAGAAGCCAAGTCCCCAAAGAAGCTGACTGTTCTACCCCCAGCAGCCTCCATGGGACTTCTTAAGCCCCTCCCCACTCCTTGTTGGAATGCGGCTAGCTTGATCTTGTGGTGGAGTGACACAAAACAAACGATATTTTCTAGGATGGCAGGGTCATTGCAGGGTCATTGCATACATAAACTCGCAGAGGCTATGACCCTTCTCTTGTCCTGAAACCTCTTCATGACCATCTCCCTCCCCCTGCCCCATACACTCCTTATCAGGTGGGACAAGTATATCAATACCCACAGTTTCACTGACCCCAGTCCAGGTCTCCTGTTTATGACTTTCTCCACAAAGCATGGCCAATAATGAGAATTCCCTCACTGACTAGTAGATGACAATATGCATAAGATAGCAGTCATTTGATACGGACCGCCTTGCTGGCTGTGAATGTCCATAGGATAACGGACACTTTATAAATCATTAGTGTAGAGATTAAACATCTGATGGAAAGGCGTGGAAAGATGCAGAATCCACAGCAGATCAGTGGAGGATGCTCTCATTATAAATCTCCTGAAAGCTCAACCTCACCCATCTATCTTATGGGTGATCAGGACCAGAGGGAAGATCTTAGCATCTCTGGTCACAATAGCATTTGCTCCATTGTTTCTGAGCCAGTGGAGAATACACACAGCAATTTCTGGTACTCATTAAATGCTGAATAATAAAACATGCTTTTATACTGCCGAGCAGTGGTACCACAAAATCTGTAATATATAATTTCAGCAAAGAAATTTCTTTTGAGAATATGTTCAGCTAATTTAAAGCATGATTTCATTAACATAACCATATTTCCAAACACAGCAGAGCAAAATTCATAAAACTTCACCCACACACTGGGTTTATAGGATACTGTGGGAATCTTGGTATAGATACATATGTACTGACTTCCCTTTCCTATTGGTGGTGCACTGAGGTCTTCAGCGCCACACCGGAGGTTCTCCCTCCCTCTGGTCCATCACCACTCTGCCTGGGAGACAGAGGCCCTCTCTCTGATCCTCTTTCTGCAAGCCTCTTGGGGCTCCCCTGAGCAGCAACATCAAAGTCTGCATAGAGCTGGAAGCTGGTGACCAGCCATATGGAATTACAGCCCAGGCTGTCACTGGATTACAGAGTGTAGCTCGGGAAGCAAAGGACAGTGCCATGGCACAGAGGGAAGCCTCCCGTTTTGAATGGAAAATGTGACTGTCTGTGTGTTTATACCCAGGCTTCTCATAAACATCCCGGATGCTCCACCAACATCCCATCACAGCAAGGGATGGGCTAAATTCAAAATAACTCCAGAAGAGCTCCTTTCTTCTAAGAAAACGACCCACCCTGGCCTACCTCCTTCTGGCTTTTATGTGTCTTCTCTGCATAGTTCAGTTAGGGTGGAAAATGGAAACATAAAAGAAAATGGTTATCTGTGGGGGGTTACCTACCATGTCATTATGGGCACTCAATCCAGCCAGTTTTAGCAAGTCAATCTGTCGTCCTTGGAGTTTATGAAATTTTGACTTCTCAAGAAGACACAGACAGTTTCATATTTATCTGTCTTCTGGTGGGGGAAGTCATGTTTCAAAATGGTAGTTTTCACTCTCTGGCTTCCATACACAAACCCAAGAACCACTGATCAGTGTTCCAGTTTTCGTGCTGGGGCCACTTCATATGGCTACTCCAGCAGTGTTGGGACATTTCTTTTGTGAGTATGTATGGATCCTGGTGTGTGTGTGTGTGTGTGTGTGTGTGTGTGCTTCCATATGTATGGGGCTGCACCTATCTGTGCTTGCATGTGGAGGACAGAGGTCAACTTTGACTATCTTCTACTGTTTTCCATCTTAATTTTTTAAAGGTTTATTTATTCATTTATTTAATGTATATGTATATGTGAACATATGAATTCATGTATCTATGTATTCTCATGCACACATCTGTGTGTAGACCATGTGTGCTCTGGTGCCCATGGAGACCACAGGAGAGTGTTGGATCCTCTCTTCGGAGCTGGAGTTACAGGCGCTGTGAACTGTCTCAGGTGCTGATGACTGAACTGGAGTCTTCTGAGAGAGCCTTACGGCTCTTGACCACTGAGCCATCTCTCTAGTCCATCCACCTTATTTTTTGAGACAGAGTTTCTCCTCCTCCTGTCTCTACATCCCCAGGCTTGGGTTGCAGGCTTGTACAAACCAAGCCAGACAGGTCCCCATGCTTACACAGCATTTTACACACTGAGGCATCGCCTCGGTCCCTCCTCGCATCTTCCTACATAAAATAAAGGAGCCTCGAAAACTAAGAATGATATCATTTAGGAAAAAATCATGTTTCAGAAATTTGAAACTCACCCTCTTCTTAATTTAATAAACCAACACCCACTGTCTCCATATTAATTTTAACCTTAACACATGTGGCAAAAGTGGCATAGAATATTAGCAGAAGTTTTGAGCATATAAAATACATGACCATAAATTATCACCAGTAGAAAAATACCCTGCTTCATAGATGACTTGCTTGGCTCTGGGCTTCTTTGTCACTTCTCCTGGCTACATGTGATCCAATTTAAATCGGTCCGCACAGCTTAATATCCTTCTGCTTCCTCTGTTCCTCTGCACTTCTCAAGGGCCTTAGTCTCTGCTGTTCCCTGTGTGTGGAGTCTGTGTAAACTGTCCACATCTGTAGCACTGGAGAGATGCCTCCGTGGTTAATAGCACTGGCTGCTCTTGCAGAGGGCCAGTTCGGTTCCCAGCACCCACAACTGCCTGTAACTCCAGCTCCAGGGGATCTGACACTTTCTTCTGGCCCATGTACACTCATGGGTACACACACACACACATAGGCCTTTACACTCAAATGGAAAATATCTGGACAGATCTTTCCCTCATCATGGAATATTCTCATGACAGATATATTTGCCAAGAGCTTGGTGCTCTCTTTCCTTTCTATTTATGTGACCATATCCAAACCATTCCCAAGCCCAGACGATCTCTCTCTCTCTTTCTCTCTCTCTCTCTCTCTCTCTGTCTCTCTCTCTCTGTCTCTCTCTCTCTCTCTGTCTCTCTCTCTCTGTCTCTCTCTCTCTCTGTCTCTCTCTCTCTGTCTCTCTGTCCTCTCTCTCTCTCTCCCTCCCTCCCTCCCTCCTTCCCTCCCTCCCTCCCTCCCTCCCTCTATCTCTCCCTCCCTCCCTCTCTCTCTCTGGTGAGGTCCAGTTCTACCTCCAACACTCATCAATTCCCTCTAAGTCCGTCCATCTGATCTCCCCACCTCCCATCTCACCCTCTCTTCTCCCGTCCCCCTCAGGTCAATATTGTATGAGGCAAGCAAGTCCATGCAACTCCTTGTCTGAAGATCTCCAACCCTTCCCTGTAACAAGGCCAAAGGCTGTTCCCAGTCTGATCCAAGCTGCCTTTGTATTACTTTCATAGTCTTTATCACGTCCCTTACTGTCACTCCCCTGCCTCTGAACTATGGCCACTGAATCCAGCAGTGTCCAAACGGGCCCACCATGTCAGTCTTCCACACCTCGGGGCTGTTGTTTATGTCTGACTTGCTGTCTCACACATTTATACATCAGAGATGTTCATGCCAACCTTCAGAACCCAGCTACTATCACCTGCCCTGTGAGACATCTCACCGAGATGAAGTTAATGACTCTCCTCCATGCAGCTCCTTCGGGATTGGCGTCTACTCTCTGCCGATGCTGCCTGGCTGTTTATCTACTCTTGTCAGCCTGGGATCATTTAGGAGTTGTCACTGTGTCCTGCTTACGAATTTCTAGTAACCAGCAAGGTCTTATCTAGATATCAGAGATTTCTAAGTGTCAGGATGAATGAGTGCCCAACTAATTGGAAAGAATCAGGAAAACCTCTACACATTCAGAACTGTGTATTCTAGGCTCGTGTTTCTATGGTGAAAGTTACTGTCCTCGCCTGCCTCCAGGGCTCTCACCCAAGAGAGAGATAAGCAGTTGGACCAGATTCTAGACAGGAGAGTGAGAAGCAAAGGAGGTGTGGTGTCCCTGTTTGGATTTCTGAACCCCTTTTCTTCAGGTGAAAAAAAAACCTTTCCCAGGGTAATAAAGAAAGTAAATTAGCATTTGAATTGCAAACAGCAGAAGAGGGCTCTGCTGGGCTCAGCTCTGAAGACAGTAGTGCACTGTTGGATGGGTGAATCTTTTCTCAGGCTGCCTGGGAAGCAGTTCATGAATCTAGGAGCCAACTTCTTAATTTTGGAAGAATGGACCTTTATAAATTATCAGTTAAATAGCCATCCACCCTCTTTTGTCCTGTGTTAGAATTGCTTTTCAGAGGGTTGGAAGTCAATCTTTAGCACTTGAGCCAACTTCAGGCAGCCTGGCTCCCCCTACCCTCCGGCCATCATCCCCTCCCCTTAAAGCTAACAAAAAGGATTCTACACCACCTGGTGCACACACTAGGTCCTTTCTCTGTCCTAAATATGGCTGCTCATCTTAGATCCAAGGTGCTAGCTTAGAGAGCCTTTAAAACGTGTTTTAGGTCTCTTGAAGAAAAAAGTTCAGTTTGATGTTCCTCTACTTTTCAACTGAATAAAGCCTAATTTTAATCAGGTATATTGCGAATATCCATAAAGTATAGACAGGTAAGGGGACAGGGAAACGGCTCGGTCAGTAAACTGCTTAATGTGTGTCTTAATTAGGAATTCATTGCTGTGAACAGACACCATGACCGAGGCAACCCTTATAAAGGGTTCATCATCATATTCCTATCTATTGTATGCTGAAAGTGCTCAATAAATATAAAGTGGAAACTGTGTATTTTGACTTTGTGTGGTGATTTCTGAGGCATGAGAACAAGATCATCTTATGTTGCACCTCAAAACGTACACTGGGATGAGGATTCCAAGGAGACAGAGATGGGGAGAGTGACAATGTTGAGAGGATACTGGGTGACTTAACATGCTGGGAACTAAGACTGTCCCACCAAGCACCGTCATGAAGACTGAGCATACGAAGACTGGGCATAGCATGCTTTCAGTTCTCCTGGGGGGCAAAGAAGCACTTTTGTTTCTCACTGTTGGGGGGATGCTCCTGGGTTGTGAATGTTCCTGCTTCCTGTACTCCCATCCTTCCCAGGGGTGGGGTGGTGTGCCAGTGCCCTGACACCTAGAAAAAAGGACCTGGGCAAAGAAAGTACAGACAGCTGAAGTAGGCTGCTCCTGGTCTGGGTGGGTTTGTCCACCAAAGTCGTGGTGCTCTCTGAAGCAGGCTGTAGAAACATGAGCAGAGCCCCAACCAGGTCTCCTGCAGTCAGGAATGATCATGGTTTTCTTCTAAATCTCACTAGAAAGTTGTGTTATCATCTATTTTTTCCCTGTTTTAATAATAACCTACTCCTTCAATTTTACTTTTTTTTACATTTACTTATGTGTACGGGGTGTGGGCATACAGCATGGCACAGTAAGTCTCAGAACCCCAGCTCTGTCTTCCCTGTGCTGTATTAAAACTGTGAGCAGCTGAACAAATATGCTGAGAATTGAACTCAAGTCTTCATGCTTGTGTGGTGTGGTGGTTTGAATATCCTTGGCCCATGGGTAGTGGCACTGTTAGGAGGTGTGGCCTTGTTAAAAGAAGTGTTGGGTTTTGAGGTTCTATGCTCAAGCTATGCCCGGTGCAGAAGGGAGTTTCTCCTGGCTGCCTGAGGGAAGACAGGTTCTCTCCTGGCTGCCTTAAGATCAATATGTAGAACGCCTCTTGATGTGGCTCCTCCAGCACCATGTCTGCCTGATTGCTGCCATGCTTCCCACCACGATGATAATGGCCTGAACCTCTGAAACTGTAAGCTACCCCCAGTTAAATGCTGTCCTTTATAAGGGTCGCCTTGGTCATGGTGTCTCTTCACAGCAATGAATCCCTAATTAAGACACACATTAAGCAGTTTACTGACCGAGCCATTTCCCTGGCCCCTTACCTGTTCATACTTTATGGATATTGGCAATTCATCTGATTAAATTAGGTGTTACTCAGTTGAAATCAAAGGGGATTCTTACTAGAGATCCTGCTTAAAAATAATGTAGTAAGTGATTGAGGGGTTACTGGAGATCAGCCTCCGACCACCACACACGTCTACACACATGTATATGCATTCCATACACATGTACAACCACCCCCAACACACAGACAACATACTGAACTGTCTAGTTAGTGTTTGCTTTAACAACTATTGATTGGCTGACAATTCAGCATAGATGTACTCATCTACCCATGTTTCTACTCAGGCATACACATACATGTATGTATATACCGCAAATTTCTGAGTTGTAGCCTCTCAGCTGAGTTTAAGCCATTATCTGTATTATGAGGTACCAGGGGATCTGATACCCCTTGCTGGATTTCTCAGGTATCTCTGGTACACACACACACACACACACACACACACACACACACACACACACACAGTTACTCTTTTCCAGAGGCTGGAGAGTTGATTAGTGGGTTTGGAGTTGGCCACAAAGTGTCACCTAACCCAATGTATAAAATGTCCTTGAGAGGAGTAGACCAGGTCTGAAATTTTCATGACAGAGGTTGGGAATCTTTAACTCTTTCTTTAAACACACATAGATATCTTTCTGGAGTTCTAAGCCTTATTTTTAATATTTGGTTCTGTGTATATGTGTGGTGAGTGTAGATGCTCATAGAGGACAGTAGAGGGCATTGAATCCATCCTTGGATCTGGAGTTTCAGATGGTAGTGAGGTGCCCCATGGTCCTCTGCCAGAGCAATATATGTACCTGACTCCTGAGTCACCTCTCCAGTGCCATTGCTTCTATTTTTTAATGACCAGACAGCATAGCAGTTGCCACTATTGGCCACTTGTGCTGGCAGCTGTGGTGGTGGATGCTTGTAATCCCAGGTCTGGGGAGGTAGAGACAGGTGATCCCTGCTGGCTAGCCAGCCTCTCCTACCTGTCAAGTTCCAAGTCAGTGAGAAGTCTTGTCTCAGAATAATGAGGTAGAGGTGGGTGGTGGTGAGTGCCTTTAATCTCAGTACTTGGGAGGCAGAGGTAGATGAATATCTGTAAGCTCGAGGCCAGCATGGGCTACAGAGTAAGTTCTAGGACAGTCAGGATTACAAAGAGAGACCTTGTCTTAAAAAAAAAAAGAAAAAGAAAGAAGAAGAAAAAGAAAAGAGAAGAAACCCCACCACCACACACACAAAGGAATTGATCTGGGTTATATATTAGAATATACAACACACCTCTGCAGGAATTTGTGAGCTCACCTCAGCATCACACAGAAACCGATCTAAAGAAGTGAATGCTGATTTTCTTTAACTTAAATATACAGCTAACAAAGGTGTGTGTATTTATCCAAAGTAACAAAAACAGATACTTCAATTAACTTGGATAAAAACAACTCATAGTCTTCAAATCTACCATCAATAATTTATAAGTTGCATCTTCTGTTTTACAGCAGAATCATTATTCTTACAGAAGAAAAAATAGTCTGATTTTATATCCCGTGTCTGAACTTCACACCAAGAAACAAGCTGAGGACATCCCTTCCACCGAGCAGACAGGTATTCTGGTGGTAAGGATTTATGTGGGAAGGCAATTTTGATCTTTAGTATACATGTTGAGACAAAATACTTTGGAGGGGGCTGGAGAGATGGCTCAGCAGTTAAGAGTACTGACTGTTCTTCCAGAGGTCCTGAGTTCAATTCCCAGCAACCAAATGGTGGCTCACAACCATCTGAAATGGGATCCGATGCCGTCTTTGGGTGTGTCTGAAGACAGCTACAGTGTACTCATATACATAAAATAAATAAATCCTTTAAAAGTACTTTAGAAAACAAAAAAGAAAATATCACTGAAAGTCAAGGCAGACAGGGATGAATTTATGTCATGGGGTATATGTTCTGGTGTGTGTGTGTGTGTGTGTGTGTGTGTGTGTGTGTGTGTGTGTAGGTCAGAGGTCAATGAGATGTGTCTTTCTCCTATAGTGAGAATCTGGAATTTTGGCTTTTTTTTAAAAACACAGAAATATTATAAGAATATGTTTCCATTTTAATCCCAGGTATGGGATATGGGGTCGCTTCACAGCAGATGACTGTGATTTGCCTCATGCTCTATTAGAGGCATGTTTTTGCCAGCTGCAGATACTTTCTATGATTCTGTGACGTTTGGAACTCTGGGAACTTTTCAAAGAGTGTATAAATGATAGGGCTCCAAGAGGCAGGGTGGGTGGTTGTTGGTTATTCAGGGGACTTGGTTGTGGTTTGTGAGTAGATATGTTCAAAAGAGACAAGAAGAAAGAAATTAGATTCAAGGATCTCTATCTCTCTCCCCTTTATCATTTTTCTCTTTTATCTCGTGATGGGGATGAAACTGGGGGTGGATACAGGATGGAAAAGAGAAGAACCCACAAAGCAGCTAAGACTGGCTATATTCTCCATTTGTGACTACTTTAGGTATTGGGATAAGGTCTCTCAAGAACCAGAAGATGACAAATTGGCTGACCAGTGAATGCCAAGGAACCTCCCATTCTCTGCCTCCCTTCGCTGGTCATCCAGCCATGCTCTGTCCTTTCTGTGGGAGCTGAGGATTAAATGTAGTTCTTGATGCCTGTGTGGCGAGCATGTTACTGGTGATCCCATCTCTAAAGCCCCAAGGATTAATTTTTATTACATACTATGTTTCTCTCTCTCTCTCTCTCTCTCTCTCTCTCTCTCTCTCTCTCTCTCTCTCTGTGTGTGTGTGTGTGTGTGTGTGTGTGTGTGTGTGGTGTGAGCACACTCTGCATCTGGAGTTTGTGCATGAGAATGAAAGGACCATTTGTGGGAGTTCTGTTTTACTCCTTTCACCATGCAGACAGAACTCAGATCACAAGGCCTGTGACAAGCACCTTGACCTGATCAGCCATCTGTCAGCTTCTCCCAAGAACAGATTTTTATAAGAAACAAATGCAGGCTTGAAATTGAATCTTTCAGTAAGACAAGATCATATAATCTATTTATAAGGGGGAAAATGTCTATAAGCGACCAACAGAACTTGACACAACATGACAGGACACACTGACTTTTTGATACGATATATAGGAACCCTTAACTGTTCAACTGGATTGATTCGCTGTATTTCCTGAGATTATGTGGGTGTCCATAGAGGTGTGGCCAGTTGGAAGCTGGCTTCAAACCCTGAAATTTTTCAGTAAATGAGAACTCCACTTTAGACAGTTCCCAGCTCACTCTGCATCAGATAAGACAGGACAAGTTTCAGACCAAATAAATGGACTCCATAAAATACTATGCAAAATAACAGTTGTATTTAAGTAAAACTAGGGCTGGAGAGATGATCCAGCAGTTAAGAGCATCATGTAGAGGACCCGAGTTTGGTTCCTAGAACCCGGATGGCTTATAGCCATCTGTAACCTCAGCTTCAGGAAATCCTACATCCTCTTTGGGTCTCTGCAGGTGACAGTACCCATGTGAACAGATGCTCACCTATGGATACACATGTATATACATAACTTTTAAAATATAAAAACACATCTCTGAAATAAGCCCCAATTACTTAACATGTACATAGATATTTATTATCTATCATAATTATAAAATCCAGAGGCACCAAATTCTCCACTAGGCACATGGATTCACAATCCTGTCCTGAACAGGTGTCTGAGCCAACTGCTTCATGGGAGCCTCAGATAGCAGGAGACAGAGGCAGGCAGAATCAGGGGTGCTGGCATTGTGCCACATCTGCAGCCCCCTGTCCCCTCATGGCTGTAGGAGGTACTCATACCTCTTAAGGTTTCTTTGCTCCATGGATTCTGGCAGTAATACTTTAACAAGAATGATGACAGAGGCAATTCTCAAGGAAGACAAGTGGATGGCAAGCATATCTTTCATGCCTGGTATTTTATCTTTGCTCTAACAATGGGAAAGGCTATCGATACTACCTGCCTGGTATTGTCAGTCACTAAGTTTCTTCGGCTTTTCATGGTAGCATGGATCCATTTAAGATCTGTAAAAAGTGAAGAAATACTGTGGACCCAACTAAACTGCGTTTGTATAAATCAGGCGTAATCCACCTTTACATGAGTCCTTTTAAAAAAATCATAGAGCATGACTACATGTAGCCCTTCATGTTGAACTAAGTTATGTAAAAATAATTTACCATCCTGAGCTGAAAGAAAGAAAGAAAGAAAGAAAGAAAGAAAGAAAGAGAGAGAGAGAGAAAGAGAGAGAAAGAGAGAAAGAAAGAAGAAAGGAAAAAAAGGAAGAAAGAAGGAAGGGAGGGAGGAAAGTAGGAAGAACCTTTAGATTTCTGATGAAACAGACTACAGAGTCCCCTCCAGCCTTCTCTCACCTGGCCACTGCCACTGTGGGTCTCTTGGGACGGGACTTCATTGCTCCATAGTAGTGTCCTTTAATGTGTGAGCATGGAATGTTGTTCATACATCATTTGATCACACTGTTTTGTAACTGGGAAGACAGATCAGCCGATGAACGGATTACTGTACAAATATGAAGACTGGAATGTAGAGCCCAACATTCACACGAAAGCAGGCACATCAGGGCAGGCCCACAATTCTCCCTGACTCACTGCCTCCATTGCTGACCCAGCTCCAGCTCTAGTGTCTGTGTTCCCATTTGACAGGAAGGGTAACAGATGGGCCCAAGGACCTGCCTACCTCTGTATTGGCTGAAACTCCTTGCTCTTTGTAAGGCATTGCAGAAAGTATTAATGGCATTTGAAAATACTTGTCACACCTCTTGAGAAACCAGGATGAAAATGACTTGAAATGAAATTACTGATGTAAAACTTTAAAATAAACCTATAAAAATCAATGATGTCTCTTGAAACAACAAAGGTGTCCTTTTGGCCATGAACAATTTCCCCAAATTTTTTTCCATCCAAGAGCATATTTATAGGGCCAAACTAACAGCTCCTTCTAGGCTTTCTTTAATCCAGTAGGCCAATGATTTTTCTGGATTAAAAACAACATATTTATTTTATTTTTCATGTAATGTGTATGTGTGTGTGTGTGTGTGTGTGTTATGTATTCTGTGTGAGGGTGTGTGCACATGAGTGTAGGTGCTCACAGAGGTCAGAAGAGGGCAGCAGACTGCCTTGGAGCTAGAATTACTGGCAGTTGAGAACCTCCTGACTCAGGTCTGGAAACTGAACTTGGGTCTTCTACAAAAACAGCAAGATATTTTTAGCTACTGGGCCATTTCTCTAGCTCCAGGTCAGTACATTTTTAGCTCCTTCTCTACCCCAAAATCCATATGCTGAAGACATGTAGAAGACCCAGGGACAACATGTAAAGTTCTTGTAAGAGTTCAAAGCTCCTGAAGTCAGCCTCTGAAGCATACATTTGTTTGAAGTCCTAGAACTGTTTAGCATATCATCCAGATCTACAGCTGTCCACGTGGCTGTAGCTCGCCTTCCAGCCATGTGGCAGAAGAGAAGGGCTGCAGGCTGGTTAAAATGACCTCTACTGTTTAAATCTGGGGTTCTGGAGTCAACTTCTAAGATATTGAGCTTCAAGAAAGAAGAAATGAAAAACAGTGGTGTAGTCTCCTATTACTACACAAATACTAAAATGCTTTAGTGGGATCCGTATGGGAGACTGCTCACAGCTGCAGCAGCCAGGGTGCAGGGCAGTGGACAGTGAGAAGAAGCCCTGGAGACCCTGAACAGATAGTAGGCTCTTCACCTGCTTCCAGTACCAGGCCCTTGTCATGAAACCGTGGAACTCCATAGATTTGTGGCCATCAGTCACATAAGGGCAACACACCAACCCCTTCAACATGTAGATGAATGTCCCTAATGTCCCAGACAAAGGCAATAGGAAAAGAGACATGGCCACAGTCAAGTAGGCTCAAAACAGAGTTCTCCATGCTAATGAGATATTTAGAGTCCCGGAAGGCATGGCCAATCAGCTTCCCTTCCCAAACATTCCTCCCCGAAAAGGGCATTTAATCTCAGTCACCCCTCCCCCAGAACCTAACCTCAGGTATGGTTTTACACATCCATTTTCTGCCATGACAGTAAACAGTTTGGAAGCACAAACTGTCTCATTTCATTGAAATACTCCATGGGGAGCCATGGACAAGGCCTTGACCTACAGAACTGCAGCCTAGTCTCCTATAGAAGGCCTCTCTACACTCCTAGCCACAACCGCCACCAAGCCTCCATGCTAAGGACAATCATCCCCTGTGAGACAAGCTGGAGTACCCCTTCCTCCCCACCCTCCCCCTGCCCTGAGCTAGGTGCTGTTCCCAGCCCCCCTCCATTCTCTGTTCTTCTGTGGCTCCTGGGGGTGCCTGGATGTCCAAGAGTCTGAGAACCCCACAGTTCCAGCCTCATTGCAGGCCCAGGGACCCCAAAATCAGCTCCAGCTTCCCAATGTCTAAGATTGCGTTTTCCCACCCCTGGAGCAGTGCCTCAGTGCACACCTACAGCCCAGTACATACCCTGGTGGGTGGTGGCAGAGCAGGATAAGCACAGTCAAACTCCCCGCATTCCCAGTGACAGAGTAGACATGGGCCCTCAACCCTATACCGAGGGTAGCATTGTTCAAAGTCCTGCTCTAAGTAATTGCTTTTATCAGCCAGGTCCTACCTACTAAAGCTTCCACACAGCCTCCTGAAGCAGAGACACCATCTGGGGACCAAGCATTCAAAATATGAGCAGTGAGGGACATTTGTGGGGTTATCATATGGGGTATCATATGGTGTATGTGTGTATTGTGTGTGTGTGTGTGTGTGTGTGCATGTGCACATACCCATACATGGCATGCTCAAATGCCAGAGGAGGTGATCCACCTTATTCATGTGAGACAAGGTCTCTCACTGAACCTGGGGCTAGTCCAGCAGCCAGCCAGCCTTATCCATCCTCCTGTCTCTACCCCTCACAGTGATAGGACTACAGGTTCACATGAAGCCATGTCTAACTTTGACAAGACCACTGAAGATTTGAACACAGATTCTCATGTTTGCTCAGCAAGCTCTGTTACCCGCTAAGTCATCTCCCCAGTGCCGTGGGTGGCATTTTAGATTCACGCTATAGGGTGGCTCCAAGGAAGCCAACCATCAGCACACCATTCCCAGTTAGTTGAAAATGTCTTTCAACAACAAGAAGCTCCCTCCATTGGGTCATCTTTCGAGGTGAATATCAGACACTCTTGCCCCTTAAGCTCACTCTGACACATGGAAAATCCTCAGACCTCCTTCCCGCTCCTGTCCCTTCAGTGACCTCTCTCTGCAGTTCAACTCCACTGGAAATATCCACTTAAGCATTCAACAGCCAGCTCAAAATTAACATGACCGAGGCTAAACTCCAAGTCTTCACTTCCAAATATTATCTTACAGCAGTGTTCTCTTCCCCACTGGCCTTGCCAGTAACTTTGCCATTGTGCCTGACATTTTCTTCGGCCTTACACTTCAGAGTCAAATGTTGCCATAGTGCACCCCCTCATCCCCCACGTCAGTTTGTCTTCTTAGGACCTTTTAATTTCCTAGCAGGGTTTTTGGTTTAATTTGTATTTCATAAAATTTGCCCACTTGTGCAGATGTCTGAGGACAACCTGAAGGAGTATGTTCTCTTTCTACCTTGTGGGTCCCGGAAATCAAACTCTGGCTTGGCAACCAAGTGCCTTTGCCTACTCTGCCATCTCATGGGTCCTGCTTTGATTTTTAGACTATGACATTTTCTGGCTGTGGAAAACTTACTGTACCACACTGCCTGGCTTTCCTGTCTTCTCATGTGCAGTTTGGGTAGTACCTGCCCCAAAGGTTGCTTTGAATATGCGAATAGTTTATAAGAGGTATATTATTTTATAATGCACATCTTGTAGTTAATCTCTCATTGCATATAAAATTTTGTTACTGGTATCATTATTACCATTTTCATTGGTAGTAATTTCAAGGAAGGCTTTCAACACTTGTCAGGTGTTATATGTGGGTGCAGAATGGAATGTATGTGCCCAAGATAGCTAAGGGTACAACATATTCATCACCTGCTCATTGTAAGGTGAGTTTCCTCTTTCTAGTTCACCTTCTTATATCCAATTCCCACTGCTTGTAGAATGTGTGGGGTGGCTTCTGTCTGCCTGCTGTAAAAGTGGGACTAGTGAAGAGCATTTTAGTCTTGACCTTGGTTTCAAGGAGGCTCTGTGGTGGAGGGAGGGGGGAGGAGTGGTCTCTCCAACAGTAGATGAGAAACCACACCTTAGGTGATCTCACTGATACCAGAGGAGTCATAGACCTTGGGCCAGTTATTTGAGCTCTCTGGACTTTGGTTTCCTGAATTCCAGAGTGTTCCGGGCTGCTATGGGTTGTGGTCAGGCTTAGTTGAGAGGTTATATGAAGAATTCGCAGCACATAGTAAAGTACGAGAACGGGCGTGGACATGTCACCTGATTGCTGTTGTTTGGCATTCGTTACTTTTCTGTTGATGTGATCAATGCCACAACTGAAAGCAATTTAAGGAAGAAAGAATTTATTTGGACTTACGGTTCCAGAGGGATAGAGGCAGGAATTGGTATGGAGGGGTCGCTAGGGCACAAAGTTGGCTGATTACATGCTATCTACACATAGGAAATAGAAAAAAAAAGAAAGAGTGAACAGAAACTGGAACCAGGCTATATAGATTCTCAAAGCCCTCCTCCAGTGATGACCTTCCTCCAGCAAGGCTCCGCCTCCTAAAGATTCCATAACTTCGCCAATACAGCATTACCATTTGAAGATCAAGTGTTCAAACACATGAGCTTATGGGGAATCTTTCTCATTCAAATCGCTACACTAACCTACTCACCCCCTGAATAAGCCTCACCGTTCCCCCAAGGGCAGAGACCTGAAAGGTTTCCCCATAACTCAGATATTCCATCTTGACCTTGGAAGTCTCTGGGGGAACTACTAGATTTTAATATCCAAGGGCTTTCTGTACCTTAATTTTTTATTACCTTGTTCCCTCCCAAAGTTTAGAGATGATATACCAATCCTGTAATCATGCAAGGACACAGATGCAAATAGATTACAGGGGCTGGAGAGATGGCTTAGCAGTAAAGAGCACTAGCTGATCTTCCATAAGACCATGGTTCAATTCCCAGTACCCACATGACGTCTCATACCTGGATGTAGCTCCAGTACCAAGGGACATAATGCACTCTTTGGCCTCCCCTGGCCATGCATACACATGATACACATTTATATGTTTAGGTAACATGCCCATACACATGCATTAAGATAAAAATAAAATGATTTTTTTTAAGCAATAGGTCTCAGTTCAACAAACCCAACTTTTACCCTGGACATCAGTTTCAGTTTCACTGAGATGACATCAAATCCATGTTTTCCACTTTGATGCTGTGCCCATATGGCCCCTATAAACACAACATCAAAGTGTTTGTAAAGTGATCTTTGCCACAAGGCAGTAAGTCATACCACCAAAGCAGCCGCCGTCAGCCTAATACTTTTGGACTTGGATGTGTCTTGCTTTCCAAAAGAATGTATAAACTAATTGCTATTAAATTTATTCTTTAAAAAAAATAGAACATGTTTTAAAATACTTGCCAAAATTGTACCTAATTTAGCCTTGTTCTTCCTATCCTGGTATACAAGGAGTTTGGTGGGGCTGAACTTGTATGACAGAGATTGCAAATCAAATTAAACTTCCTCATGGATTTCAAAGCTTCAGAAAAGAGCTGTCTCCAAAAATGGATAGGGAAGTCCATGAATATTTCATGGAGGCCAATGGCAGGATTATGCAAAGATAGCAACAGGCAGTTCACAACCTTTTTTGTTATTTTTCAAGTGTGAGTGTGAACTCCTTCAAGTTAATTAAACACAGAGATAGAAACATAACAAAGGGATTTTTTGTTCTTTTTTTTTTTTTTTTTTTGCAACAAGAATGATACCACTGGGAAGTTCTAAAAATTTGCTAGATAAGCAACCCACAATCAAAGGTGAAATAAATCAGAGAAATTGCAGGATTGATTTATTTAAATACGAGTCTCTACCTCGGGGGAAAATGATGCCTGCAGAAGAAGATGAAACTCTGAAGATGGTTGCCAAGACATCCCTCGAAGAAAGATTGCATCTGATAGATAAAACCAGTACAGGAACAGCCACAGGAGGCTGCCAGATCCCAGGAAGCTTGTTATACATGATCTTTTTATTCCTTGTCCATAAAGGAGAGGCTATTTCTGAAGCAATGGGAAGAACCAACTTCCTTCAGACAAGCTGTAATAAGTAGAAACCTATTAAACAGAGATTTTTTTTAGGTGACAGTGGCTGACAAGGCTTACATCATGGTTACACAGGTAAAGATGGAAATGGTTCTCCTTTCCTGTGTGAGCTGACAGCTAGGTAGTCTGAGACAAATGGAGAGAGTTAAAGCACAGACACAAATATAGCATGGGAAAAGGAAGTTATCGATCTATCTATCTATCTATCTATCTATCTATCTATCTATCTATCTACCTACCTATCTCTATCTATTTGTTTATTTAATAAACCACTGTCCATGTATTGTGTTTTGATCACCTAGAACTGCATAACAACTTTTCCCCAAACTTGGTGGTTTACACCCCTCCGCATCCAAGGCTCATGGAACATTGCCAAAGAAAGGATGGAAAGCACTTAAGAGCTGGTGGTTTGGAGGGGAGCTGTAAATACGGTCTGCTGGACATGACAGGACCACTTCACTCATAAATGCATAGCAGCTGTGCTTACCTGAACAAGTTGAGGCCAGTCAAAACCAGCAGATATGAGGAAGAAGTCCCAAAGACCTTGCCCTTCCCAGAGGGGCTGCTGGCAGTTGATAGTTGGTGGAAAGACCTTGCCCTTCCCAGAGGGGCTGCTGGCAGTTGATAGTTGGTGGTAGAGGGAGACTCATATCCCCGTGGCAGCTGGTATGTTATCCAAGCCCTATACCTGTGGACATCAGTGGAGTACTAATTAAGCACCATAATATTCATAACACCAGCAAAGAGGATGCAAAGTTGGAAAACAGGATTAGGGGAACCAGGGGAGTTACAGTGAGACGGTGGTGACAAAGTCCATTGCATAAAGGCATAGTGTTTCCAAACAATAAATAAAACATCATTTTAAAAACTTACTGGGTTAAAACAATATTGTATCATGTCTCCAGTTTTAGATTTCACAAAGTAACTTTCTTTTCCAGGTGGTGTCATCTAGGGCCACCAGGCAACAGAAGGTGATGGTTGAGTTGGACTTCAGTCTAGGAAAGCTGAGCCCATGTATGTCAGTTGGGGTTTCTACTTCAAACAGTTGGTTTCCTGGCAACATGAAGACCCAAAAGAATTCTAGTTTCTTTTATGGCAACTACTCTTGAAGGAAATATGACAGAAACTTCCAGATGTCAGAAGCTCCTGACTGTCATAGACTGTTGGTTGGTATAAGACATAGACCAACCCAGACACAAAGGGGAGAGAAGCTGGCAGTTCAGCATTTATGTATCATGGGGAAAATAATTTCGGGTAACTCTCTTTGAAGGCTTTACCACCATTTTGGAAATTGATCTGAAAGGGCAGTGGCGTTGGCAGTAAAGGCATACTCACAGGGTATGAGGGTTTGTACTGATTTTCAGTATATCAGGATCTAGTTACCTAGGCAACAAACCTCTGGAAGTGTCTGTGAGGGAGTTTCTAGATCCCTGAAATAGTAAACCCATCCTAATTGCAGAAGGCACCATTCCATGGTGTGAGGTTGCAGACAGAATTAAAAGGAGGAGAGCTGAGACCAGCATCGATGCCTTTACCTCCTGACTATGGATGCATATGACCAGCCACCTCAGGCTCCTGTTGTCATGGCTTCTCTGTGAGGATGGATTGTACCCTCCAATGGTGAGCCACAATAAACCCTCTTTTCCTTAAGTTGTTCTTTATTGTCGAGTATTTTGTCACAGCTCTCTGGGACGGTCCTTCCCAAAGATGAAGGAATGGTTGGGAAAGCTGAGGCAGGTGGGTAACAAATCTCATCTTGGATTTCAGACATACAATAATAAGGAATTTATCCCGAAGAGTCCCAGGGAAACCCCTGGAGATTCTAGGAGAAAAGGAGCAGGAAAAAAGCATGTTAGTCTAAATCAGACTTTCCTCCCCTTGACACCGTAACATTTCTGAAAGGTGAATACATAGACCGAGAAATGTCTTTCTGTATATTTGTGTTTCTGATGAGTTCAGAAGGTTGTGACTCGAAAGCGACTGGAAAATGAGTAGATCCACAACAGCAGGACCAGAAAAGCAGAGTCAATTTCCTGGTTCTATGCTGGTTATAAATGGCTTTGTTGCCAGAGCTCCTGGTTCCCATCTAAGGATACAGCAGCGTCTTCCTAAGATACTCTTACAATGTGACCACCCTAAGGACTTCTGATGTGTTGAAGTGGTGCTGGCATTCAATCGAGGGAGGTCAGGGATGCTGCCTGTTCGAGCACCATCCGACACTTAGAGCTGTTGTAACGGATGCCAGTGCTGTTCCAGGAGAAACAGCACTAAGATGACGTCCTGATACAGAGTATTAGGACTATGAACGCTCAAAGATGTAAGTAAGGAGTCCAGTATTCCATCATAGTAGGACCAGAGGCATGTTAAGGCTATTATAATTATAAATGCTGTATATATGTGTTTCCGATATGCACAGTGTCTTTGGAAATAGGCCTTTTTTCAATTAACATAATGGTCCTTCTGAAATCTTAAATGAGAAATCAAGAAATACAACTTTGAATAGAAATAAGTTGAAAACTGTGAGATAAGAGAGTAGCCAGCGGGAGGGAAATTATATCTTATACTTCTGGAAACTTCTTCCCAGAGGGATTGGCTTATCTGTGTCTGTGGAAATCCTCATATTCTATCTGTTTTCATTTCTTCAGTCAAATGTGTTCAGTTTTATTCTGAAGAGCTCTTCCTGGTCATCATGCATGGAGTTGTATTTTATTCTTTCCTATTGAAATATTTTCCCCTCATAAGCGAATAAGCCATGTGTGCATCATTTGTCAATCCCAACCCTAAGGAGTAGCTGAATCCTTAACCTTCTCTCAGGCAGAACGAGCCAGCACATTAGAATCTTTCTTGGCTAGTGTTATAGCTAAGAACTGAGCTTGGGTTTGAGACCACTGGTTGGTTTGACTGTGAATCTACCTCTCTTGGCTTCAGTCTCTTCCCGTTTCTCCCTTCCATGTCCTTTACTTCGCATGTGAGACAAAACATCCCGTGTGAAGGTTGTCCTTGTCGACTCTTAGGGTGACAATGTTTGTAGAGTGTACCGTGTGCACAGCAGATGGGAATCATTGCACAGAAGTCACCAAATGCAAAGGCTGTACCTTATTCACTTTCATAAATGCTTGACTTATGTTGTCAAGGTTCCTGTGTGCATATGTGTGTGCACGTGTCTCAAGTGTCACTTTTCAGGTGCCATGCACAGTGTTTGTTGATACAAGATATCTTTTTTCCATTTATTTATTTATTTATTTATTTATTTATTTATTTATTTATTTATTTATTCATTCACTTTACATCCTGATATATGCCCCCGTCCTCCCATTCCCCCCTCACACAGTCCTCCTGTCATCCCTCCCTCCCTCTTCTGGGACCTGGAACTCATTCAGGCTGCTATGCAGAATGGCCAGTGAGTCTCAAGAATTCCCATCTTTGTACTCCTTGCTGGGACTGTGAGTGCCCAGCACCACACTCAGCTTTTTACATGGATTGTGAAGATGATTACAATACCTGGGTCCTCATACATTCATGGTAAGCATTTTACCAATGGTGTCATCTCCCCAGCCTCTGGATTTCAAAATTTTAGAAGCTTCTGGACTATCTCCATGGATAATATAAAATGTTGCATAAACAGAAACAGAATAGAAGAGGGTGAGCTGATGGTTGATTTTACTTTAGTGTGTTTTCAAAAACTGTGGACAGCATTGAGTCTGAGTGGCTGGAAAGAGAGTTACCAAGAGTGGGGTCTGGGGTTACAGCTGAAGCAGGGTTGGGTATTCATTACCCACAAATCTGAGATACCACTTCAGTTCCTCTTCTACCTATCATTTATCTGGACTCCTGCCCTCCATGGTTGGCTGATGTGTGCTCGGGGAATCCAAACCCATTCTAGTATATTCTCTTTGATGGTTCAGAAGGCTTCTGGGACCACACAGAGCCCCGGGGTCATGATTATGAACAACAAGGATTGTACTTGAGGGCTACAGATGTGATGGATACTAGAGGCTTGTGGTTAATAGAATGTTCAACAACAAAGACTTTATTGTACAGCTGAAGGGAGGAAAAGCTCCCAACAGCAAAATTCATACCCTTGGAAAGCCAGGGCGTCTGGAGGAAAACACACGAAGTTAGGCTTTTCTTTTATATAAAAAAATTTTCTTTTTGTTCACCAAAATTAAATGGTCAGAGTTTTTTTTTTAAAGTTCCCTGTGGGAAACATTTTGCATCAAAGGAGAAAGAGATCAAATGGAGACAGAACAAGCCAGTGACTCCCATATGCAAACTCTTTTTCCACAGTGTGGTTAAGCTGTTAGTGAAATCTGATTAACTCAGGTCACCAGGGAACCATTTAGTGGCTTTAAAAAAAATTGCATTGCACTGATTTGGGTGTGTGGGATCCCCTGCTATATGTGGAACATCAGATCTGATTGTTTGGTAGCAACAGTAGTGCAATGAGGAACCCCTCAGCCCTTCACTGGGTGCACTGGTGTAACCCCAAACGTAGGGCTCTACTTTCTTGGCTTAAACTTTAGAAACCAGATACTAAGTTACACCATGATCAGAGGATCATCCAAATCCCAGAAAAATCTCACGGTAAAAATGCTAACCATACTAAGTTAGCTGAGGCCCCTGTGCTGTTTTTATTATATATTACAGGTTTTTATTTGAATGTCTGGCAAGAGGGCTCAGTGGCCTATGATACTTGCTGCTAAGCCTGATGTCTTGAGCTCAGTTTTTAGGACTCACATGGTAGAAAGAGAGAAATGAGTCCCTCAACTTGTCCTCTGACCTCCAGATATGTACATCTACCTGTTCACACACTATATGCACACAGGCACGAACGCACGCGCACACACGTGCACACAATAACACAGTAAATGATGTGGTTCAAAATTTTTTCAAAAGAAAATTTGCTTTAAATATATTTTAACTAACACATTAATTAATGTGTTCTTGTACAATGTGTCATTTCAATCCATACATATGGTGCATGGTAATCAAGTCAAAGCCGTGTGCGTGTGCGTGTGCGTGTGTCTGTGTGTGTCTGTGTATGTGTGTCTCTGTGTGTGTATGTGTGTACATGTGTGTGTATGTATGCACTCGCTCATAATATATTTACATACACATGTGAAGGCAGAGGTCAAATTCAGATGTCATTGCTCTGGAGCTGATCACTTTGGTTTTTTGGAGCCAAAGTCTCACACTGGGACATGGGGCTCACCAGTTAAGTGTGCACTGGGGATCGAGCTAAGGTCCTCATGCTCACACAACAAGTACTTTGCTGACTGAGCTATGTCCCCAGCCCCAAAGATCCTTTGCATTTTCCAAATATAGCACCACAAAACAATTTATTGCCCTGTTGCCCTTGTTCCCTTTGGTTTGTGAAGACCTGCTTGGCAAGATGGAACACATATTGGCACAGTGGGTAGACAGGTCAGGTCAGAGAGCCTATGGGAGAGCATCCATTATTCTACTATATAGATGTAATACCAAACTGCCTTCTAAGTATGTATTTTTCTACCCATAGATTACTGCATGTCTTGAACTTCATGAGAGAAGGTTCTTTTTGTCATGGTGGACAGTAATTAATACAGAAAACAACTGGTCAAGGTACAGAGAACAAAGGACCGTGGAGTGACCAGCCCTGAATGAGAGGGACATCTGTGTCACACCCCTCCACCTCCCAAGAATTAGGGATCTTTCAGAAGATGAAGAAGAAAGACTGTAAGAAGTAGGGACCGCTCCTGGTTTTGCTGATACTTTCTATAGTTCTGTTTGTTTCTACTTGGTTGATTTCAGCCCTGAGTTTTGATTATTTCCTGCCATTTACTCCTCTTGGGTGTATTTGCTTCTTTTTGTTCTAGAGCTTTCAGGTGTGCTGTCAAGTTGCCAGTGTATGCTCTCTCCAGTTTCTTTTTGTAGCTACTTAGAGCTATGAGTTTTCCCCTTAGCGCTGCTTTCATTGTGTCCCATAAATTTTGGTATGACGACCCTTCATTTTCATTAAATTCTAAAAAGTCTTTAATTTCTTTCTTTATTTCTTCCTTGACCAAGTCATCATTGAGTAGAGTATTGTTCAGTTTCCACGTATATGTGGGCTTTATATTGTTTTTGTTATTATTGAAGACCAGTTTTAATCCATGGTGATCTGGAAAGATGCAAGAGATTATTTCAATAGTTTCGTACCTGTTGAGGCCTGCTTTGTGACCAATTATATGGTCTATTTTGGAGAAGGTTCCATGAAATGCTGAAAAAAAGGTATATTCTTTTGTTTTAGGATGAAATGTTCTATAGATATCAGTTAAATCCATTTGGTTCATAACTTCTGTTAATCCCACTGTGTCTCTGTTTAGTTTCTGTTTTCATGATCTGTCCATTACTGAGAGTGGGGTGTTGTAATCCCCTACTATTATTGTGTGAGGTGTAATGTGTGCTTTGACCTGGATAAAATGGACAATATTCTAGACAGATACCAGGTACCAAAGTTAAATCAGGATCAGATAAACCATCTAAACAGTTCCATAACCCCTAAAGAAATAGCAGCAGTCATTAAAAGTACCACCAAAAAAAGTCCAGGACCAGATGGTTTTAGTGCAGAATTCTATCAGACCTTCCAGGAAGACCTAATACCAATTCTCTTCAAACTATTCCACAAAATAGAAACAGAAGGAATATTACCCAACTCATTCTATGAAGCCACCATCACACTCATACCTAAACCTCACAAAGATGCATCAGACCAATCTCCCTTATGAATATCGATGCAAAAATACTCAATAAAAGTCTTGCAAACTGAATCCAAGAACACATCAAAACAATCATCCATCATGATCAAGTAGGCTTTATCCCAGGAATGCAGGAATGGTTCAAATAAGGAAATCCATCAATGTAATCCACTATATAAACAAACTCAAAGAAAAAAATCACATGATCATCTCACTAGATGCTGAGAAAGCATTTGACAAAATTCAACATCCCTTCATCGTAAAAGTCTTCGAAAGACCAGGAATTCAAGGTCCATACCTAAACATAGTAAAAGCAATATACAGCAAACCAGTAGCCAACATCAAACTAAATGGAGAGAAACTTGAAGCAATCCCACTATAATAAAGGACTAGACAAGGCTGCCCACTCTCTCTCTACCTATTCAATATAGTACTGAAAGTCCTGGATAGAGCAATTAGACAACAAAAAGAAGTTAAAGGGATACAAATAGGAAAGGAAGAAGTCAAAATATCACTATTTGCAGATGATATGATAGTATACTTAAATAACCCCAAAACTTCCACCAGAGAACTCCTAAATCTGATAAACAACTTCAGCAAAGTGGCTGGTTATAAAATCAACTCAAACAAATCAGTAACCTTTCTCTATTCAAAATATAAACAGACTGAGAAAGAAATTAGGGAAATGACACCCTTCACAATAGTTGCAAATAATAAAAAATACCTTGGTGTGAATCTAACCAAGCAAGTGAAAGATCTTTATGATAAGAACTTCAAGTCCCTGAAGAAAGAAATCAAAGAAGATCTCAGAATTGGAAAGATCTTCCATGCTCATGGATTGGCAGGATTAATATAGTAAAAATGGCCATCTTGCCCAAAGCAATTTACAGATTCAATGCATTAAAATCCCCATTAAAATCCCAACCCAATTCTTCACAGAGTTAGAAAGAGAAATTCACAAATTCATTTGGAATAAAAAAAAAAAAACAAGGATAGCAAAAACTATTCTGAACAATAAAAGAACTTCTGGAGGAATCACTATCCCTGACCTCAAGCTGTACTACAGAGCAATAGTGATAAAAACTGCATGATATTGGTACAGAGACAGGCAGGAAGATCAATGGTATGGAATTGAAGACCCAGAAATCAACCCACACACCTATGATCACTTGATCTTTGACAAAGGAGCTAAAACTGTCCAGTGGAAAAAGGACAGCATTTTCAACAAATGGTGCTGGTTCAACTGGAGGACAACATGTAGGAGAATGCAAATCGATCCATTCTTATCTCCTTGTACAAAGCTGAAGTCCAAGTAGATAAAGGACCTCCACATAAAACCAGAAACTAATAGAAGAGAAGGTGGAGAAGACCCTCGAATATCTAGGCACAGGGGGAAATTTCCTGAACAGAACACCAATGGCTTATAAAATTGCAAAGCTTCTGTAAAGCAAAGGACACTGTCAATAGTACAAAACAGCAGCCAACAGACTGGGAAAAGATCTTTACCAATCCCACATCTGATAGAGGGCTAATATCCAATATATACAAAGAACTCAAGAAATTAGACTCTACACAACTAAATAACCCTATTAAAAATGGGGTACAGAGTTAAACAAAGAATTCTCAACTGAGGAAACTCGAATGGCCAAGAAGCATCTAAAGAAATGCTCAGCATCCTTAGTCATCAGGGAAATGCAAATCAAAACAACTCTGAGATTCCACCTCACACCAATCAGAATGGCTAAGATCAAAAACTCAGGTGACAGCAGATGCTGGCAAGGATGTGGAGAAAGAGGAACACTCCTCCATTGTTGGTGGGATTGCAAGATGGTGTAACAACTTTGGAAATCACTCTGACGGTTCCTCAGAAAATTAGACATAGCATTACCTGAGGACCCAGCTATACCACTCCTGGGCATATACCCAGAAGATGCTCGAACATATAACAAGGACATATGCTACACTGTGTTCATAGCAGCTTTATTTATAATAGCCTGAAGCTGGAAAGAACCCAGATGTCCTCAACAGAGTAATGGATTTTTTTAAAATGTGGTACATTTACACAATGGAGTACTACTTAGCTATTAAAAACAATGAATTTGAGAAATTCTTAGGTAAATGGATGGAACTAGAAAGTATCATCCTGAGTGAGGTAACCCAATCACAAAAGAACACACATGACAGTGGATATTAGCCCAGAAGTGGATATTAGCCCAGAAGCTCACAATACCCAAGATTCAACTCACAGACCATATGAAGCTCACAAAGAAGGAAGACCAAGTGTGGATGCTTCAGTCCTTCTTAGAAAGAGTAACAAAATACTCAGGAGAGCAAATATGGAGACAGAGTGTAGGACAGAAACTGAAGGAGGGGCTGCCTGGAGACCATTCTATCTGGGTATCCATCCCATGTGCAGTCACCAAAGGTAGACGCTGATGTGGACATCAGGAAGTGCATACTGACAGGAGCCTGATATGGATGTCTCCTTAGAGGTCTGCCAGTGTCTGACATATTCAGAGGCGTATGCCCACAACTAACCATTGAACTGATCATGGGGTTCCCAATGGAGAAGTTAGAGAGAAGATTGAAGGAGCTGAAAGGGTTTGTGGCCCCATGAGGAGAGCAACAATATCAACCAACCAGAGCTCCCAGGGTCTAAACCACCAGCCTGGGAGCACTTAGGGAGGGACCCATGGCTCCAGCTGTCTATGTAGGGGAGGATGGCCTTGTCGGGCATAGGTGGGAGAGGAGATCCTTGGTCCCATGAAAGCTGAACGCCATGTATGGGGGAATTTGAGGGCGGGAAGTGGGAATGGGGAGTGTGGGGGCACATCTTCATGGAAGCAGGAGGAGGGGGGATGGGATAGGGGGTTCCTGGGCAGGGTGGGGGGAGTAGGGTAAGGGGATAACATTTGAAATGTAAATAAAATATCCAATAAAAAATTAAAAAGAGTGAAAACCAAAACCAAAACAAAAAGTAGGGACAGAACATGGCCATAAGAAAAAAAAGTGTTTTCCTGACACAACTGGGCAGCTGCCACATATTAACTCTCAACCATTGGGAAAACATGGCAGACATGCTCAAGTCAAGCCAGACAAAATCCCAGAAAGGATGGCCCTATCCACGAAAGCACAAAGTCCCACCCCTTGCTGAGGAGTTATTGGTAACTGACAGCTGCTGCTGAGGGAAAGTTACCTTTCTCTAAGGTGTACTTCCTGAAAGGTCCGATACACTGATACACTCACTTAAGTGTTCAAGGGCAGCAGGAATTGCACCTGAATGATTTTTCTTTTTTTAAGTGAGGGCACAGAGTATGGATATGCTATGTGAGTAGAACCGGAGTGGGGGTTGTTGGGAGTGGAATGGATATGCTCAAAACACAACATACCAAATTGTAAAAATTAATAAAATACATTAAAACAACAAAACAAAGTAGTGATATCATTGTCTCGGCTCCTGGGAGGCTCCCAGTATAACACATCTTCCAAATCTGTATCTGGTCTGAGAGAGGATTGAGGTTGAGCATAAAGAAGCATTATAGGAAACACTGGAGACACATGGAAAGATGGAGGGCTGGCTTTGACGGCACTTTGAAGTGCCCCCCCCCATTCACTAGGGCTCATTTGGGTGCTGGGCATTTTTCTGGGATCTGGACCCTGTTTTTATTCCACAGAGTCATAGACATCAACGTCCTAAAGACTCCACAGCTGAAGCCAGAGCACACACGAATCCCCTTCTGGGGCCTCTGGAAAAGAGGAGCAGCTTTGTTCCTCTGGGCAGTCACAGCCAGTCCTAGACATAATGGGTTATATGTCACTGATTATAAACAAGCAGACAATGGAGTTTGTTTTCCGCCCTGAGAATCGGAGCTTCGCTCTCTGTCGGTGCCGAATGCATTTTCAGCTGTAATAGAAACCACTGCTAAGTGCCTCGGGGCTTTGTGATGTGCTCTGATGAGCAGAACAAAATGAAACAGCCATCCGAGCTTTAAAGAATGGAGCACCTACTGTGCGTGGATTGTCTGACACACTTTTCTCTAGGTGGCAGAACACTCCTAGTTCTCCATGATTCCCCTTAACTTTTCTCATCACGGCCACCAAATACCCGGCTAGAATCCAGTTAAGGATGGAAGCTCGTGTTGAAATGCCTATCCAGGCTACAGTCAGTATGTATTATTTACCTGTCTCTACTATGATAGAGGAAGCACAGTGAGGGAGCAGATGAAGGCTGTGGCAGCTCAAACATTAGGCAAACCAGGCCCTGAAGCCCCACCCTCAGTCTTCAGTTCTTGTGGCTAGAGGGTACTTTCTAAAAGTTCCGCAGCCTCCAGGCATAGTGCCGCCAACTGATGAAGCAATGACCCAACACAGGAGCCTGTTTGGGGCACTTTATAATGGAACCTTAACGTGTAGGTTTAAAGACCAGAAAACCAAAGACCCGTGAGTAGAACTGCCTGTTGAAGGACAGTTGACAGTCGGGATGTCCATGACATCCCTCTGGCTCCAGAGCCTAAGAAACAACCAGTTACTTCACCGTGCTAATTTTCTTTGTGAGTCGTCCTTAGAGAAATGGGAAGAAGCCCTTGCTCTTTTACCTTCTGGTGTAATTCCGTCTGAGCTGCCCGAGATTAAGCTTTCTCTATGGCTATCAGCATTTCTCCTTGCTGAGTTCTTTCTTGTGTTTGACTTTTTTTTTTTCTGTGCTAGGAACTTTGAGGGTAGTTTTACATAAAACACACCATAACCACGCAGGTTGTAGATTTTATACCTCATCACCTCTCCATGGAAACTAGAGTCCTCATTGGTTCTGACAACTGAGAAGCTGGGGGCTGGAGAGGGGGTGGAATTCAGCCTTACCTAACTTGATGTTAGTGTAATTTGTTTTGTCTGGATGTTGGTATAGTTAGGATGTTAGCATAGGTTTGTGTTTGTGTCTTTCTGATTTTTTTTTTCAGACAGGGACTCTTGTGTAGACTAGCCTTGATCTTGCTATACAGCCAAGAATAACTTTCAACTTAAAACCATCCTACATCAGTTTTCAAGTTTTAGTATCTCTGGTTTCTCTCAACTAAATTTCAACTTGAACAATCTACAGTATTCAAACAATCCTCCCTACACTCCTACTCCGTTCTTGCCTAGTCATCACACTATTTGAATGAAAAATATGTAAAGAAGCGGATGTTGGAAAAGACAAGACTGAGATTTAATATGAGAATAGAAACATCAAGGTGTGGTTGGTGATGTGTCATTAACCCTGACATTTGGGAGACTCGAGACAGGGGGTTTCCAAAAGTTTGGGAACAGCCTGAGCTACATAGCAAGCTCTATCCTGATCTGTAAGATGCCCCCCAAAAGAAAATCCCCACAAAATAACCACTTCATCAAACTTCCTTGCTAAATAAAAATTTGCATTTCAGACCTGGAGAGCTGCAGAGCCCTCCCGCCTCCTGCACCGCGCCTCATTTGCTATTGAACACACCTGGCTGTGCCTGTAAGCAGTTGGATCGTCCTCTGTAGAAGATCAATGCAAAGTCTCTCCCCATCTGGTACAGCACATCTGGGAACAAGAGCAGACCATGGGCAAGCTGTCCACAGTGAGCTGAGATCAGAGGGAGAGCTTGGCCAGGGTGGTTGGTGGCTGGTCACAGAATGCAGAGGCTATGAAAGCCCTGTAAGGAAGCCAGGGCACTCGTGGCATGCTCCAGGCTTAGCTCCGAGGCAGCCAAGATTCCAGGGCGCAGGGAAAATGCAGGAGCTGATGAACTTCCGGGTATTGGCGGCTGATTCTTTGCTTGCAGTGGGAGCCGCACAGAAACACTTGCAGGGTGTATCTTTCTGCTGGTACATCTTCCTGGGCCATCACACCTTAGAGTTTCAGCCTTACCCAATGATGATGTGTTTGCTGTGATTTATGCATCCCTCCTTGACGGCTCTGGCCATCACTGAGTGTCTCAGTTAATATTCTAATTCTGACTTTCTGCTTTCTTGCCCTCAGAACTGCTCCTGCTTTGCCCCGTACTGTCGCTAACACGGCTGTTACCAGTTCTCCCAAGCTGGAGAATGTGGAGTCCTCTGAGTCACGCATGTTCTTATTCCACCCTGGGTCTGGATCCATACTGTCACGTCATGGAGTTCCAGTCTACACTTTTATTTAAAATAACCCACTTTCGATTTTACCACCACCACCACGGAGTTCATCTTGTCCTAGTCCTGAGGGTCACCCTGTACTGTCCATATTTAGCCACACCTCAACTCTAAATCTCCCCAAGTTTCCTAGGTAGACCTTCAAAATGAAAATAAGATTTGGGTTTCCTGGACTCACCTGCTCTCTCTACCTCATGGCCTTTCAACCCTCCTCCTTCCTCTACAGCTTTGGGCTCTGTGAGCTGAGCTCTGAATCCTGGGTCCTTGAACAACTGTTCCAACTAGTACCGGAATCTCTGCCATACCCCCTGTTGGCTTTCCACCATTCTTGAAGTCGTATAGGCATGGCTAAATAAACGTGTCCCTCAGGCACTGGCCTGTGGGTACACACATTGACTCCTCCATTAGGTCTTCTGAGATAGCTGTGATCACCAGTTCTAACTTATAGATGAGGAAATGAAGGTGAAAAAAAAAAGACATTAAGGACAGCTCCAGGGGCTAGGTAAATAGTTTATCTGGTAAAGTGCTTCTTGTGTAAACATGAAGACCTTAGTTTGAGCCTTAGCAGCTGGGTAAAATAGCCAGGCATTGTGGCCTTGCCTGTGCCTCATAGTCTCAGTGTGGTGAGGAGGTGGTCCAGTGACAGGCAGATTCCCGGGGATCAATGAGCAGCCAGCCTCACCTAAGCCAGGAAAAGGTGCATTCTCAGAAAGACAAGCTGCATTGTGTCTGGGGAACGATACTCTAGGTTGTCCCTCTGGCCTATTAGGCATGTACATATGTACCCATGTGAACACACACACACACACACACACACACAGAGGTGGGGAGGAAAGAGGGAGAGATAGAGGGACAGAGGGAGGGACAGTTCCCATGGGTCTGAGGCATTGGTGTCCTGGACATGGCTCTGCCCATGTCAATAATACACATGTACTTAGGACTTCATCTGCTCTTTGTAGCAGAGCCTGGATTTGAACCCTTGCTGCAGAAGAACTCCAGAGCTCGTATGATTAGCCTGATGCTTGGCACCTGTCTTGCAGCATATTTTCTGGTTCCAGAAGGGACCCTCTACCTGGCTAAACAGATTCTCTTTTCCACTACCATGCATCCTTCTTTACCTTGGAACCCTGGGAAATAATTGAGAGAGTAGTAACTTTTGGTTATGGTGTTTATTGCAGCAACACATGTAGGACTAGTTAGTGCAGATGAGCACTAGCTAAGCCAGAGGGGTAGACACATTTAAGGAAGACCTGTTTTCCCAGAGGAAATAATATCATATATATCCATCCCTCAAGGGAACGAAGATAGTGATTTCCCTGATGAGTCAGTCCTTCGCGTGCTTACCATCTTATTTTCTCTTTAACTTTGGCATTCACATACAGAGTTCCTGAAAAAGCAAGCTAAAAAGAAGTAAGCAGGGACATGGTGGACAGGAGCCATTGGTGTGCGCTTTCCAGCCCTCCTGTATTATGCACACAGCAGGAGCATAAGATTTTGAGATTCTTGGTGCCTGTTCCCACTTTGGAAGTGTCAAGTATGGATGCAGAGAGCACAAGGAGTGGCCCCTAGCCGCGGCTTGATCAGAGTGAGCCTCTTAGCATAATACCAAAGTAAGTCTGATGTGGCTGGTTGTTCTCCTTTTTGCACGGGAGAACACCAAGTCTCAGGGCTAGTGAGACAGCTCGGTGGATAAAGTGCTTGCAAGTTGAGTGTGAAGACTAGAGTTGAATCCCAACATCCATACGAACCATATGGTCTATAGTGGCCCACCTGTA